>NC_136993.1:48746255-48778755 GCF_032717465.1 Coenobita brevimanus | reverse complement strand
AGTTTCAAATGAATCTGAGGAAGGCAGGATAATTTACCTGAGCCTTGACCCCGCTTTATTGAAACCACCCTTATATAAGCCACCACAGTATAATAATGACAGCATTATAGCCAGCTGTTATCCCATCCATATGTATGTGTGCCTAAATGACTTGAACATAACTCTTTCATCCATATCCATGTCTTCCGTACTATACAATGTCAAAGGAATGCGAGGAATGCAGGAAATCTGAAACTTAACCCCGCTAAAGTGACAACCCCGATACATCACCCACAATATTTGAACATTAGGCTTCCTCGACCTCATCCGACAACAGATTGTTAGTCATCTTCTATAATTACATCTCATGAGAATGGAAATAGGTTTATTAGATAAAGGAAATAGGTGCAATTCACTCTGCACACTTGATTTCCGGCAGCCCCGCCTTCGTCCGTTTATCCCTTACCCTCACCTGCCCTGTGATGACCTGAGCGAGCCCAGTCTTTGTCTCCTATCTCCCACCGGTGTTCTCTCTCTCTCTCTCTCTCTCTCTCTCTCTCTCTCTCTCTCTCTCTCTCTTCATCAGCACGCCCCCTTTTTCCCCCTATGATTTGTTTCCATACCCATATCAACATATTTTTTCTTGTGTTTGTGTGTGTGTGTGTGTGTGTGTGTGTGTGTGTGTGTGTGTGTGAGAGAGAGCACTGGCGTCTTGCATGACGGGCGTGGGGTATCCAGTGGGCTTTTTTCTTGTTTTTCACAGTACACATAAGATTTTTCATCAGCACTACCCCTTTTCCCCCATTAGTCTGTGTTTGCACCGACTTACACACTTTACAGGCTGGTCAGGACACACACACACACACACACACACACACACACACACACGACAAATTCTTAGTGCCTTAGTGTGTGGAGTAAACTGTAGCACCAGTCGAGCAGGGCAGTACTCCCGAGGTGGATGGAAAGCTGATGACAGGGAGTGCTGGAGCTCCCGTTTCATCAGCCCTCAGGACTAGTTCCTGACCATCCCCCTTTGCTGAACTTTTTCAGTGTCTCAGTTACACAGAGAGTAGGCCAGCATGCTCTCCAGTACAAATTTCTCTGACTATCTTCACCAAACTACATTCACAGTACACACTAAACTTCCTATTCAAAATTCAACAAAATGGCGTCGATTAATCAAGCCTCGGAGTCCCCAGGGGGGGAGACCATAAATGCCCCCGCCATCTGCCCCTCTCCCGGTGACGACTCGAGGTGCCTGGAACCACTGTCTGACTCTCTTCTTCTTCATTTCTGCAACATTCGCGGCCTTTCATCTAATTTTCGCTCTGTTGAGCACCACCTCTCCTCCTCTAAACCTCACCTTCTTTTTCTGACGGAGACAGCTGTCTGAGGCAACCGACAGCAAACCCTTTTCTGAATCCTCCTACTTTCTCTATACTCATTTCAAAGCCAAAGGTGGCTGTTGTGTATACATACGCAACGACTTATCTTGCTCTCGTGTTCCTGACCTTGATTCTTCTGAATTCTCCACACTCTGGCTTCGGCTTTCCTGTCATTCTCTGACTAAATATATCTGTGCTGTTTACTTATCTCCTAATTCTACTGACTATCAAAAATTCTTAGACTATCTTACTTCTATGATGGAACACATTCTGTCCATTTCTCCTTTCTCTGAAATCTCCATTCTTGGAGATTTCAATGTTCACCACCACCTTTGGCTCTCCTCTCCTTTCACGGATCCACCTCGTGAACAAGCCTACATCTTTTCTATCCTTATGACCTAGAGCAGCTTGTACAGCACCCTACCCGTATCCCTGACCGCCTTGGAGAGAGCTCCAACATACTTGACCTCTTCCTCACAACTAATCCTTCTGCTTACTCTGTTAATCTTTTCTCTCAGTTGGGCTCCTCCGATCACAACCTTATTACCTTAACCTGTCCTATCACTCCGGTACGGCCTGTGGACCCTCCAGGGAAACGTCGTCTGTGGCATTTTGGAGCCGCGAACTGGGAGGCCCTCAGGCAGTACTTCTTTGATTTTCCCTGGAATGATCATTGCTTTCATGGCCGTGAGCCATCTGAGTGTGCCTTGCGCATTATGGAGGTTATTCTCTCGGGCATGGAAGCATACATTCCTTTCTCATATCCTTTGACTAATGCAAGAAAGCCTTGGTTTAATCACGCTTGTTCTAATGCTGTCCGCAACAAGGAGAAGGCCTACAAAAGGTACCGGAGCCAACCCACCCCTGAATCACATCATCTTTACGTTTCTGCCCGGAATTATGCTAAGTCTGTTCTTCACTCTACTAAAAATAATTTCATCCATACTAAATGCTTTCAACTCTCCAACTCGAATTCTTCCTGCTCCTTCTGGCACCTTGCCAAAAATCTTTCTAACAACTTTACCTCATCATCCTTTCCTCCTCTTTTCTACTCTGATGGTTCTGTAGCTATTTCTTCTACTGATAAAGCAGATCTCTTCGCACAGACTTTCTCCTCCAATTCCACCTTAGACGATTCCGGTGCTGTTCCTCCATCACTTCTCCCCTCTGACTTCCTCATGGCTGACATTAAAATTTCTTCAGTTGATGTATTTTCTGCCATCACTGGCCTCAGTACTAACAAAGCATATGGGCCTGATGGGGTCCCTCCTGTTGTTCTCAAGAACTGTGCTTCTGTGCTTACACCCTGCCTAGGCAAACTCTTTCGCCTTTGTCTGTCAACTTGTACCTTTCCTTCTTGCTGGAAGTTTGCTCTCATTCAGCCAGTCCCAAAGAAGGGTGACCACTCCCAACCCTCCAACTATCGTTCAAAAGCTTTAACGTCCTGTATTTCAAAAGTTTTCGAGTCAATTCTTAATAGAAAAATTTTAAGGCATCTTTCCTATCACAACCTTCTTTCCGATCGTCAGTATGGGTTCCGTCAGGGACGCTCCACTGGCGATCTTCTCACCTACCTTTCAGACTCCTGGTCATCCTCCTTTCGGGACTTTGGCGAAAGCTTTGCCATTGCACTTGACATCTCAAAGGCTTTCGATCGAGTCTGGCCTAAATCTTTAATTTCCAAACTGCCCTCCTACGGTTTCTATCCTTCTATCTGTGCCTTCATCGCTAGCTTCCTTTCTGGTCGTTCTATAGCCGCTGTTGTAGACGGCCATCGTTCTTCTCCTAGATCTATCAACAGTGGTGTTCCTCAGGGCTCTGTCCTATCACCAACTCTCTTCCTTTTATTCATCAATGATCTTCTAACCTGTACATCTAACCCTATCCACTCATATGTTGATGACTCCACCCTTCACCTTTCCATTCGGTTCCTGCAATGTCCATCTCAACAGTTACTTCAAGAAACAAGGGATGAGGCTATGGCACACCTAATGTCTGACTTGGCTCGTATCTCTGACTGGGGTAAAAATAATATGGTTGTCTTTAATGCATCTAAGACTCAGTTCTTACACCTATTAACCCGACAAAATCTTCCACAGGTGTACCCATTAATGTTTAATAATATTCAGCTTAATCCTGCATCATCCTTGAACATGTTTGGGGTTTCATTTACTCGGGATTTATCTTGGAGGGATCATATTACATCTCTTGTAAAATCTGCTTCCAAGAGATTGGGTGTGCTAAGCCGACTCCGCTCTTTCTTTACCCCTGCACAATTGTTGACTCTATACAGGGGTTCTATCTGCCCCTGTGTGGAGTACAACTCTCATGTGTGGGGAGTCTCCCCACATACAGCTCTTCTCAATAGGGTGGAGTCAAAGGCTTTTCGTCTCATTAACTCTCCTCCTCTTACTGACTCCCTTCAACCTCTGTCTCATCGCCGCACTGTTGCATCTTTATATCTTTTCTATCGCTACTTTAGTGGTCATTGCTCCTCCGAACTGTTTGCATGCATTCCTCCACCTCTACGACGGGCGCGTAGCACCCGTCTGGCAGCAAACTCTCATCCCTTTTCTGTCCAACTCTCTAATGCAAGAGTTAACCGTTACTCCCAGTCTTTCATTTATGCAACAGGTCAGCTCTGTAACTGTCTCCCTCTGTCTGTATTTCCTGCTGCCTATGATCTCCAGTCTTTCAAACGCAGTGTGTCCAGGCATCTCAAAATGATCGGATCTTGAATTTGGCTCTCTATGGTATTTTGTTTTTCTCTTGGAGGGAGCTGTTACTGCGGGCTCATGGCCTTTGGTTCCTTCTTCCTCGCATAACAAAAAAAAAAGCTAACCTGTGAACATACCAGGGCATTTTAGCCTGCTATGATCAGGTGTACAGTTATGTCGATGCGTCGGTGTGACTAGAACATCACCCTGTCACTCACATCTATGCCATATCCATATCCACATATTGTTCTTATATAACACTGTCCACATCAGCTACGTTCTTTATCAGTACTCCCATTTCCCGATATAGTTTACATTTGTATTGGTGTATTCAGTTTATTTAACCCCTACACCGCAGGCTTGTTTACCAATGACTTGCGTGTGCCGCGGGGTTATTTGGGCTCCGACAGACTCTCAAAAAATATTTGCCAAAAATCAGTTATTAGTCCTAGAATAATAAAATTACATATGCTTATGGCACATACCTTCAGCTTTCTCCTCGAATGATTGTTGAGCCTTCGTCTGTTACCGTAGGACTTGTGGAGACCTCTGAAATATGGTAACGAAGTCTCCACTTTACACTTCCCGACAACCCGTAATATGATTACCACAGCCAGATACAAACACTATAAACACTATTCTACAATTTTCAAGTAGTTTGGGATCCATACTAAAAAAAAAAAACACTTTGAAAGCAATGGAAATTACGAGCGCGTCTGATTGTCGCACTGGCACTAGTTCGCTCTTGGTAGTCTGTCATTTATTATTCATAAAACCCCTCACACTTTATATTTCTATTACTATATAACACTTATATATATCTACAGTCTTTATCCATAAGTTTCCTTCAGTAGTATTAGTTTATTGTCACTGTAGGGATTCAATTTCTTTCAGTAAAATACGTAGCATTCACTTTCTCGTCCTGTATACTGGCATTGAGAGTGAATGTCACTTTCATCTTCACTCTCATAACTCATAGCATTCAGACATGCTAGAGTGAAACTTTCACTTTCATTACTCCTAGGGTATATACTCGTATTTTTATAATACTACTCATTTACATTTCTATTTATGTTCTCTATTTTATTTACGTTATTTACATTTCTATTTTATTTACACTGTGTTGTGCACTGTCACTTGAAATAACTTATAAAACTATTTTCCATTGTTCACGTATATTTACATTCATTACTTTCACTTGCTGTTTACACATTATTTACACATTATTTACAATTCCACTTGCACTGTTTTACTCAATAGAAAGATCGTAGTCACTCTTTTATCAATTGTCAGCCCTTTACCTCTTTCCACACGAGGTTTAGTAGGGGGTAAAGGTCACAGGGCCATTTGCATGGGGGTGAAAAAAGGCCTTGAAGTCAGCAAGAAGAAACATACGTACTCTTGCTTTGGAAGATGAGAGTGAACTGATAACGGAGGACCAGCGTGGAGGCCTGCTAGGGGTTATTCAGAGTTACCAATATTGGTTCTTGAAACAGCTAAGTGTAGCACTGATATGATTGGCAGGAAATCTAGACAATACATTATAAATTTGGTAGTTCCAGGTGAATGTAAATATCACTTAGGCTTCTCCCTTCCCTCCTTACATGTATATTTATTACGAAAATAGATTAGAGGCCTACTTAGGAGATATATATTCAGAGCTACCAATGTTATATCTTGAAACAGCTTTGTCTAGCACTGATATGATTGGCTGGAAATCTAGACAATACATTATAAATTAGGTACTTCCAGGTGAATGTAAATATCACTTAGGCTTCTCCCTTCCCTCCTTACATGTATATTTATTACGAAAATAGATTATACGGCATATTTCAAGGGAAAAAAAACAGCGAAAGTTAGCGAACGAGTGCACGTGAGGTGTTGTCAGGTGATAATTAGCCAATTCCAGGTGTATGGCACTCTCACTTACCTTATTTCTTTCTTGTATATATTATTTGGTATAAGAATAGGACATAGGGCTTATTTCAATGGATGAAATCAGTGAAAAATTCCAGGGAAGATTTACTTAGCGTAGCACGGCCGGGCAGGCGAGAGGATAGGGTAATGGAGGGGGGGTAGGGAGGGGAGTCAAGAACGGGGAGAAATGGCTAAATTGTCAACAATGGATGGGAGTACAGATGAGATTAGGAGTGCTGACTAGTGTTGGACATTGGCAGTACTGATAGATGATACAAGCCCCCACTTGGAAGCCCGGGTGAATTCAAAATAACACAGAATCACAAAAGCGACGCCCCGCGGTATGATCCCTTGCTCCCAAGCGTCACGAAAGTGACGCCCCGCGGTTAAGGGGTTAAGGGTCCGCTCTGATGCTCCATTTTCCCTCACACTCGTTAAATGTAGGATGCTTCATGTCACCAACTTCTCTAACTTCTGTACACAACTTCGCTATTACTACGGCGTTCTAGGGGAAAAAAAAAAAATTGTTTACCAGAGGATACACAGCTATATGGCGAGTACATTGATATAAATTTCATGTTGTTTTGCGAGTCCTGAGTTTTGGCGAGATAGCTGCACAGGCAAAGGGTCCCATTCAAGTAAATACCGCACCCAATGGGTTAAGCTGAATATTATTATACATTCGTTGGTACACTTGTGCAAGAATTTGTCGGTTTCAAAGGTGTAAAAACTGAGTCTTTGATGCATTGAAAACAAGATTATTTTTACCCCAGTCAGAGGTACGAGCCAAGTCAGACATTAGGTGTGCCATAGCCTCATCCCATATTTGTAAAAGTAACTACTGAGATAGACGTTACGGGAACCGAATGGAAAGGTGAGGGTGGAGTCATCAGCGTATGAGTGGATAGGGTTAGATGTACAGTTTAAAAGGTCACCGATGAATAAAAGGAAGAGAGTTGGTGATAGGACAAAGCCCTGAGGAACACCACTGTTGATAGATCTAGGAGAAGAACGATGGCCGTCTACAACAGCGGCTACAGAACGACCAGAAAGGAAGCTAGAGATGAAGGCACAGAGGGATAGAAACCGTACGAGGGCAGTTTAGAAATTAAAGATTCATGACAGACTCGATCGAAAGCCTTTGAGATGTCAAGTGCAATGGCAAAGCTTTCGCCAAAGTCCCGAAAGGAGGATGACCAGGAGTCTGAAAGGTAGGTGAGAAGATCGCCAGTGAAGCGTCCCTGACGGAACCCATACTGACGATCAGAAAGAAGGTTGTGATAGGAAAGACGCTTTAAAATTTTTCTGTTAAGAACAGACTCAAAAACTTTTAAGATACAGGATGTTAAAGCAACTGGACGATAGTTAGAGGGTTGGGAATGGTCATCCTTCTTTGGGACTGGCTGAATGAGAGCAAACTTCCGGCAAGAAGGAAAGGTACAAGTTGATAGACAAAGGCAAAAGAGTTTGCCTAGGCAGGGTGTCAGCACAGAAGCACAGTTCTTGAGAACAACAGGAGGGACTCAATCAGGCCCATATGGCTTGTTAGTAATGAGGCCCGTGATGGCAGAAAATACATCAGCTGAAGAAATTTTAATGTCAGCCATGAGGAAGTCAGAGGGGGGAAGTCATGGAGGAACAGCACCAGAATCGTCTAAGATGGAAAAGGAGGAGAAAGTCTAAGTGAAGAGATCTACTTTATCAGTAAAAGAAATAGCTACAGACCGATCAGAGTAGAAAATAGGAGGGAAGAATGATGAGGTAAACTTGTTAGAAAGGTTTTTGGCAAGGTGCCAGAAGAAGAGGGAAGAATTCGAGTTGGAGAGTTGAGAGCATTTAGTACGGATGAAATTATTTTTAGCAAAGTGAAGAGCAGACTTAACATAAGCAAGATGTGATTCAGGGGTGGATTGGCTCTGGTACCCTTTATAGGTCCTCTCCTTGTTGCAGACAGCATTAGAACAAGCGTGATTAAACCAAGACTTTGTTGCATTAGTCAAAGGATGTGAGTAAGGAATGTACGCTTCCATCCCCAAGAGAATAACCTCCATAATGCACAAGGCACACTCAGATGGCTCCCGGCCACGGAAGCAATAATCATTCCAGGGAAAATGAAAGAACTGCATGAGGGCCTCCCAGTCCACAGCTCCCAAGTGCCAAAGGTGACGTTTCTTTGGAGGGTCCACAGGCCGTACCGGAGTGATAGGACAGGTTAAGGTGATAAGGTTGTGATCGGAGAAACCTAACGGAGAGAAATGATTAACAGCATAAGCAGAAGAATTAGTTGTAAGGAAGAAGTTAAGTATGTTGGAACTCTCTCCAAGGTAGTCAGGGATATGGGTAGGGTGCTGTACAAGCTGCTCTAGATCACTGAGGATAGAAAAGGTGTAGGCTTGTTCACCAGGTGGATCAGTGAAAGGAGAGGAGACCCAAAGGAGGTGGTGAACATTGAAATCTCCTAGAACGGAGATTTCAGAGAAAGGAGAAATTGATAGAATGTGTTCCATCGTAGAAGTAAGATAGTCGAAGAATTTTTGAGAGTCAGTAGTATTAGGAGATAAGTAAACAGCGCAGATGTAATTTAGTCAGAGAGTGGCAGGAAAGCTGAAGCCTGAGTGTAGAGAATTCAGAAGAATCGAGTTCATGAACATGAGAGCAAGATAAGTCGTTGCATATATAAACACAACATCCCTTTTTTTGGCTTTTAAATGAGAATAGAGAAAGTAGTAGGATACAGAAAAGGGTCTGCTGTCAGTTGCCTCAGACAGCTGAGTCTCAGTTAGGAAAAGAAGGTGAGGTTTAGAGAAGGAGAGGTGGTGCTCAACAGAGAGAAAGTTAAAGGAAAGGCCACGAATATTGCAGAATTAAGAAGAAGTGAGCCAGACAGTGGTTCCAGGTAGCTCGAGTCATAACCGGGAGAGGGGCGGAAGGTGGGGGCATTTATATACCTGTATATCCCATTGGCACCCAGCGTCCCGAATATGGGACGGAACTTGGCATTTATAAAGAAGGGAAGCCCCTGGTTGGGACCTATGAGCTTCGCGACTATGAGTCGTCAAGTGGAGGGCAGTACGCCTAGCACCCTTCCAGCAGAATGCCTCGCACAAGAATTTCGGGACCGAATCGGATATATATATATATATCATATGGATGTGAGACTATGGTGTGGCATGAAAATGAAGTCAAGAGTGACAGCAGTGGAGATGGGACTGCTGAGGAATGTATATAGGGTGGATAGGATACGAAATATTGTGATTCGTGAAAGATGTGGAGTGAGGAAGTCTGTGGACACCAGATTCGAAGAGAGTGTACTTAGGTGGTATGGGCATGTGGAGATAATGGAATTTGAAGGAGGAAGGAGGCAAGGTAGGCCAAGGAGAAGGTGGAGAGATATGGTGGATGAGTGTGTGAGGAAGAGGTTTGGAAGTCGGTGAGGCTAGTGAACTGACAAGAGATCGAGCTAGCTAGATGACTGTAGTGAGAAGTGCATAATCAGGGATTTGGCCTCCCTTTATAACACGGCAACGTCTGGAGTGACTTTATCAGATACATTTATATGAAGCTATAAAACGTGGTGAATGTTGTTGGCGTTTCCGATAGAGCCAGGATTCTGAGGGCTTGAATAATGAGCAAATGGAAGCGTGGCCCATTGTACTGAGCAAATTTGGACTGTCTGGACATTGCTACTCCTCACCCTGCCCTAGGTTGGGAAAGGAAGTCCGGATGATGATGATTAATACTCCTTATTCAGTCTGACCCTCTAAAGCGTGCAATATTTAGGTCTGCTCCGAACTTGACGAGTGTTCTTGGGTCTTTTGATGATGGGAACTTCCACACTTAAGGCCTAGAGACAGAGATACACAAGTCATCACCAGGAATTATAGATCTGATAAAGTCTGCATCAGATTCTGCACAACGAATCATTTCAGTGCATGTGATCAGCCGGTACCCTTTGTGCTCAGGCGTCAGCAGTCGTGGCAGAAGCTTCAATGTCTTGCGCTGAATTCATCAGTAAAAATTGCTCGATATGACCGAAATGAAATTTTGGCTTCATCTCATAATGCTCTATCTTCATACTTATGTCCAATTGACCCAAATCACGCTCCCTTTCAAATGTCTTCCCATTTCTGCTTGTTAAGGGTACCACTGAACGTTCCTCACTTTCTTCAATGTTCTCCCTTCTTAGAAACTTTGATACGAACAAAAACTAAAGCACGCCTCATTGCACCTTCTCCATAAGCCATTTGTAAGCATTTTGTATGTTTCAAAAATTGTTTTGCCTATAATATCTTGAAAATATAGTGCACACTCGTTGCATCTTTCTGTCATAGCAAATGCCACACTGCAAAAACAGTAACTTAAATTGCAGCACACACACATCCGAGAAAAGAGTGTATGAAAATTAGAGTCATAGACATGTAAGAGCAAGTTAAGACTGCATAACATGACTCAGAACTTCTTTGAACATGAAATTAAAACCAGTTTCGATGCTTTGTGGACACGCCTCATTCCCTGACTGTGGCTTGGATCTGCCTGATAAATAAATTTCCATGAAGCTGGCTAGGACAAAACAGCTACTGTAGGGCTTGAATAATTGTTACCATGACTCATGGCGTATAGTTATGAATTATTATTATTTTTTTTTATTGATGATGAATGGAGGAAGGAAAAACAATGAAAAAAAAAAAAAAAGTCCATGTGCCTAAAGGCATCCTCCATTCATAAAATATTTATAACAAGTGGATTTGAATTCAAGTGGAGTAAATGTTTGCGGGAAGGAACTCCCAGGAAGTGAATTCCAGAGAGTAGTAGTTCTGGGGATAAATGAATTTTGATAAGCAGAGGTTCTGCATTACGGGGGAGAGAGTGAGAGTTCATGGACGCTCCCAGCTGCCCGAGTATTTCGGGAGAAAATGTGAAGGGGAGGCACAATTGAAGCCAGTTCCTCAGAGCGTTTACGGTAAAAATATAGATAAAATAATGCTAAAGAAGCAACAGCTCTACGAACTGATAAAGGAGGAAGGTCCTGCGTAATGGCAAGATTATTGATTAATGTAATGGCTTTATTTTGAATTTTGTCCAACTGCCTCAATGCAACTGCTCCACATCCACTGCCCGGTGGTGAACAGTATTCGATCTGAGGACGCACATGACTTTAGTATGTTGTGGCCATCTGCTCGTCAGTGAAGAACTCACGAACTCTGTACATCAGTTCCAATTTTTTGAAAGCATTTTTAGCAAGGGATTTAACATAAGCTGTCCAGCTTAGGTAGGGGTTTAGAGTAACACCTAGGATATCAATTGTAGTGGATATGAGAATATTGACATCATTTAAAATTATGTGAGAGTCTGAAAGATTCTTCCTGTTCGAGAAATTAATGTATTTAGTTTTCTGAACATTAAATGAGACCAGATTTGTTTGTCTCCAATGATTAATTTTAGAAAGGTCCTGGTTCAGAGAAATTGCTGTGTTTATTCGGGAATTTATAATATCAAATTGTGTAAAGGAGGTACTAATGTGAAAGAACTATGATGGGTCGAGTCATCAGCATAAGAGTGTATTGGGTAGTGAGTGACAGATAGGAGGTCATTTATAAGAATGAGAAAGAAGGTTAGCACCAAACCTGATCCCTGAAGTACGCCAGCATTTATAGAATGAAACTGAGAATAAATTCCATCTACCATGACCCGTATTTTTCTATTATTAAGGTAAGAAGAAATTAGAGGAACCAGTGATGTAAGGCCATAGTCTGACATCTTAGACAATAAGTCCCGGTGCCATACTCTGTCAAATGCCTTTGATATATCAAGTACTATTGTTTGTGTTTCACCGTGTTGGTCTATTGTTTTGTTAATCTGATGGGTAAGAAGGCAAGGAATATCTACAGTTGAACGTTCTTGTCTAAATCCATACTGCCGATCACTGATTAATTTATTGATTTCTAGATGCGTGATAATGTGTTTGTTAATTAGTGTCTCAAAAACTTTACCGAGAATGGAAGTTATTGCAATTAGTCTATAGTTTCATGGATCAGAAGTTGCCCCCTTTTTAGGAACAGGATGGATATTTAGTTCTTTTCAAGAGGCTGGAAAACTTGAGGTACGGATGAATAAGTGGAAAAATATTGCAATACAGGAGCCAACACTGAGGAGCAATTTTTAAGTACTATTGAAGGAATTTCATCTGGACCAGTAGCTTTGTCTGCTGAGAGATTCTGTAATACAGCTTGTACGTATCTGGTGTGAATCATGAAAGGAGGTATTTGAGGGGAATCAAAATCTAGTACAGGAATATTGTGATTATCAGTATTTAGGGTTGAGTTTGTTGAGAAAATGTCTACAAGAAGGCTGGCTTTTCCACGTGAGTCACTTACCAGATTTCCATTGGGGGACTGGAAAGGTGGAATGGAAGAGGTGTTGGTGAAGTTAGTTTTGAATGAATTAAGGGTTGACCAGAATATTTTGTTATCATTTGGGTTGTTTAGTAGTTTCTTAGCCTGTCTATGTAGAAAGTTTGATTTAGAAAGATTGATAATAGTTTTGGCATGGTGTCTGATATTTCTAGTATAGTTAACCCGCCCCATCCCGACCACTTTTCCACCACTAACTCCCCCCAATCCCGACCATTTTTGGATTTTTTTTTTTTTTTGCTCAAACCTCCGCTTTTGGTGAGAAACATCGAAAATTCATAGAGAAATCGCTCACCTGAGGTTTAAAATACTCGATCCAGGTAGCAGTACCTCCTTACCTTAATGGGTTTTCTAACAGGCTGGCACCAAAGAAAACGAGTTCTATGGGAGGGTAACTATTTCACACCACTCATAAATGGTATTTATTTATTTACTTGGTACGAATTTATGTGTAGTATGAGAGTATATTGGTTTTCAAACAGTAATATAGGAATTATAAGCATTGTTTCACTCACTAACCCATCACCATACCTGACCTTTTATTGCCACATTACTTGATCTTCATTTCTGACTGTTTCTTCCTCTAATGCTATGTAAAGTTTGTCCTCCACATTGTCATCGATTGGGGAATCACTCTGGCCCTGAATTTCGTACCGTGGCATGACATGGCTTTACTGGCCAGGTCACTAATAACAGGTGAATTGCCGAGACAATGGAGTGCAGGGGGAGGAGGTCATGCTGGGTAAGGCATTGTACGTGCCTGGCATCTTGCAGAGGAAGTGTCCCGTATATACGTATCAAAAATCACTCCCGAAAATTGAAAATTGTGCAAATTAGGGACCTTGCATATTGATTCGCATTTATGTGCGTCGAGGGGATTGGCAGTCACAAAACGTGTGGACATTAATTCACGTCAACGGGACACCGCGGGTTAAAGACTTCCTTGGTTTTGGTTCTTGTATAAGTGTTATAGGCAATATTTTTATGTTCTGTTAATCTAGCACAATTGTGGTCAAACAGTTTAGGAGAATTACATCTTTTTATGTAAGTATGATGGGGAATGAATGTTTCCATGCTGACTTTAATGAAATCCTGTATGTGGCCCAATGTGGAATTTGCATCTTGGGAGAAAAAGGAGGTCCAAGGAACATCCATGAAAAAATTATGTAGTCCCTCCCAGTCTGCCCTGTCATAGTGCCATTTAGTCACCACGACAGGTTCAGAGCAGGAGAGTGTGGTAGGTGTTAAACTGGTGGCTTGAATCAGACAGAGATCCGAGGATCCAAGAGGGGAACTCACTTCGACATTATAATTATCTGAATTGGTTGTTAGAAACAAGTCCAATCGGTGGGGATTTTGATTGGGGTTGTCTGGTACATGGGTGGGTTGACTGACTAACTAGGTGAGATTAAATGAGTCTGCAAATAGCTCACAATCAAGACCAGAGTCATCAGTTCTGGCTGAATAAGTGAGCCATTCAACATTATGGACATTAAAATCACCCAGAATAGTAATTTCTGATGCAGTATTAATGTTGAGGACACTTAGTTGTGAAGACAGAGAGTCAAATAAACTCGGCTCAGGAGGGGCATTAGGGGAACGATAAACACAACAGAAATACTTAATTTTACCATAAGAATTTAATTTGTATATGGAATAGTCGAAATAAGGACAATTAAATTTAGTAATCTCCTCCAGGGCAATATCTAATTTAGCAAGGCAACATACGCCTCCTTTGGGTCTGAAATTTTGAATCAAGATATCTGCTTCTTCTCCTTTCGGCTCTCCCCTTAGGGACTGCTACAGCGGATCACCCGTCTCCATCTTACTCTGTCTTCTGCATCTTCTAATTTTGAATCAATATATAACCAGGGAAATTATATCTAGCTAAATCAGAGGTGGAGCTAACTTGTGTCTCTGTCAGAAATAGCATATCAGGGGATTCTAACTGAAGGAAATTTTGAACAGAGTTGATGTTGGAGTGAAGTTCCCTAATATTGCAAAAGAAAGTTTTACTGCACTGACGAGCAGATTTTGGGCACCACAACAATGGAGGTGGCACAGTCATTTGACGACGACCGGGAGGGCCCTGTGCAGGCGACCCAACCCTGCCGGTGGTGGTCATCTGAGAAAGCACCACATTATTTCCCAGTATAGCAGCAGCCATGGTTCTTTTTATGAGGGGGAAAGCAGGGATGTGTTGTGGAATGTGTATGATATGTAATGACAATATTGGTGTTTTATGGAAAGAGCATAGCTCGTTTAAGGCAATGTGATATAATGTGGATGTGTGTGTTGTGTAAAGAGGGCAGCCTGATGCCCTCTGATGTTTGAGGCAGATAGATGTGTAACCAGCTACCAAGGCCTAGGAGAGATAATGGAATTCAGGCTATTCCCTGAGTCTCCCGTTACCTTGGTGGTAGTACTTCCCTGGGCGGGGATGCCTACCCCTACTACTGATTAATCCAGGCGAGTGAGTCCTGCGGTTATGGTATTTGATGGAACCCCGGATCAAGAAGCTCTTCCAGCCTGGGTGTGGGGGGACAGATGGATCACCTGCCGATCTGTCATCTTCGTTCTTGACACCAACACAAACAACACCAACGAGGCATTCAGGTATTGTGTGTGTACAGAATGGAAGGATTTATAAAACTTATTCTGTTCATCTAGAAAGCCTGAGAAATATGTTGTAGAAACCTGTGATATATGATCCCCATATCCTCCTCTACCAGTCAACAAACCACCTCGTTTTTACTTACAGGATTTCCCAACATTACCTTTACTTCAGTCACTCAGCTGTCTGCTTTAACCTGGTCTAAAACTACTTTCTCTCCGTCTTTGCTACTCAGCTATGTCAAAAGACTAACAATAGATTATGATGGTAGTCACACACAAATGCTCTGGAACAGATATAAATTCGTAATATGAGCGTCGTTCTAATAAATAAGGAAAATAAGTTGCAAAGTTTTTTTTCAGTCTACTTTTCAGTTTTCACTTATATTTTCCATTAATAGTTTACTGCAATCTTTGCACCATCCTGGTCTTTCCCACTACTTCGTGAGGTAAGATAGATCCCCAAAACACATGAAGATAAAGTACGAAAGGGAATGAACCATCAATAGCATGCATAGTGAAATGGATCATACAGTTATTCACTGTACTACGAGACGAAATACTGTACAGTATATATCTGTTAAGCGCTTGGCAAGAAACGATAAATTAAGACTCGACGGTTCCGGTATCCAGTACCAATGTATTTGCTGGAATACATTCCAGAATCGATTCCTCAAAGTAAGCAAATACTGTCGGTCATACGAGGCAGAGTAACTCGCTGAACGCGATTTCTTATAGCACTGTGAGAGACTGAAAACACGAGTAATTATTTAATACTGTGTCTTACGTACTTATGGCATATTAAAAAAAATAGGTATAATAAACTCGAATTTTAAGAATTGTTTAATGAAATATACTAATGTATAATGGCATTTTTCTTCGATAATTATACCTTCATTGTATAATTCTTGGTTAACTATGTCCCGTTTACAGCTGAAAGATAAACTAACGCGAGTCATATTGTTTATGATTCTGGAATCGATTCTTACATCACGCTCAATGTGCAAGGCAGGTGCACTTCCGCTGAGGCCAACTCCGAATCGCTGGACATGCCTACACCGAAATGAGTGGCCATTTCTCACCACTACCCTCAACTTATACATACTCTTCGTATCCAGCAACACGTGACATGAGTCAGTGGCAGCATTTGAAAACTCTCACTCTCAAGCTACTGCCCGAATCGCTATAGGGGAATCGGTTCTCATGTTTTAGAGTCGATTCTGTGATAACTATCTCTCCAGAATCACCGGCATCGATTCAGGAATCTATTCCTGTTCATCCTTAGTATCTGTATAGAATTCATCACCAACTGCTTTGTGTCGGTTAAAGAGCATCACAGACAAACTGACTTCTGTCATTCATATATTGTCGAATAAAATAATCCTTCCTTTGCATAACACATTAATCCCAATTTTTGTTCTTTCATGTTCATTCTTATTCCCTTAATAGATGCCAGATCTAATATCACCGTTTCCGCCATTCAGTCTATTTGAAGAAGCTGGAATGTGGAAGAAAGCAGACACGCATGTTGTGGTGGTAGGTGACAGGCAAGGCATGGAGTTGGTTCTTCTTCACCCTCTCCTGCGCAACAGTCTTCACGCTGTGTACTTCGCCATTGCACCGCTGATTTCCAACTTTAAATTCCGTGGGTTTACCATCGTCAGAAAAAGTTAGGTACTGGGCCTTATGGATGTAGGTTTTGAAGGACCTGAAGCACCACTGCAATTTATTTTGCACGTATAACAAACCACCAGAAGAGGATAAGGTATTTTTGCTGGATATTCTTGCTATTAACAGACGATTTTATTCAGTATAATATAACCTCTCATGGTAAACAGTTACTAAAGGTTGTATTTTTATTCACTGTAAAATTGTCGGACAAAAATCGTCCGGGGATAGCATGAGTAAAGTGAAAAATACATTCACTGGCAGAAGATGTTGACACCCTCTTTGCTGAATCCCTCATACCCTCTTGCACCATGCATTTCACAACGGCCCAAGTGCCACAGCTTTTACTATCGTACAATCTGCAGAGAATTACTGGTAAGGAAGAGGACCTAAAGAAAGACATGAGCTGCTGAGAATACTTATGCACGAATAGTAGCAAAGTTCACATTTCTCATTTCGACGGTTTTCGGAGCCAATTAGGCGGCCATAATGAACTTTAATGAAAGACAGTATCTGTGGGTATATTTACTTATTTTTGGTCCGTGGGATATAAAAACCATTGGGATTGTCGGTAACATTTAGTTTTGTTGGTTTTCGTGAAATGTGGTAAAGTTCGTTAGGTCTCAAATAAAATTCGGCTGTTGCATTACAGAATATGCGGGTCCGAATTGGTTATAACAGTATTCAGTTCCCTTGTACGTGTCAGTAATATAGCGTGTATATTAGTGGTCCGGTTAACATCACGAGAATCGCCGTGAACGAAAATGCCTTTCATAATCTCAGACGAATCTCTTAGTTACAACCGCTGGAATTGGGTGGTGCAAGGACCGTGGTCCGTTGTTTTAGTGTGGGGCAGGACTGCATATCCTCACGAAATTAAATTATTGGCGAATATAGGATACACGGGAAAAAAAAGTACTTCACTGAATTCTAGTTTTCAGTGTCATACACAGAGAAGTGAAAAAAAGGAAACTTAAACGACTCCTTGCAGAAACTCAGTGAGCCTGCGATTACAGCTGTCTATCATTTCCAGTACTTTTTATGGTCGTGTCGTCTTTGTGAACAGGGCAGTTGTTCTTGATAAATGTTTTTTAATAAAATTTCTCTTCTTTGTCTTTCCACACACTATCCAATTTTCTACCTTAGAGTAACTGCATTGACAACTACATCTTATAGATCAGTCCAATTGTTCACAGTTTTATTGCAGAACGTATATTTAACTTAATTTTCCAATTTGTTTGTATAAATGATCCTTGCTGTTTTTGGTGTGCCCCATATTTCTTCATTCAAGCCTAGGACCAACATCATCTTGGTGGGAACTCACCACCACCATCATTTTTTTTTTTTTTTTATGTCCGACTCTGGGCATAGGCCAGTATTATCTCTTAGAGAGGAGTTGCACCAACAAATCAGAGACCCAACAGCACCCAGCAGATCACTCCACTGCCATAGTGGTGATCCTGACCACGGGTACTACCACTGGTATTACCAATGGTTCCACCGAGAAAACTGCATTCCACCCGAGTTTTGCACCCACCATGGTAGTAACCTCTCACCCAGTGGCCAACACCTTTACTGCCAACTAGTTGCACCTTCTGTCTTTTGGCAGGTACAGCCACTTAGGATACCAAATCAGTCGTCAACACTTATGTTCGTAGACGATCAGTGACCAAATGGAATTTTGCAATATTATGCGTTGTTGGTGGCACGATCTCTGACCCCTCACTTTCAGTTCCTGGAGCGAGTGTAAGGGAGTCAGAGGTCCAGCTGTGGGTATTGTTAAGTGTGACACTGAGTTTCGTCACTGTTAGAGATTTGATTAGCAGTAGCACTGAAGATAATATAGGAATCGGGCATTATTTGTCAATTAGTGAATTGTATGTATTGGAGCATTAAATGAGACAATGTTATTTTGGGCCTATTCAGTGATCTTAGATAAGTCTTGATTTATGGAGATTGCTGTACTGAGTTGGGAGTTAGTACTAATAAATTTTTGTGAATGGGTGTTTAAGTGTGAATGAACTTTGAAACGTTGAGCCAACTGCATAGGAGAGAACGGGATTACTGGTGAGAGATAAGCGATCATTAATATGATTTAGGAATAGAGTTGGAGCCAGAACTAATTCTTGTGGTATGTCGGTATTAAGTCAGTGGAAACTGAAAAACACACAATTTACATTTACTCTTATGTCTGTAGTTGAGATATGAGGAAATAGGTGGAACAAAACATGTTAGGCCATAGCAAGGGAGTTTGGATAGCAGGGAACTGCCACACTCAGGCAACAGCTTTAATATATCAAGGGCTACTGGATGAGTTTCTCCAATGTTGGGCAATTGACTAATGATGGGAATGTCTCAAGAGATTGAGTATATCAACAGTGGACCCTTCGTGGCGAAAGCCATACTATCTCTCACTAATTAACTTGTTGGATTCAAGATGTATAACAATGCTTTTATTAATTACAGAATCAAATACTTCACCAAGAGAAAATGTAATAACTAGTGGTCTGTAATCAGAGGGGTCAGATAAACTTCTTTTCTTTGGAACTGGGCGGATATTGGTTTCTATCCAAGAAATAGGGGTTTAAAAATGTACCAATGAAATGTCTGAATAATTTAACTAGAACAGGAGCAAGTTCTGATGAACACTTTCTCAAGATGATTGTTGGAATGCCATCTGGACCTGGTAGCCTTGTTGGCTGGTAGATTCTCTAGGATGGATTATTTTTACGTATCTGGTCTGTACCTTAGGTGTAGCGATTTCGAGAGAGTCAAGTTCTAGTACAGGGACGTTCTTACTGACTTCCTTTAAGGTAGGATTTTTGGCAAACGCGCTGGCAACGATGTTCGGTTTTCCACGCAGGTCATTTATAACGTTTCCATCTGAAGCTTTAGGTGGGGGAATGTGTGATAACTTGCCAAAGTTACTGAAAAAAACTAAGAGCTGACCAGAAAATTCTATTATTATTAGGATTTTTAAATAGTATGGATGCTTAGTTGTGAAGAAGTTTTCACATCTTATATAAGTTTTGTCATAACTTTCTATAAATACGTCTCTTTGTTACATCAGCCACGGCACCGTTGGTCATAGGCCAACATTCAGTGTTGTCTCTGGTCATCTACAGATTTAATCCCCTTACTCCCTGTACCGTCTGGCCACGGTACTGTTGTCATAGGGAGTACATCCACATTCACTTATGGGCTTCTTTTAGGTTAAGGTACCGCCATGGTTCCAAATGATTGAAAGTCAGGTATAATTATTCCCCTGTACGAAGAAAAAGGGAAAAAAAGAAATATGTGGTAATCATAGGGGCATTTGTCTTCTTGGTGTAGTAGGAAAAGTATATGGTAGGATACTTATTGACAAAGTTAAGGAAATAACAGAGGAATTAGGTGGAGAAGAACAGGGAGGTTTTAGGAAGGGAAGAGGTTGTGTAGATCAGATATTCATTCTTAGATCTTTAGTGGAACAGTTTCTAGAGAAGGGAAAGAAGTTGTATGCGGCCTTCGGGTATTTGGAGGAAGCATATGACAGGATGGATAGACAAGGATTGTGAAAAGTATTAAGAATATATGGAGTAGATGGTAAGTTGTTGAATGCCGTGAAGAGTATGTATGAGGGTGCTAAGGCTGCAATGCGTGTGGATAGTGAACTAAGTGAATTTTAATATTTAAAGGTTGGATTTAAACAGGGATGTGTCATGTCTCGATGGTTGTTCAGTCTGTATGTGGATGGGGTTATAAAAGAGATACAAGGTAGGGCAGTGGATGTTGGAGCGGCATTAATGAGAGAGGGCAGTGTTTGGAAACTCTCTGTACTGTACTTTGTATATGATACTGTGATGTTAGTAAAGACGAAAGGGAGCTGCAAAACTTGGTGGATGAGTTTGGGAGAGTATGTAAGCAACAGAATCTGAAGGTGAATGTAGGGAAGAGTAAAGTTATGGTCTTCAAGAGAGGTGAAGTCAGTGAATGTACAGTGGGGTTGGATGACGAGGAAATGGAAAATGTGAGTGCGTTTTATATACTTAGGTAATGTGATGAGTAAGGATTGAAGTTTAGAGGGTGAAAAGCTGGAAAGGGTACAACAAGGAAGAAATGTTCCTGGTTCCTTGAAAGCAGTGATAAGAAACAGAGAAGTGAGCATGAAAGTGAAAAAGTTACTAAATGACAGTATTGTGATACCAACTCTAATGTATGAAAGTGAAGCTTGGACCTTGTTTGAGGGACAGAAGTCAAGAGGGAGAGCTAAGGAAATAAGATATTTGAGAGGAGGATGTGAGTCATGTGGACAGACAGACTGACGAAGAAGGAAGTGATGGATCGTTGTGGTGTGGATGTGGATGTGATAGGAAACGTTAGGAGAAACACAATGAGGTGGTTTGGCCACGTGGAGAGGATGGAGAGTGAGAGTGAGAGTGAGAGACTAATGTGGAGAGTGTACGTGAGAAGGTGAAGAGGGGGAGAGGGAGGGGGAGGCCAAGGATGAGATGGAGGGATGGAGTGGAGAGGGATATGAAAGAGGGGCGTGTGAGCTGGGAGCAGGGCACCGAAATGGCGGGGGACAGGGAGACATGGAGGCGATCTGTTTGTGGCCACCCCTTGCTGGATCAAGGCGTCTGGCAATAAATAGATAGATAGATACCGCCATTGGCAAACCTTCAGTGACAATTTTATACCAGCTGTGGTACTGAGAGGTATTGCATGAGTTATTTTTCTGTGAATGTAATACTCTTTGAAGTACACAACTAAAGCATGAGAGGGACATACAGTGTGAGTCTTTTGGGAAAATGAGAAGTATGGAGGGCAGGACACAATGCGGACAGTTATGTCGGCGAAGTTTTGTTCATGATTGTCCTTTCTTTTTCATTATCCCTTCAATTCCATGCGTGAAAAATATACTATTTAACCGTAGCAGCCACTAACTATATATTATACTCATATATACCAACATATTTTCTTTTTCAGGTGTGAGTGAGCCAAGAGAGCTGCAACAGTTGATGGTGTACCGCCGCTGTATGTACTGCAACGCTGGACAAGCGGGCATTCAGTTTCTGTTCAGAAGAAATTTAACTTCATTGAGGAAAAGCACATTTCTTCGGAATGACATCCCCTTGTTCGAATGTATGTTTTCACACATCGTGCAAAAAATCACATACGAGACAATATGAGAATAAGAACCAGAATGAATGACGGAAGGTGTTTGAAACAATGAAGGAATCAAAAACTATACAGTAGTGTAAAAATTAATGCATGTCTATGATTGAGAGACAAGTTAGATTATCTCCAAATATTACTCACGCTTAAAAAATACGATGAAAACAGTTTAAAATCATGGTGTAATACATCTCACAGTGAGTTCAACACTCGATATGCATTACGGGACAGATTTAACAATTCATAACTTATCATCATTACCAGTTTTAAGACACTGATTAGCAACTTCGTAACCTCGCATCATTTCCAGCATTATCATCATTATCATTACATTTCCCACTGCTAATCAGGGTAAACAGTGTATCATTTATCATCATCATCACAACTATTACAACTACAATTCTGGGCTACATAGTACATCACCATTTCCCACTGATATAAAGGATACGCCATCTCTCGTCATCATCATCATCATCATTATAAACATTTACAACTACAGTTCCGGGAAAGGTAGTGCATCATCACTATTTCCCACTCATGTAAAAA
Source organism: Coenobita brevimanus (assembly GCF_032717465.1). Lineage (NCBI taxonomy): Eukaryota > Metazoa > Arthropoda > Malacostraca > Decapoda > Coenobitidae > Coenobita > Coenobita brevimanus. Next base: position 48,756,360 of record NC_136993.1, on the reverse strand, counting down.
GTGCGCCATTTCTCATCATCAGAATCATCATCATTATCCTATTTGCTACTGCTGTACCTGGTGGGGTAATCTCTCTCTCTCTCTCTCTCTCTCTCTCTCTCTCTCTCTCTCTCTCTCTCTCTCTCTCTCTCTCTCTCTCTCTCTCTCTCTCTCTCTCTCTCTCTCTATTTTCTCTCTCTCTCTCTCTCTCTCTCTCTCTCTCTCTCTCTATATATATATATATATATATATATATTCACAGATCAGTTACCTAATATGAACGGTCACGGGATGAAGATAGTTACTGTTCGCTTCTTCCCCTACGTGGACTACACCCCGGACACTGATGAACCATACAGCACTGCCACACTCAAAGACTCCATGGATGCCAGACTCATCAAGGAATTCTCAGAGAAGTTGAATTTCACGTAACTAACTCTTTTGTGTATTCGGCAAGAATGTTGACCGTGCTGGTTGTCTACCTGTCCTTTCTCTGTGGAAGTTACTATTCTGATTCTTACCGCACCTGCATTGCTAAATGGTGATTGGATTGTACTGAAGTGATGCCCTTTTCTTTAAATTGTTTACATACTTATACACTGTCTGTTCCTATTGGCAACTTTCTGGCCTGGACTTTCATAAAGATAAAAGAGCTCAGATAGAGAACGCACAGTTCTTCGTAAATTGTCCAGATGTTACATCAACATCTGCACTTCCTGTTCATTGCTTTTTACTACAGTTCCTTGGTGAAATTCCTCTGCTCTCTACCAATATAGGCAGCTATTCCACAGTTAAAGCCCCTTCTTTTCTACTGAATTATGTGTTCCAGTCTTCTTCATATAGAGGCTAGAGAGAAATATTAAAAACGAATATTCATTATCAGTGTTAAAAGAAGTTATGCACTGACTTCTCATTCTTTCCTGTTGATCACGTGCCAGTCAAGCAGATCATGTGTCAAACAATCAAGAGCTTGAGGATATTCATATTTCCAGGCAAGTTTACGTTACTGCTGGGTCTTCGAGGCATCAGGGAGAAAACCGGTGCTAGGTAAATGTTGTCTCGGGAATCATGTTTCCCATCTTTACTCCGCCTAGGAATAGGAAAGCAGGCCAACATTTTAATCTATCTCTATCTATTGCCAGACGCCTCAATCCTGTAAGAGGCGGCCACAAACTAATCGCCTCCATGTCGCCCTGCCCCCCGCCATTTCACTGCCCTGCTCCCAGCTCACACAACCCTCATATACTTCTCTATTCCATCCCTCCATCTCATCCTTGTCTCCCCCTCCGTCTCTTCCCCTCCACCTCACTCACATACACTCTCCTCGTCAGTCTCTCACGTTCCATCCTCTCCATATGGCCAGACCTCCTCAATGTGTTTCTCCTAACGCTTCCTATCACATCCACATCCACACCACAAGGCTCCTTCACATCCTCATTTGTCAGTCTGTCTCTCCATGTGACTTCAAATGCTCCTCTCAAATAACTCACTTCCAGTGCTCTCACTCTTGAAGTCTTTCCCTCCAACAAGGTCCCAAGTTTCACTTCCATTCGTTAGAGCTAGTGACACAGTACTGTCATGTAGTAACTTTTTCACTTCCATGCTCACTTCCCTGTGTCTTATAACTGCTTTCAAGGAACCAGCAACCTTTCTTCCTTGTTGTTCCCTTTCCAACACTTCACCCCCTAAACTTCAATCCTTACTCATCACCCTCCCCAAGTACTTAAACGCACTCACATTTTCCATTTCCTCCTCATCCAACGTCATTGTACATTCACTAACTTCACTTCTCTCTTAGACCATAACTTTAATCTTCCCTAGATTCACCTTTTAACATATCAGTAAAAGTTTTTTTTTTCTTTATGCAAGGAAGAAGGGACCAAAGGCCACGAGCCCGCAAACCATTACTTCCAAGAAAAAGACAACAACAATACAACAGAGAGCCATATTCAAGACCTGTTCATTTCGAGATGCCTGGACACACTGCGTTTGAAAGACTGGAGATCATAGGAAGTAGGAAATACAGACAAAGGGAGACAGTTCCATAGTTGACTTGTTGCATAAATGAAGAACTGGGAGTAACGGTTAATTCTTGCATTAGAGAGTTGGACAGAAAAGGGTTAAGAGTTTGTTACGAGACGGGTGCTACGCGCCCATCGTAGAGGTGGAAGGATGCAAGCAGACAGTTCAGAGGAGCAGTGACCAGTAACAAAAAAATTACATCTGCCGTTTCTACTTAGACTTTAATGCTATTATGTGAACTGAAGTGCAGTCCAACAGTATCCAGTGTGTGATTTTTTTTAAAGCCTGAAAATAATTTATGAGTTGACCTACACCTTTGCCCACACGGTGTTAATATTACGGGACCTATGACCATAGTCTAAAACTGTGGGCAGGCGTTCACCTTGCCCTGTCCGCATCTTTTGGTAGTCTTAACACACGAGAGGGAGAGCGTTCCCTGGTGAATGGGAGAGGATCACCACAGGGTAGTGCTGGAATCCGCAAGGAGTCTCATAGTACCCCTTCTCATACCCCTTTGTCATATTATAGCAGCCTTATGCAAAGAAAACTATGTAGAATTTGAAGGACCCTATGGTGTGTGTGATGGGAATTTTAATTTAATGATAAAAACATGGTGTAAAGAATATAATAAGCGTTTAATATTTTTATCGTTTTATAAGACTTCACTGCTTCTCTGGAGATGGTTAATTTACGACGAGACGAAGTCAAAGATGAGATACCGTATCCACTTCCTATTTATTTCTTAATATTTCTACCAAGCAGTTTATCAGGTATGGTGCTTGATACTTTTATAATTAGTTTGATTAGTACGTGAAATAATCCTACAGTAAAGAATGGCCACGTACTACCTAGACAGACGACTGGTGCACAGCCAGTTAGTTTGAATTACGAAGTCTCATGTTTGCGTTCGGTTAGTTTGGCAAGTCCGCACTAATTTTCTTTGGCTTGGCACTACATTTTTCTGGCATATTTTGGTGTGATTTGAACAAATTTGGTTTTCAAATTAACCCCTCTCCTTCCCCTCCGTCTCTTGGGGGGTGGGATTTCAGGGTTCTGGGTGGGAAGAATGGCAAAAACAAGCATTTGGGGCAGAAATATATTCAAAATCAGTATGACCAGCCAAGGCGCATTCGTAGGGTTATTACTGATTGTGTGAACCCCTTTGAAGCTATGTCTGACACCAAATTTTTCCTACGGCGCATGTTTTCCAAAGCCTGTATGAATACTCTTATACAGAATATTTAAGAACAAATGCCAGTCTTTAATCAAAGAAGAGATAAGAATTGCAAACATTAACAGATTATATTGTGAATGAATCTTAGGAAATATACTTATTTTTCTTTTAAGATTTTGAATTTTAAAATTAGCAGTGTTACCAACTGTGCTCTCCCGCGTTCACGATTACTACTTAGGTTGAAGGTGAGAGCTTCCACTTCGAGCGGGGTGCGGGAAGGGTAACCCCTGCCCTCAGTTTCAAGACTATGGGCATTGGAGTTGGGTATTAGGAGAGGGAATTGACCCAAGAGGACTGCCGCTTATTTCTTCTTATTAGCTAGTGTGGTACGGATGATTTCTGTCCTAATATATATATATATATATATATAACGGAACCCTTTTGCCATATGTGATATACTTGTAATATATTTCTGAAAAATAATAATACCAGGATTTTGACTGTAACTGGAGAGGACTGAACTTTGTCCATGATTACTGTATGTCTCGAATTATGTAAGATAATTGTGTAATGACAAAGAGAAACAGACAGGCAATGCAGAAAACACTTCTAATCCGCTGTAGCATATTTCATTTCACACATTTGGCTCAGTGTTGTTAGTTTTTCACCAAAGCAGAAACAATAACCCCTTCAGCATCTCCAGATACCACTTTTCACTGGTCTAAAAAATTTTAAAAGTTGCCTGCTCTGGAGATAAATTATGCTGTTTCTTATGGATTTTCAATGCACTGAAATCATATATATATATATATATATATATATATATATATATATATATATATATATATATATATATATAAGTAGCTGATTTGCTAGTGTTTCGAAAAAAAAGTTTTATATATTACATTTATGTACATAACGCCGACAGTACACTGTTACTCATAAATTTCAAACCAATGTATTCCAATCCGTTTGTGATGGCTGCATGAATATATCTGACATACCACGTATATAATACTCTTATTATGTGTCAGTACATAGTTCAGCCATTACTCAGCTTCTGAACTGCGCATATGTGCTTGTTTCATGTGTTCATGAAATTGGGCATCCCTAGTCACTGCCCACCAATATCCCGCAAGTGTTGGTGGGCCCCATTTGCCTTAATACACTTTCTTCATTGCTGCAATGTCCTGGTGAAATCGCTCGCCATGCTCGTCCCTCACTGCTCCGCAGTTTTGTGGAAAGAAATCAAAATGAGAGTGCAAATAAATGTGTCTTGAGTGACTTGTTGCAGCCAAGCTTATTGTAAGTCGTAAGGAAGTTTTCCACCAACTCCTTGTTGTTGTGTGCCTTGTTATTTCCAAGAAATGTTGTTGTTACTAGCTTGAAGGCTTGCCATGCATCCTTTGCCACACATCGCGCTGTCAAATGCATCATTTCGAAGAATGTATCGAATCTGAGGACAAACAAACACACATTCACTTACTTTTGTTTGACTTAACCCGGGGAATTTCACACAGAGATACTTGAAAGCATCTTTGATTTTGTTCATTACTTTTACAAGTGGTGAATGCTGAACGTTCTTCCTATCTGGCTCCACTGACTATCGAATGGGTAACCTGTCTCTCTTGGTGTAGCGAGACCGTCTTGCACGACTATCCTCTTCGCAGAGAAAACAGCAGTACTCTGTATATCCATTCTGCAGACCAAGCAAAATGGCAATAAACTTTAGGTCACCACAAAGCTGCCACTGATATCGGTCGTCGTTTATGCACCTCAAAAGTTGTTTCATGTTATCATAACTCTACTTTACATGGACTGCATGACCAACTGGAATGGATGGCAAAACATTACCACTGTGCAGCAAAACAGCATTAGGACTCGTCTTTGATGAATCAGTGATAAGTCGCCACCCAGCTGGATTATGGACAATGCTGAGTGTTGCCATCAGACCATCGATGCTGTTGCAGGCTACAAGATCATCATCCATGAAGAAATACTGGACAAGAACCTTTTGATGGTCAAGGGACATGGAAATCCTATCGTCATCTGCCTGGAGTTTCCATTGTTGTAGTCTGTAGCCCAACAACTCTGTCCTGCTCTTGTGCATTACCAAATTCCTCACTAGATCATTCAGTGCAACATCTGTTATGAGATGTGATTCAGTGGAAGAGGATGGGACAAAATCTGAGTCAAGTGACATTCATGGTTCAGAGATAGATGTTTTGAGGTTCCCCTCCTCTTCCTCGTTTGATTCAAATAGGAAAGATTCTGGTGCTTCAGGAACAGGCCCCAACCCCTTGGGGTACTAGGCGAATGGCTGCCGGAATATCTGGATATTTTTTAGTCCACTTTATCTGCTCTGACAGACTGTTCCCGAATGGGGGGCACCATACTGAAGTAGTATTTGCTTTAATGATCTGTTGGTTCTCGACAAATCATTGGTACAGAAACCGGCATAGATTACCTTTTCTTAATTAACCACTTGGCGAAGACTTGTTGCACAAGTGTTGCAGCATACAGGTGGTGCCCAGCTCTTGTCTTGATCTCTAGTTTTACAGCCACATTACCGGTGGTAGTTCTTAACCACAGCGGTAATACTGTGTTTTTTACTCAAATGTCATTTCGCCACAGACATAGCAGAAGTTACCAGTCTTGTTAAACCAAGTACGAGGCATTACTGCTCACTTTGGCTAAACAGAAATATGCCCCTTTGCAAAATTAAACAGTAATATACAAAGAGGAAGTAGACTGTACCACCAGTCGAACAGGTCAGCAATCCGAAGATGGACGGAAGGCCAATGATAGGGAGAGATAAGCTCCCATTTCATCAGCCCATGGAACTAACTTCTGACCATCCCCTTTTGTTGGATTTGTTCAGTGTTTTAGTAACACAGAGAACAGACCAGCATAATCTCTCATACAATATCCTCCAACTGTCTACACCAGACTACTTGCACAATACACACCACACTTTTTTTTTTTTTTTAATGGCATATCAGCACCCAGCCTCTGATTCGCCCGGGTAGGGGGGCATACATTCTCCCACCATCCTCCCCACTTCCAGTGACGGCCAAGAGAATTGCTTGGAACCACTGTCTGACCCACTTCATTTTCTTTAACATTCACTGCCTTTCCTCTAATTTCTTATCTGTTAAACACCACCTCTCTTCCTCTAAACCTCACCTTCTCTTCCTTACTGAGACCCAGCTGTCTGAGGCGGCTGGTAGCAACCCTTCTCTATATCCTCCTACTTTCTCTATGCTATGTCTATATACCTAGGCTGCTCCCCCCTCCAAAAAGGGGGGGTAGCCGAGACAGGATGATACACTCCCAGTTTACACACACACACACACACACACACACACACACACACACACACACACATTTACTCGTATCTTAGTCACAAGGGCAGAGGGGACAGATTCTCAGTGCACAACAATGCTCGAGAGTCAACTGCGCAGTGCAACCAGCTACATCCGCAGCAGGGCCCTACAGCATAGCTGGTTTACCCTGCCACATCATAATGGACTTATCCCTTTACCCACACCTGACCCGATCAGATGCTCACACCAAATGTGGAAGAATATTCCCTCTGGACCACGTCACCATTTATTCATTCAATTTCTCTCCAATCATCCCTATTACGAGCAGGCACTCTTCCTTTCTCTACAAACATCAGACTCGTATCTAATGGTCTCTTTACATTGTCCATCCATTCTGTTCGTGATTTTCCTCTCGGTCTTACAACCCCGTTATCGTTTTCACCAATTGCTCGTCATCCATTCTCTCCATATGCTTAAACCATCACAACACTCTCTGTTCAACTCGTTGTCTATACTCACTTCAATGTCAAAAGTGGTTGTTGTGCATATGTACACAACAACATACCTTATTTTCATGTTCCTGAACATTAATCTTCTGATTTCTCTCCCTCTGACGTCAGCTATTCTGTCATTCTCTGAATAATAGGTCTGTGCTGTTTACTTATCTGCTAATTCTATTGACTATGAAAAATTCTTTGAACATCTTACTTCAAACATGGAACACATTCTCATAATGTCTCCTTTCTCTGAAATCTCTATTCTAGGTTATTTCAGGGTTCACCTCGACGTTTGACTCTCTTATTTCACTGGTCCACCCCCTGAACAAGTCTACATCTTCTCTGTCCTTAGTGACCTAAAGCAGCTTGCTCAGTATCCTACCTGTATCCCTGACTGCCTTGGAGAGAGTTCCAACACACATGACCTTTTCCTTACAACTAATCCATCTTACTATACTGTAAATATTTTCTCTGTTAGGCCCCTCCAACCACAACCTCGTCATCTTAACCTGTCCTACCACTCCAACAACGCCTGTGTACCCTACCAAGGAGCACCAGCTTTGGCACTGTAGAGCTGCTGATTGGGAAGCCCTCAGGCAGTATTTCTTGATTTTCCCTGGAATGATTATCGCTTCTATGGCGGTGATCCATCTCAGTATGACTTGCACATTATGGAGGTTATTCTCTCGGGCATGGAAGCATACATTCATGTCTTATCCTGTGTCTATTGAAAAAAAAAAAAAAGTTTAACCACACTTATTCTACCGCGGTCTACAACAAGGAGAGGGTCTTCAAAAGGCACCAGAGCCAACCCGCCCCTGAATCTCATCTATTTTATGTTTCTGTCCAGAATCTGTTCTTTGCTTTGCAAAAAATAATTTCACTCTTACTAAATTCTCTGAACTCTCTATCTCAAACTCTTCACGCTCCTTCTTGCATTTTTTTAAAATACCAGAACAGACAAAGGAAAAACAAATGAATAAAAAAACTAATAATCCATACACCAGAAAACTGATGTCCTCGGTTCATAAAATATCTGTAGCAGTTAGACTTGAACAGCTGTAGGTTGAAGTTTGGAAGGAAACAACTCTGGGGAAGCGAGTTCCAGAGAGATGCAGTTCGGGGAATGAAAGAATTCTGATAGGCAGAAGTTCTGCAATATGGCTCAGTGACACTCCAGTAATGAGCGCTACCAGATGGCCTTGTAGCACAAAGGAAGGCATGGATAGGTGGCACCATGGACGCAACTTCGTCTAAGCATTTGCCATAATAATATCTGTAAAATAATGCAAGGAAGGCAACATTCCTTCTTACATGTAGGGGTGGTAGTTTATTTGTAACGGCAGGGTTGTTAATAATTCTAACAGCTTTGTTCTGAATTTTGTCTAGTTGTTTCAATGCAACCTCTCCTCATCCAAGCCACAAAGGTGAGCAATATTCAAGGTGACAGCACACATGACTCTTATGAATTATAGCTAACTGCTCGTCAGCGAAGAAGTTACGGACTCTGTACAATAATCCAAGTTTCTCTGAGGCGGTTTTAGCAAATGATGTAACATGAGAGGTCTAGCTTAGGGAATTGTTAAGTGAGACGCCGAGAATGTCAATACACTTGGTAATTGGAATATTAGTAGCACTGAAGGTAATATACGAATCTGGCAATCTCTTCTATTAGTAAATTGTATGTATTTGGTTTTACTAGCATTGAATGAGACAAGGTTGTTTTTCCCCATTCACTGATCGTAGATAGGTCTCGATTTATGGAGACGGCTGTACTGAATTGAGAGGTAGAGATATTAGACTTTGTAAATGGGCGGCTGAGTGTGAATGAACTATGTAGTGTAGAATCATCGCATATGAGTGGATGGGGTTGTGGGTAAGAGATAAGAGATCATTAATATGAACCAGGAACAGGGTTGGTGCCAGAACTGATCCCTGCAGCAAGCCGACGTTAATTGAGTGGAAATCGGAAAATACATCACCTACTTTTACTCTTATTTTCATGTCACTAAGTTATAAGGAAATCAAAGGAACAAAAGACATTAGTCCAGAGCAAGGGAGTTTGGACAGCACGGAACGGTACCATACTCTGTTGAAAGCTTCAGAAATATCAAGGGCTACTGCATGAGTTTCTGCATGTAGGTCAATTGATTGATGGATGGTATGAGTTGGGAGATTGAGTATGTCAATAGTGGATCTTTCGTGGCGAAAACCATATTGTATCTCACTAATTAAGTTGTTGGATTCAAGATATTTAACAATGTGCTTATTAATTAATTTCAAATACCATACCAAAAGAAGATGCGACAGCTATTGGTCTGTAATCAGAGGGGTCAGAGGAACTTCCTTTTTTCGGAATTGGGTGGACATTGGCTTCTTTCCATGAATTTGGGAATGAAGAAGTACGTATCCATAGTCTGAAAAATTAGCTAGCATAGAGGCAAGCTCAGCAGAACACCTTTTCAAAACAATTGGTGAAATTCCATCTAGGCCTGGAGCTTTGTTGGTAGGTAAATTGTCTAGGATGGATTTTATGTATCTTGTCTGTATTTTAAGTGGAACAGTTTCGGGAGAGTCAAGTTCTAGTACTGGGACGTTCTGGCTGGCATCCTCTATGGTAGAATTTCTGGCAAATGTACTGGCAAAAATATCTGCTTTCCCATGCGGGTCATTTGGAATGTTGCCATCTGAAGATTTTAGTGGGGGAATGGATGACGACTTGTTAAAGTTATTATTGAAGGAATTAAGAGTTGACCAGAATATTCTATTGTCATTAGAGTTAAGGAGGTTTTGCATGATTTAGGGCAACTTTAAATTGAGAGAGTGGTACAGATGATTTTGATTTTAAGTAAGAGTTATATGCTAATGACTTTTGGGCTGTTGCTATGGCACAGGTGCCATCAAACCATTTTGAAGGGTTCGATCTTTTAGTGAACTGTTGACTTGGTATGAATAAATCAATACCAGTTAGTATTAAGTCGCAAATATGGGACTGGGTAGAATTGGGATCACTTGAGAAGAAAGACTGCCATGGAATGTCAGCAAGATAATTTCTAAATCCATCCCAGTCTGCTTCAACAAAGTGCCATCGGATCACACTGACAGGT
>NC_136993.1:48443755-48741255 GCF_032717465.1 Coenobita brevimanus | reverse complement strand
CCTTAGAACAGGCAGGTCAGAAAAAGGAAGGGCTTAGCAACTTGAGAGAGAGAGAGAGAGGGAGCCAGAGCGAGACAGAGAGATAGCTAGCGGGACTCTATACTCCGCTCCGTGTGAGAGACTTGTTAATATTTCCAAGACAAATAAAAATAGTCCCATACTATTCTTTACCTCTCCTGTCACTACATGACAAATGGGAAGCTACTCCAAGATATAAAAACCGCTCCTCCACAAGTCTAATATATATATATATATATATATATATATATATAACTCAACCACAAAGGAACCACAAAGTGTTTTATGACATTTTCATTTTATGACATTTGGTGGCAGCGGTGGGATACGAACCTCGTCTATGAATCAACATTGAATTCCTACACAATATCAAGAGTGAAAACAAAAAGAATGCCTCTCACAACCAACAACACAACCAGCTCCTGACAGTAGTCTCTCCAACCAGCCCCCTCCGTCTCCCCGATCATCATGCTGATGCAGAGGTGAAGAGATCACACGACGCCTTGCAAGTAGTTTAACAAAATATTGATACGATCTTGCAACTTCTACGACGAACCAGCGAATCTACGGACATCGTCTCTGAATTAAAAGCAAATTTCTACAAAAGCAGGCGAGACTCTAAAAGATTAGCTTTAGTTCTACAGTGAATCCCTACAAAATACAGCCTACAATGCAAATAGTCTGCAAAACAACTCTATAATCTTCACGTAACTTCAAGCAGCAACAAGAAGAATATAAAACAAAGCAAGTAAAGAAGAGGAGAGACCAACAAGCACACAAGCCCCCACCACTCTCTCCCGCCATTCGCTGACGCAGAGGTCAAGACACGCAGCAAAACACCAAGTCCATATTCACAACTCATCTTACTCACCCGTCTTCACTCAAGTTACTCATCGCTACTCATTCACTCACCACAGCTACCAGTGTGGGAAGCCGACGTCACCATGTGCTGAGATGACATCACAACGCGAGTCTGCCATGCCAAGCAACGTGTGACTGACACCAGGCACTTCTCACCCACTACTCATTACTCATTATTCACATAGCTCCTACTCATACTCATCTCATACTCATTTATTTTCACAGTTAAGTTGGAAATTCGACATTCTATGCTGAGGTTTGCCTGGGACAGCCGTTAACCACCACAAACACCAGGCCATGGAATTTCCTGAGTAATATCGTCCATCAACACACCACTAGAATTATCAAGAGATCTTCAATCAAACCTGTATTTTTCTTCCAAGATCGACTTTTGTATCGACACACCTCTACGATCTGTATCAAGTGGGTAAAATTATACTTGCTCATTTCTTCTCAGTGCTAAAATTAGCTATATTCAACTTATTTACTCATCTATTTTGCTAGGACATAAATAAACAAGAGGCGTATTTCATAATACCATATCTTAATGACAGGAATATTTTCGCCACCCCCCACGTTAATACCAGATGACACACAATTTGCCACAACAACAGACTCACAATTAAGAGAGTCCCAAGGCAACACACCAGATAACACACAAATTGCCACAACATCAGACTCATAATTAAGAGAGCCTCAAGGCAGCCCACCCCTTGTACATACCTCACCACACACTGAAGATAAAGAAACAAATACGGGGGTTTCAGATGATGAGTGGGAAACCCCCTCTGACATAGAGAGTGTGGATTTTGCCGCTGCCTTGCACACATATGCCAATATACTTAACAGGGTTCACCGGTCCGGTCATACATATTCCACCATTCCCTCACACAACGATAAACACGTCCAAGTTGAATTAACAGGGCAATCAGTAAAAATGGATCAAGAAACAAATACCGCGGATCTAACAACCACATCTCTCGTGTTTGTGTATCACGAGGATAAAACTGCCCCAAAATTCTCTGGCACAGACAAAGATCGCATTGATGTCATTTCATTAGTCAGTCAGTGCGAACAAATGTTCATCAAGCGCCACATACTAGATGAACAAGAGAAAATTGCTATTTTTTCATCTTGCATAAGCCAGGAAAGATGTCCAGCAAGCAATTTATTGCGCTCAGATAAGCTCCATCGTGCTAGGACATATGATGATTTTAAAACTGAATTTCTGAAGAAATTTTCTGGAGGTATGAACTTCTTGCCAGTTATAATTCCAGAATTACATAAAATTGTAGATCTTGTAAGGGAGCACACTACAAACCATGTGCTCAGTGAAATAACTGCTGATGTCTCCACAATCAAGAGAACTTTGTTAGCTACACTGGAGAATTCTAATTGGATAACAGATGATGGAAAGATGTCCCCAGACCTCGTCGTGGACATCATTGGTTATGTAGCTGCCTTGTGTAAATTACCTGATAGGACCCTTAAGATTGCCAAGACGATTGCGTACACCCCAGGAATGTGCTTGCTAGACTTAATGAACGAGGTAGAGATGCAGTGCAGTAAAGCAGGTGTGGTCGACACACATGCACATTCTGGTAGAATCAGGGTACCTGAGACAGTATCAGCTGTGAAAACATCTACACCGACCCCAAACAGAGAACAAAATCGATCGCGACCAGAAAACAGGCATGCCAAACAAACAAAAACACCTAGACCTCGTTCCCAGATGCCTTCCTACAGGCAGTTTCATAAGTTTTCGCACAGCCCGAGCAGGTCTCGCGCCATAAACAACACTTCTTATGGGAAATCACCTCGTAGGTCACAGTCAAGGGATAGGTCCATTCTATGTCATTATTGTGCAAAACCAGGACACACAAGGTACGAATGCTTTATCAAGGCAAAAGAGGACAAACAAAAGACACAAGGATTTGGTCCTTACTGTAGGCATCATAGATACCAAGGGCACTGGACTAGTGATTGCAAAACAGTAGAAAAAATTGTGTCTATGTTCAAATCGGGGGAAGACCAGGTCATGACAAAAAACGAACAAACGTAAAGAAGAACAAGGCTAAACTTCACATAGGAGGCATGTTGGGAAATGAGTGTATCTTGATACCAGCTGTATGTGAGGATCAAAACGTTTCCTTATTTTTAGATACAGGCTCTCCAGTGAACTTAATAACACATGAAGAACTAAATAGAATTCTTAAAAATAAAAAAGAAAGTAATTTTTCTGGATGAAGCTGATTTAGATTTATACACAGTAGATGGACAAGAGATTACAGTGAAGGGTATGATAAGATTAAATCTCAGTTTCACAGAAACTACAAGACCATTCTCTGCATTTTTCTATATCGTTGAAAACTTAGCAGTTAAAGCTCATATGTTACTGGGCTTAAGATCCATGAGAGCTGAGAACATAACTATACTCCCACAAATGAATGGAATAGACTTTGATAATGAATTCATAGAGGAAATAACTTCAGAGCCCTCACCGATTGGTAGAAGAGAGCCAAAAAGAATTGGTAATATTAAAGGCTTAAACAAACATACACAAACAGATGAGTGTATAGATCCACTCCCACCACCAACCCCATCCTCCAGAATTAGTGACCCAGATAACAGTACTGATTTATCAATTTTTCCAGCCCATCTCACTAATGATTTAGTTATACCACCTAATTCATACATGAAGGTTACCATAAAGAGCAAATTACGGAATAGTACTGTTCTTGTCTTAGAAGAATTATGTAAAGTAAAGGGATTGTCAGTAGAAAACGCATTATGTCATACGAACGACGAAGGGCAAACTCAGATATTCATAATTAATCACATGAATGGGGAAGTTCAGTTGAAAAAGGGAACTTGCATAGTTAATACTGAAAAATGTCCCGCCCCTGTGAAGGAAATAGTTATAGCTGGAGTAACAAGTGAGATAAAATCTACGGATAGAGAAAGAATAAAAGAGAATTTAATTCACTCAGGTGAATTTGATGAAGAAAATGATTTGTTAACCCTGCTGGAAACACACAGGGACACTGTAGCATTGCCCGGAGAACAATTAGGGTGTACTAACTTGATTAATCACATGATTAATGTGCACCCAGAAACACCACCAATTTTCATACCAGCTTACCGCATACCACACTCCCAACGTACACTTGCAAATCAGTATGTCGATGAAATGTTAAAACTTGGAATTATTGAGCCTTCAGTCTCCCTGTGGAATGCACCCCTATTCTTCGTGCCCAAACGAAATGGAGAAATGCGTGCGGTAGTAGATTACCGTAAACTAAATAATCATACAATCCCAGACAGATTTCCCATGCCATTGCTAAGCGATGTTCTACAGAATATTGGTCCTGAGAATAATATATTCTCGACCATTGATCTCCTAAACGGCTACTATCAGATTCCGGTATCTAAGGAGTCACGTAAATACACTGCCTTTTCAACAAAAAGAGGCCATTATCAATATACAAGAATGCCAATGGGACTGAGGACAGCCCCAGGCACATTCCAGCGTCTTATGAATTACGTATTGTCCGGAATTTAAGGACAAGGAATATTTGTTTATCTTGACGATATTATAATCGCAACGAAGAATATTAAGGATCATCTCAGGAAATTAGACTTACTCCTACAAAAGCTTAGTGATGCTGGATTAAAAATTAAACTTTCTAAATGCAAATTTTGCTTTAAGGAAATAAATTTCTTCGGCCACAAATTAAGTTCTGATGGTATTCACACCACTGATGACAAAATACAGGCAGTGAGAGATTTTCCTGAACCCACTACGACTGACGAAGTTAGACAATTTTTAGGTCTGGCTGGGTACTATAGGTCATTCGTACCACAGTTCTCTCATATAGCCTTTCCTCTATTCCAACTACTCAAAAAAGATGCTGTATTCCAATGGGAAGAAGAACAAAAAAGGGCATTTAACAATCTAAAAATTAAACTAACAAATGTACCTTGTTTAGCATATCCGGATTACACAAAATCATTTCTTATTTGTACAGACACATCAGTTAAAGGATTAGGGGCTGTACTGATGCAGGAAGATAAAAGAGGAAAGAATCAACCGATTGCATTTGCCAGCAGACAAACAAGTTGTGCGGAGAAAAATTATTGCACTACAGACTTAGAGGCACTTGAAGTGGTTTTTGCATTACAAAAGTTTCGAGACTTGGTATATGGTTACGAAATCCACTTATTCACCGACCATAAACCACTGGTGGGTATGTTTAAAGAAAAACTCCTTTCTGGGAGGAGAGCAAGATGGAAATGTACAGTTGAAAACTACAATGTACAAATTCATTATATACAAGGTAAAATGAACATAGTAGCTGACGCATTATCTAGGAACCCGAACACAATTCAGGTCGCGGCGTTAGATCTCAAAGGAAATATCCCAAACCACGAGGATATCGCAAAGGCACAAAGACTTGACCCAATATGGTCTAAAGTAATATACAAGTTAGAAAGTGGAGATGACATACAATAACCCAAACTGCATGTCCCACTTGAACAATTCACAATGGTCAATAATCCATTATACAAAATTAACTCTAAACAACCAAAACGCCAAAGAAATACTAACCAGTTGGTAGTACCTAATGTCATGATACCCCAAGTATTACGATTGATACACGACAGCCCAAATGCAGGACATCCTGGAAAGAATAAGACATTCAACCAAGCCCAGCTATTATATTATTGGCCTTCATTACGAAAAAATATAAACAATCATATAGACAGATGCGAATCATGTGCGAAACACAAAGGATACCCAATCACACCTGCACCGATGGGTAATTACCCTGTACCACATCAACCATGGGACGTTGTCGCTGTTGATTTACACAAGATGCCATTATCATACAATAATAACCTATACTTATTCGTTGCAACGGATCATTTTTCCCGTTATGTCATTTTAGCTCCAATTAAAGATAAGACAGCAGAGACAGTAGCAAAGGCAATAACAGATAATGTAATATGTCGCTTTACTACCCCAAAGGTACTAATAAGTGATAATGGAGGAGAATTTAATTCTGAGATCTTACAAGAAATATGTAAACAATACAACATCAAAAAGGTTAACGTTTTGGCCTATCACCCAGCATCGAATGGGTTGGTAGAGAGACAAAATAAAAAGGTATTAGATGTGCTACGACACATTCTCAGTGAAAATTATGCAAGCTGGGATGATTGGATTCCCAGAGTAGAGGCCTCAATTAATGGGTCTATAAATAAATCCATCGGGGACACACCACATTTCATTATATATGGCACAGATAAAAAATTACCATATGAGCTCCTAGAAGGTGACAGCATGCCTCTATACAATTACGATGATTACTCTAAACTCCGTTTACGTGAATTCCAGGACATTCACAAAAGAGTCAAAAAACAATTGACGATGTCCAAGGAAGAAATGACGGAGGCATTTAACAAGAAGGCAAAAGATTCACCTATCAGCTTAGGAAACATTGTTTACGGTGTCATTCATACGAGAGACAATAAATAATTATCCCCAAAATTTGAGGGCCCATACAGAGTAATTAACATAAAAGCAAACAAAGTTTTAAGTCACTTTCAAGTGGCGAGGAGAAACAAGTTCATATTGACCATTTAAAACGAGTTTCAAGGGAATTATCACATAATTATTCAGCCTCGGATACAACCGAACAGGTGAACGTACCTCAAGAAACCAAGCAAGAACACAACAATGATTACAAAAAGAATTTAAGGTCATATACCAAACAATCGAACATAGGTGCAACTGTTCCAATCAAATCTACAGTACATCATTTACGAGAGTTAAATATCGATTTAAACTCCTTCTATAAATGAAATAACAATCAACCGTAACGCACATCATCACTATCATCGACCAGCATTATAGGAAATTAATAGATTTTTTTTTTTTCGGTAGGTTACGATGAAGGGACTTATGCTATGGATTCTCCTCTACATAGCAAGAGGATATGCGCACTTAGACCCCAAACATATAGTACGACAAGGATGCCTCATAGCTCCAACGGCCACGACTACAATCGTTAAGGACGTCATGAGTACTGAAATAAGTCTAGATTACTTGTATGACTTACCTACTTATCTAGACAGACTTGTGACGCTGATGCGAACTCTGGACTTCATGATAGGAAATTATGTTTCACAAGCACATAACACCAAGGAAGTGAATGAAATGGTGAAGTTAGCGAAATGGAAACTAGAACAGGCGAAGTCAACTATGCTCGTCATGATCCAAGATCTCCCATCTTATGGAACGGAGGTACTGAGCGACAGGAACAACATCACCCGTACTCGCCAAAAGCGCGGTTTGTTCGACCTGGGCGGCGCAGTGCTTGGGAACATCTTTGGATTGGCTACAGAGGATGTCCTTAAAGAAATAAACAACAAATTTAATAAGACAGCTCAGGTACTAACATACCAAGATAAATTCACCACAGGACAGAACTCAGCAATGAAGACAATTGTGAAAAATCTGAAACAAGCAGAAAACGTAGCTCTCGAGAGTGTAGATAAAATAAATGAATTAGAGGGAAATGTTACCCTTTTCCAGCACTTCTCCATCATCACAGAACATATTGACACGATTCTACTACAATTAGAGAACACTAGAGATCGTTTCAGGGCACTTATGCAAGGAATTTCGAATGCTGGTGATGGCAAGATCACAATTGACTTACTCCCAGTTCATGAGCTACGTCAGATAGTTAGTCAAGGCATACATAAACATAAATTGAAGCCGTTGTTCCGCAGTAGGGAATTTATGCAATACTACCCGTATTTAGAAGCAACACTAACACCAACATCAGTGGTAGTTCATGTACCTTTCATCACTGAAGACCTGTTCACAGTATACCAAATACACCCCTTCCCCTATAGAAATAACAACACTTTGGTCATCATCAACATCAACACAGACACCGAACTCATCATGGTCTCCAAGAGACGGGACACTGTCACTTTCGCAAGTGAGTCAACGATTGAACGAAAGTGCCGCACATCCTTACATGCTGTTCATCTTTGTCCTGCGTACATTTTCACGTTTCAGCCTACTGATACAGTCCCTTGTGAAATGGCTGTCATCAGAAATGACAATATTCATCATCATTGCAACTTCACTTTTGCTCCAGATAAACTTGTACACCATCAACGCATTGGACACTCACAGTTTTTTTATTTCCCTCATAACACATCAGTTTACATAGTCTGTCCAGATATACCACCATCTCATACATCAGCATCAGGATTATACATAGCACCAGACTACTGTGCGGTATTTACACCAGCCATGTCTACTTTATCCACCATCAATCACTACGCCATTCTCAATCATACACACAAACATTTCCACCCACTGCCTGATATGAACTTAAACATGAGCACAAGTATTAAGCTGACTTCACCTAAGTTTGAAACTATGCAGATGATCAATGAAACAATGAAGCCCTGGGAAGATTTAAGTTTGAGTATGTTCAACCCATATTATATGTATAGCCCAGCATCTACTGTCTTTATAATCATCTGCATTGTAGTTGCAGTACTGCTGTTCGCAATGCACAGAATGCATGCAAGAATTGCTAATTTGGAGTCATTATTTAGTGGGGGGAGAGTTAACATCACAGTTAACCACCCTGAATGAAGTGTATATATTTTGTATATAGTATTATATATATATATATATATATATATATATATATATATATATAATACAAAGAAGAATGACCCATATATGGCAGACCAGTACCATTATCTTTAAATGAAATATTAATAACTCTTACCATAATCTTAATTTTAAACTACTTTTTACTCTTGCATGTATGCATTTCACTATAATAACCCAAGTACATACTGTATTACAGTTAAATAATTTACTTTAATGCATTTATTCAAATATGAATACAACTTGTTTAAAATGTAATATTACTGAATAATCACTATTTACTATGAATAATATATGTATACAATATTCATACAATTATGTTACTTTTACAATATTATGTATTTCACTTAATTAGCTTATAAGTTCATTATAATGTGTGTATAATATGTATTAATATGTTAGGACTATTAACTGTCGATGATACGCCATTTTCGCGTGACCGAGCAATGTATTATAATTACAAATCATAATAGATAGATAGATAAATAGATAGATAGACAGCCCTATGCGAGCTTGGGAAAAGGAAATGAGCTTGCAAGTTACACTGAGGAAAAGCTGACGACAGATTACGAAGTAGCCAGTAAGGAGATGATGCAGTTAGTTGTCAGCAGTCCAACCGTGAACAAAGACCTAGTGACCATACACACATACTCACACACAGGCTGCTAGAACTTTCCACTCACAAGGAACACACGTGACACACCCCTGCTACACCAGAATTTAGGAAAGAGAGCTCAGAAGGAGACAAGCCTTAGAACAGGCAGGTCAGAAAAAGAAAGGGCTTAGCAACTTGAGAGAGAGAGAGAGAGAGAGGGAGCCAGAGCAAGACAGAGAGATAGCTAGCGGGACTCTATACTCCGCTCCGTGTGAGAGACTTGTTAATATTTCCAAGACAAATAAAAATAGTCCCATACTATTCTTTACCTCTCCCGTCACTACATGACAAATGGGAAGCTACTCCAAGATATAAAAACCGCTCCTCCACAAGTCTAATATATATATAACTCAACCACAAAGGAACCACAAAGTATTTTATGACATTTTCATTTTATGACAATAGCACTCTTATAAGCTCGGGTGAGCACTTTTTTTTTTTTCCAATGTTTCTCATAAAAAGCTAAGGTTTGAGCCAGAAAATAAATAAAACTTTTCGAAAATCTGCTGGGATTTGGGGGGGGGGATCATTGGTGAAAAATTGGCCGGGACACAGCAGGTTAAGGCATTTTAAAAAAATGTCTGCAGGGATAAGATAATTTTGAAGAAGCTCGAATTTATCATCAGAGACAAAATGAAATATGGAATTGCGAGATAGAACACGAATTCTATTCTTCCACAATGAATAGTGTAAATACCGTTGCTAGAAATTCTTCAGCTTAATTATTCTAGACCTGACTGTGTCTCTACATTGTATTAATAGAGAGAAGAATTTACCCAACGTTTGCACGAAGATCATGTTTTTTTTTTTTTTTAAGCAATACAATGGCTGACAACTTTATTCGTTAGCAAAACTTTGGGCCAATTCGCATTTTTCTTTTCGTGACTAATATTTTTATGCCACAGGTAATTGTAATTCTTCTTATTTTATGCCATTAGCCGAGTACAGTCGTGTACAATTTGCAAAATTACTTTGTTAATAATTTATACGTTGTATTGAAAATTGTTGTATTAAAATCTAATAATGATTACGAACGAACGACCCAAGTGAGCAAATGATGTTTACTCTCAGTTAAATTTGGAATTGAGTGGCCTGGCCCAACCTGACCGTCATGCTAAGCAGAAGCTTGTAACTTTACTCCTGTGTGAAGTAGAGTATAAATTCTTTCTGCATGTGATACATTCATTCAATGAATTTTATCAACTAAAAACTTAGCCATAAAGGCGTAGGAACCTCTTTGAATCCCGAGTTCTCGAAGGGAGTGTTCGGCTCTAGGGTGAACGAATCACATTAAAAGATATTAATAATTCACATTAAAATAAATTACGAAATCGCCTTAAAATAGATTTTCAGTCATAACACTTTTTTTTTTTTTTTTTTAGCATCAGCTCTATCAATTAAATATCGGAGATTCCGCCTATAATTTTATATCTGAGGGAAATTGTGATAACATGGCGCTTACTCACTCATTACACACTCACAAAGCGCACTTTACTGGTATGGTGTATATCAACCCTTCTAATATGGACAGCTATTGGAGTCCCTTCTTTTGCAAAAAGTGTTGGTTCTAGCATTGCCACGTTTAATAACTCCTGCAAGTATGCTCGTTCAGATATTTAGGATTTCAATTGTGTATATTTATGTTATTGGTATTTCGTTTTTAATGCACCATCAGCCCTGAAACCCAACATTTGAGGAAAGAAATCTTGATTATATTGATATGAATTATTATTATTATTATTATTATTATTATCATTAATGTTGTTATTATTATTATTATTATTATTATATTTGTTATTATTATTATTATTATGCAAGATTAAATCCCCATAACTGTCAGCCATGGTGTGGTTGGGCATCCTGGTGAGTCTGCTGGTGTGGGCAGTGGTGTTATGGATGCTGCAGAGGCTGTGGGTGCAGGTGGCAGGAGGTAAGACTGTACAGTTCATCATCACATTCCTATACGGCTGGGCCATCCTCTTGGAAGAACCGCCTAAGGATCCATCCGTTAATGTCTCTGGACAGGTAATCACTTAAATAATGAAAAATCCATAGTATATCATCCCTATCAGTTTTTTTTTTTTTTTAATGTGTCTGATTCTGGGCATAGGCTTCGTAGCCTGCACTCAAGGCCCAGTAGTCCTCCTAGATACCGCACAGCTCTACATGTCACCACTTCGGCGCTAACACTCACCGTCTTTATTGAATCCATGCTAGGGCTGTTTCTTACGGGACTGGTGTATTGGTATTAGCGGGGGTGTTTTTACGACATGTTGGTGGGTCTTCTGGTAGATCAGTAAACTCTGACTTTTATGAAATTCAAATCCTTAAACCGTTCCCTGCCCCAGCGGGATTTGAACCCGGGTCCATTAGGATTGTGAGCCACTTCTCTACCGATTGAGCCACCGCCTAGTTACCCTTGGACATTCCTAACACTTAAGGTATAATATATTTTGATTTAGAGATCTTTTACAGTATACGAACTATATGGAGCAAGTTTCCATGTACTTCACCACAAAAGGCTTTCCCCCCATGTAAAATAGTTTTGAGTTAATATATTTCAGTTAATCTTGTTTCATCGTACTTAATGGGTGAACTAGTGGTCTATAGTATTTTATAATTGATGTTTAGTACAGTTGGGAAGCAATATGTGCACTGACTCGTTATAATGACTGATTTATAATTGAGCATGTTGTAGATGTTGGTTGGCTGGTGGCTGGTGTTCTGCCTCATCATATCAACGGGGTACAAGTCTGCCCTGATCGCTCACCTCACCGTGCAGGACAAGGATAAGCCGGTGGAGACATTTCAAGACATGCTAAATATCCCAGGCTGGAAATGGGGTGTTGAAACGTGGATTATGTCGGGGGCTCCTTGCAACTACTTTTTAACACACACTGACCCTACTGTCAAAGCTGTATATGAAGGATTTGAGGCAAGTGAACTAAATCTGATTCAAGCATACAGATTATAATAGACTATAAATAAAGTTATGAATATCAATGCATAATCTGCAGTAAGAAACGAGGTAGTGGACAGTTCTTTTAAAAGTCAACGATGCCATCTTAAACGCCCAGCAAACTTTGAATATTAGTGAGAAATGTTGGTATTATCCATAATTACACAAGCAATAAATCTCTTTATCAGAGGACGTAGAAGCTTTAGTCTAGAAATCTCCAAACTGTTTTCATCATCTTAACACATTCAGGTAAAGTAATTCTTATCTTTGTTTTCTTGTAGTAGTGAGTTTAGATGTTACCCCCACGGCATTATATATCATGCTTACTGATCCCATTGAGGAAGTAGTATCTGAAACATTTCAAGTCAGTGAACCGAACTTATCAGAAACTTACAAACCAAACTGATTAGATTCTCATTGAAGATACTGAGTTTAAAATATACTGAAATTAGTCTTTGATGGCAAAAGTGGGTTTCATTTAAGGTTTTTTGGTTTCACAGTGCCGTTGATTAATGGTAAGTATTAACCACATGCACTGTAATTGTGGTATGATACATACAATTGCATTTGAAATATCTTTGTCAAACGGAGGTATATTATTATTATTATTATTATTATTTATAACAAAAAACACAAACTATGTGAAAATATAAAACAGACAACACCAAATGATCACACCCTTCCTCAGCCAATGTTCGTCCATCAGTATTGGAATCGTACACAGGCAGGTGTACGTTGTAAGGAGTATAATCAGTGAAGCAATCAACACCCTCGCAACATGACGATTATGGCAGGGCGCAGTCACCGCCGCTGCTAGACGCTTAACTGAATTCTATCTATCCATCTACCTATCTATCTATCTATTTATCTATCTATCTATCTATCTATCTATATATATATATATATATATATATATATATATATATATATATATATCACACTGGTATAATGTGTTTTTTCTTGTGTGTGTGTGTGTGTGTGTGTGTGTGTGTGTGTTCTTACCTAATTGTTCTTACCTAATTGTATCTTTACAGGAATGAGTCAAGCTCGTACTGTCCCGTGTCTTAACCCTATTCGGTGCAACCCTTGGCGATTTCCCACACTTACGACCCTAGTATCGAGAAAAGAATCTTGAGTAATATTATTGGTTTGACGAAGTGAAAGGAACGCATTCGGACACGTCGGCGCCGTTGCAAGGCAAGCGCCGCCAAACATATCGTACCGCACCCGCGCGCACTGAAACACACACACACACACACACACACGTTTAACTATTATCAAATTTAAAATTAATGTAAATATCAAATGATAAAATATTTTACCATTCACCAACGCTTATCATGTTTGCCATATATCAAAGCCGTAGGCTATATTTTCAGTCTGAGGGCTGCAGTATCAATAAACCGTTTACTGTTGTCTCTCACACACACACCGTCCATAACATGGAAGTTGATAGCTTACACATCTTCCTCATCATCATCACCACCCTTCCTCCCTCACACTCACCACCTCCCATCTTCCTCACCACCACCTTCCCTCCCTCCATCACCCTCACACTCACCACTATATTCCCTTCTACCATACTCTCCGTCTCACTACCACCGCTTTTTTCTCACCACCATCTCTCTCACTCACTCGCCACCGCTAATACTCTCTCTTTCTTCCTCACCTTCATAACTCCTAAACCCACTTTCAGTGGATTTACTACTAGGTAGACTAGTTGATGGAGAGGTAGCTATTAGTCAAGAAAATCTAATAATGTAAGCATGTAAATAATACCTGGTTATACATGCGAGTATTTTTTTTTATGCAAGAAAGAAGGAACCAAAGGGCAGGACCTGCAAATTGCTCCCTCCAAGAAAAAACGACAGCAGAGCCAAATTCAAGATCAGTTCATTTCGAGATGCCTGGACACACTGTGTATGAAAGACTGGAGACCGTAGGCAGTAAAAAAAAACAGAGATGGAGACAATTCCAGAGTTGACCTGTTGCATACATGAATGACTGGAGCAACGGTTAACTCTTGCATTAAAGAGTTGGACAGAAAAGGGCTGAGTTTGTTGCTAAGACGGGTGCTGCGTGCCTGCTGTGGTGGTGGAGAGATGCAAGCAGACAGTTCAGAGGAGCAGTGACCATTGAAGTGGCGATAGAAAAGAGACTGATGCAACAGTGCCGCGAAGAGACAGAGGTTGAAGGGAGCCAGTAAGAGGAAAGTTAATGAGACGAAAAGTCTCCGACTCCATCCTGTTGAGAAGAACTGTGTGGGAAGCCTCCCCACACATGACAGCTGTGCTCTACACAGGAGCGAATAAAACCCGTGTATAAAGTCAACAACTGTGCAGGGCCGTGGGTTAGGGCTTCCTGACTAAAACCTCCCTAAGTGAAGAGTCCAGTCCTGCTGTGGACTAAAAATGGAAAGTACATAATGATGATGATGAGAATACTACCATATATTTCTTTCTAATGACTGAATATAATATTTAGCTACGCGAGTTTCAGCCACACTCAAAAAGTGTGTAACCTGGATACGGGACGAGGACCCAACTCGCCATGTATCCCACCAACCACTTTCCCCAACCTCCTCCCTTTAGAAAGTAGTTATTTATTTTTCAAATGTCATTACAACTATATAATAATGAATTTATAGAAGTAAAAGATTATTCTTATTAATTTTACACGTGTGGGGTGAGGACTGAGTTGGTGCGTGAGGACTGTGTTGGTGTATGAGGACTGTGGTGGTGTGTGAGGATTGTGTTGATGAGTGAGGACAGTGGTGGTGTGAGGACTGGTGGTGTGTGAGGACTGTGTTGGTGTGTGACGATTGCGTTGGTGTGTGAGGACTGGGTTGGTGAGTGAGGACTGTGGTGGTGTGTGAGGACTGTAGTGGTGTGTGAGGTCTGTGGTGGTTTGTGAGGATTGTGTTGGTGTGTGAAATATAATCTATTCGTGAGAACAAAACAGACTCGACCTTCTCATGGACCCACTTCACGTATAACTAAGGAGTGAGAAACAGGTAGACCTTTATACAAATGGATGGCGAGTGAGAAAGGGCCGGGGAGTACAGGAGGTAGATAAGGCAGAAGGCGGTAGATGTACGGGAGATAAATGCTTGAAAAGGCATACATATTGCATAATAAATGCAAAATTCCACATCAACAGCCTTGTGCCTTACCTACCTCCTAATCTGCCTGCCCCTCTGTTGTATGATAAAGGTCTACCTGCTTCTCACTCCTTACAGCTGAAGGAGGTCCTTGAGAAGGCTGAATCTGTTGTCACCAATATATTATATAGGTATTTCTAAATCTGAGTACTGCAAATTAAAACTGAAGGGCACAGAGAAATAGTTATAACCAATTATTCAAAGGGCACGGTAGCTCTATCTGCTCATGCTACGCCCCAAGGAGTATTCAGAGCAATGCAATAACAAATATTCAATTATGAATAGTTATACCCAAAACATCATCAGTATACAGTATAAATCAATGGTTAATCAGTGGGGCAGTCAATCCCAAAATACCGACAAATTAGTCAGTAGACTGTCCTTCTGATGTCAGTTTATTAGTAATTTCCCACTGGTCAATCACTAGCCTATCACTGAGACCTTTGTCGGTCAGCCAGTCAGTCTCTCCAGAAGTCAGTCCCTTGATCCTCTGTTAGTAGTCACCACGAGAAAATGCAGCTGCCAGCCAAAGCTCCGTACATGCGGGATCACCATTAAATTCTTACGAGTAGACTGTTAACCAGGAAACGTGCCAGTCTTTGGATTACTGAATCGCTTAGAGCAGCCTGTAGCTTCCTGGTTAAACCCTACTGTATATCTCTTGTAACCGGAGAACAAGCTGTTCCCTGGGTAATGCACAGGCACAGTGTGGATATGAGGGGTTAGGTCCAGAGCCTTGCCTGGCGCTTTCAAGGGAGACAGCAGTCAATCAGGCCCCAGCTCCTTCTCTACACTGCGAGACCATGCTTCATTTCAGCTGATCCACCCCCTGTTGCATCGACCCCTGGTAAGTTAAAAAGATTCCGGGTGACAATTAACTAACAGGGCCCTCAGTGACCCACAGCCCGTCACAGGTCGAAAGAGTAGTAACCGTTAACTTGGGGCTATCCATGCCTATGCTCCTATGTATTTTCCGGCGGTATTTGATCCTACGCACTCGAACATCCTTTTTACTCTACACTTACAACTAATATAAGTAAGCCGGAGGATTCTTATGCTGCAAGATCCTCACCTTCCGTATCTCTATTTACATCTATCATATAAGGAAATTTTTAAACAAAAATATAATCCGTATATAACGTAAACTCAGTCATAATCTATTTTCACAGACATGCATATTCATTCTTAATTTCCAAAACAAGACTTTCACTGATTGGGCATGTTACTATAGCATTTCATACATACTTTATTTCAATTCTGATCACAGGTGTGCTAGTGACGTACTTGACATTGTTTCGTGGACGATTTTGCTTTGGGGCGATTCTGAGTGAATCCTGGACCATAAAGAGACTCCAGGCATGAATGACACTTGTGCTGCTTGCCTGACCTATTCTCATGTGTTACTTCTGGGACGGCCTCCTCTACATCTCCCTGTCCGAGCATAAGATTCATCTTAGCTATTGTATTCCTGGTCAGACCACAAGCCTGAACTTTTCTTCTTTCAATTTGCAGATTACACAATACCTTCACTATCTGCCAGCCATAGGAGATTGAAGCAATTTTTCTTGGGTCCTGATTATTATATAACGAATAAATTGTCTGTGAATTTACTCAGGCAGTGTCGACAATGTAGCCAAGGGCATTCACTGTCCATCTTCTAGATTTAGTGTGTACTGTATGAAAACTTATTCTCTGATCCATGTCAGTGCCTCCTTTAGTGAAATCATACAATTTAAATATATATATATATATATATATATATATATATATATATATATATATATTTTTTTTCAAATCATCCTTGGTAATGCCTAATATAGGGGAAACTGTGCTCAGAAGTAACACATCTTTCTTACCTTTGCTTTTGGTGGGTGTTACATAGGATTCAGTGTCATTTCCTCCCCGTGTTTCTTCCAGTAAACTTGGTATGACCTATCTTCCCTTTCTGTGACTATCTCTGGTGGTATGCCTTTCATAGTAGAATCTATAGTACCTAAGGCTGAGATACCTTGTGTTTGAAGCCACTCCAGCAACTCTATACTGGTGTACAATCTATCCAGGCTAATAATCCTACCTCTAAGGTCGACTGAGGCTTGTAACTGACTTACCAGAGCTTCCACTGTTGGGACTGTACCGCGTATGTAGTGTGGTCCTGGCTCTCCAGGTTTACCTGAATATACAGCTGTCCTAAAGGTAAATGGATATCTAACAGCATTAATAGATTTATATTGGAGGCCGTAGAGTACGGGTTTGCTCTTATTGTAGTCTGAACCCTATTTGTGTTCTGCACCCATACAACGTTTCATCAGTGGTCAAGAAGTCACCTGGCTCTAACACTGAGCAACAACAATTACTGAACTGTTCAAAAAGCTCCCTGATTGCTGCAAACCGATCGTGTACCCATCTCTGGTGTCTGGTATCAATGTTGATCGTGTACCCATCTCTGGTGTCTGGTATCAATGTTGTTAAAAGTTATGTCGGCATGTAAGAAACCAAATCGTTTTACTGACAAGACGGCTTCAAATATTGGGTGACCAAACCCTTCCATGAAAAGACGATTATAGCAATATTTATTTTGTCCCAACAAACCTCTTGGATAGAGCAGGCCAAAAAGCTTTTCAATTCTATGGCATCAGTCATCTTGACGTGTGTTGGTATTTCAGCACTGTCAGTATTAGAAATTTCGGTAATTATGCCTTGTGTTAGCATGGGTTACAATACCATCAATCATATTAGATGTTATAAACAACTCCCATGCCATTATTTCTGTATTAGCTGACCTTGCCTCTCCTAACAAAACATCCTTCACTAGGCAATACCTTCTCAACAGGCCTACCTTCTGTATGATTGGTCCATATTATTGACTTACCGATATCTAATTTTCTCTGGGGTTTCTCTAAAATGCAGGTATATTCCCTGAGCTCGTGTGGCAGGACAAATTCGTCATAATTATGTTTGTTCAAGCACTGGTCCAAAGAACTGATTAATCTATTTTTCACCAGTGGCTTTCTGTTTCTGAGTGGTACCCACTCTTCTTCATTTTGTCAACATTCTGATCATCATCTACATCGTCGCCCTCAGCTACTCTATCCAAGGCAAGGTCATCATCATCATCATCGCCAACTACCTCTTCCAAGTAATCTTCGACTGGGTCGTCAACATAGTCGAAAATAAAAACACTGACTACGTCCGTCGGCACATCCACCCCGTCCCCTAATTAATGCCTAACTAACCGTCGTCCAGCACGCCTACACGAGAGCCGCGAGGTTTGTGTGTGTGTGTGTGTGTGTGTGTGCACATTACAATGCACGTGTGTGTATCTGTGTGCACAATACAATGCACATGTGTGTATCTGTGTGTATGTGTACGAACAACCATTTCATTGGGTATGAGGAGTCATAGAGAAAAACAATGAATAATACATAGATAATAAAATTAGTGAATGAAATAACTATTTCACTAGGTATGAGGAGTCATAAAGTATGAACAATGAATAATACATAGAAAATAAAGTAGTTTGAATGAAAATAGGAAACGTATCGTACGTCTGGAAGCTGTGTTGATGCCCGTTGGGCTTGCGTAGGCTAAGGTCCCAGATATTTCACTCATCTTCGAGCGTTTTCTTTTTGTTTAGCGCTCTCCACGGGGAAAAATCGTTAATTTTAGAGAAAACGCTCGTTTCAACCCAGTTTTTTCGCTCAGAATCACTATTTTGTTGTGTTTCCAGTAATTTAACAAGAAAACAATCGTGAGACCATGCATTGCTTACAAACTAGAGTTTATTGGCAAAAATTAGTTAGGGCGTATCAAAAATGATACGGGGTGCACCGAATAGGGTTAATTAAACCATATTTATCGTACATATCCTTAAAATTGTGAATTGTTTTGGGACACACTATTTCATTCGGTAGTGCATTCCACTGATCAATTGCCCTATTTGGGAAACTAAATTTCCTTACGTCTTTATCACCTCTCTACTTATGCAGTTTTTTGCAGTGTCCTCTTGCTGATGCTTCCACATAGGTTAAGTAATCATTTATATCTATTTTCTCCTTCCCTGATATGCATTTATATAGCATAATCATGTTTCCTCTTTTCCTTCTCTCCTGTACTGTTGGTAGATTCAGTTTATTTAGTCTTTCTTCGTAGCTTAGATCCCTTAAGCTTGGTACCCATCTTGTAGCGGCCCTTTGAACTTTTTCAATCTTATCTATGTGTTTTTTGAGATGAGGACTCCAGAATACTGATGCATACTCCATGGTTGGTTTGATGAATGATGTTATTATCTTTCTTAGCATGTCTTCATTTATGTATGTAAATGCTATTCTCATATTTGCAAGCAGTGTATACATACCTTCTCATTGATGTGGTATGCCGGAGATAGTCTGTTATTGATAATCACACCTAGGTCCTTCTCTCTTTCTGACGTGTGTAGGGTTTTATTTCCTAACGAATAATCCCAAGCAGGTCTTTTTCCACTTTTACCAAACTTGATTACATGATACTTGTCCACATTGAATTCCATTTGCAATATATTATAACATTCATGAAGTTTATTTAATTCTTGTTGTAGCTCTTTACAATAGTCTGTAATAGTAATTCTCCTTTGTATTTTTACATCATCTGCAAACATATTTAAATAAGTGTGTGTGTGTTTGTGTGTGTGTGTGTGTGTGTGTGTGTGTGTTAGAGACAGCTTGTGAAATCCTAGGACGTTCGTGAAATGAGTGTAAATTGAGTTGGAGTAATTTAGGCTAGGTTAATTTATGTTGTGGTTAGGGTAGGCTGAGATAA
Source organism: Coenobita brevimanus (assembly GCF_032717465.1). NCBI lineage: Eukaryota > Metazoa > Arthropoda > Malacostraca > Decapoda > Coenobitidae > Coenobita > Coenobita brevimanus. Next base: position 48,721,103 of record NC_136993.1, on the reverse strand, counting down.
TCCAAGTTAAGTTTAGGTAAGATTAAGATAAGTTAATTTAGATGAATGCTAAGCCAATACTTACCTGACATAACTTGTCGTTCATTATAATTAACCCAACCTAACCTAACGTACTGTGACATCTGTGGTGGGTGTTATCTACTGGCCGTAGCATACTGCGCTGTCGGCGATTTATTTGTGAACGGGCTTCCCTTAAATACTGCAGGGCAGCATATGTCCCTTCACCCTTCCAACCATCTTGGGTGATGGGGATCTCATTATGATTAATAAATTGATGGCTTTCATGAGGGAGGCTGGTTTGGTCAGAGTAATGTAACCATTTTGCTGTGTTGGCCATACTTTTTCCGAGTGAACACTTGTATGTTTTGTATGATTTAATTAGGGTTGACAGTTGACTTACTTGGAATAGTTCCTGCTTCTGACGGGTCTGTTTCTTATACTGATGTCCCCAATATTTAACCACGTGCCTCGCCTGACAGAAACCCGTAGATGAATCCAAGTGTGCAGTACAAAGAGTCACTGGTTACTTATAGTCTATGGAGCCTTCTTGGACGATGTAGTTCTATTTTTGTACAGGCGTGGTCATAAACCATCACCTGTCCTTCAGTACCCCGTGCCTCAGACTAGCGAATTTATGCGTGGCACGTCACAGTGGAGTAGGAGGGGCTGAGAGGGAAGGGCCAGAGAGAGAGAGCAGGGAAGATGAGTGGGAGGACGAGTGATGGTGCGAGGGTGGAATGAGGGAGGGGAGTGAGGGTAGGTATGAGAGGGAGAAGGAAATGCGAAGTGGTGTTCACATAATCTATTTTCTTTCACTCAGGGCGTGACATAAAGGAGTTAATATTCAGCAGATAATGCTGCATTACACCTTGTATAGAGGCGTCAGATAACAAGTTTTAAATAGGTAGTGGCATCAAGGGCTGGCCTGTGAGAGAAATACACTGACGTGACAGATTAAACAATAGTACGGAGCCAATTTTTTGTGATTATCTGTGTATTTTGACTTCGGACGCAAAACTGAATCTGGATGGCTTTGACTTCCGCAATGTTTATATAAGAAACTTCCTCTACCGTTAAATGTAATTAAATTTTGGAATTAAATATCATATGCAACCTCTGACACGGCTGTGTCCACAGTAAATATGATCATCCTCTCGCTATATACGCCTTCCATACAGCCATTATCATGTCAACTATTATATGGCATCGCTTTAAGAAAAGGCATAAAGGTAAATAAATTATGATGTCCCTGCACATGGGTAGTGTCACGGGGGGAAGTGGCAATACGAATAAAATGCTAATATATCGTCGGTTGACACAAGGAATTATTGACTTGTGAAATCATGTAGTAAATTTTACTTAATGCCGGCACACTTTGCCGATTCTCTAAATACAAGAATTTTATAAACCTTCTTAACAGTACACAACGGAGACTAATCACTCACGAATGCTGTATCGTTAATACTGCTGGCCTCTGAGAAAGTGACTGCCCTGACAATCAATAAATAATAATAATAACGATCAAGAACTTGCTGATGCAAACTCCTAGCTGGCAGAACGGATTTAAGAATTAATACCAAAGAACTGACCTAAATACCAGTTGTGATTAATATAAAAAATTTGTGCAAACTGAGAGAAGCAAATTAAAGGAAGCACAATGTGAAGAAATCAAACACGGTTATACATTTACAGTAAGCTCAAAGAATGGAACTGTAAATTTATTAATTACAACAAAAATTTACGTTACAAGAATCTCAGTGAATTCAAATTATCAAAGGAAATACTGTCACTCACGCACTCAACCAAATAGCTAATAATCTTAAGCCTAGAGAAACAAAAACGAAAATATGGGTCAGTGGAGAAAAATGGAGCTGTAGCTACGAAAAGACTGGGCGTCTGTCTGTTGCTATTGCAGGCGCTGCATTTCACTGCTAACGTTCATTACTGCCGATCACTAACTCGTGGGGAGATACAAGAAATGTCGAACTGGAGGCTGTAGCTGCTACGATGGGGTCCTGACCTCTGCACTTCACTCGACACCTTACTCCTTTGGCTGTACAACACTAACTGACTAATGTAACCAAGCCGGGTATAAAGGCATAAGAAATGGGCATAGCTTAACTCAACGACCAGAGAAGCGAGACGTGGGAACGGCAGTTACGCAAAAAATATCACTCAGTGAAACGCACTGTCCATACAGAAAGACAGCCACTTATGAAACAATGACAAAGGTTATGAAAAATCGTTACAAATCTGTGTGCAAAAGCAAGTGGTTAACGGACTGAGCGAAATTCTACGGATTCCAACATTCTTCATGCGTTCCCAATACAATACTAATACGATGTCGTGAATTAATTTGTGACATTATGCCCCATCAAAATGAAATTTTTCATAGAAAATTTAAAAGTAGGCAATATTTACATCCTGACTCAGTCACAAGATTCACACTGTGGTGTGTGTACTATCCTGCTACAGGAGAAAATCACTGTCGCCAGTGAGAGTAACAACCTCATATTTAAGTAAATAGAAGCAACCTTGAGGGAAAAAAACTCTGTGACGTTGGTTAAAAATCCTGTACAGTACTCAGGTCAAAATAAGCGAAAGTTCACTACATTCACATTAACGACTAATTGTTATGTAGTGTAGTTTATGTAATACACGGTGTAGATCCGACAGTTGTAGTGTAATTGTACCTATCTGTAAAGCTATTTAGTACAATTTAATAGTAAATGGGGATGATGAGGGCAGAGGAGAAGAGGCAGCAGCATGTAGCAGAGACTATCAGCTGATCTGCACAGCAAACCTGCTACACCCGCCAACTGAATCTGTGAAATCAATCAAGGTGGAGCATCAAAAGTTTCGATGCGACAAACAATTTGTATTAAATTACAAACTCACTCTGCCTAGTAGTCAGTGTATATGCTACAAAATGTACGCTCTAGCTGAAAATTTCGAGTGGCAGCCAAAGCTTCGTACATTCAAGGTCGCCATTACTTTCTTATTGGGTACATTATTAACCAGGAAACGTAGTTCTTGGATTCCTTAAATCTCTCAGGACCCTTGTAGTTTACTGGTTAACCCGCGCCGTCCCGAGGACGTACTTCCACGTCCTCACGTTTTGTCACAGCTAATCCCGAGGACGTACTTCAACGTCCTGCAATTGCAAGGTTCATAATTTCCACAATTTTCAATTTTCGCGAGTCATTTTTGGTACGTATACACGGGACACCTGCCTCAACAAGATGCCAGGCAGAGACAATGCCTTACCCAGCATGACCTCCTCCCCCCTCCTGCATGCCCTTTTCTCAGCAATTCACCTGTTATCAGTGACCTGGCCAGTATAGCCATGTCATGCCACGGTACGAAATTCAGGGCCAGAGTGATTCCCCAATCAATGACAATGTGGAGGACAAACTTTACATAGCATTAGAGGAAGAAACAGTTAGAAATGATGATCAGGTAATGTGGCAAAAAAAGGTCAGGTATTAGTGAGTGAAACAATGCTTATAATGCCTAAATTACTGCTTGAAAACCAATATACTTTTGTACTACATATAAATTCGTAACAGTAAATAAATAAATACCGTTTATGAGTGGTGTGAAATAGTTATCCTCCCATAGAACTCGTTTTCTTTGGTGCCAGCCTGATGGAAAACCCAGTAAAGTAAGGAGGCTCTCCTACCTGTAATGAGTATTTTAAACCTCAGGTGAGCGATTTCTCTATGAATTTTCGATTTTTCTCACCAAAAGCGAAAGTTTTAGCAAAAAAAAAAAAAAAGGTCGAAAATTGCCCGGGATTGGGGGGTACCAGTGGTCGAAAAGTGGCCGGGATGGGGCGCGTTAAACTTTCATTATTAACCAGGAAACATGCTGGTCCATGGATTGCATAAGTCTCTCAGAACAGCCAGTAGTTTACTGGTTAAACCCACATTATTAACCAGGAAAACATGCTAGTCCTTGGATTGAATAAATCTTTCAGAACAGCCAGTAGTTTACTGATTAAACCTATATTTCTATTAAATGGAGAACAAGATGATCCCTGGTTAATGCATAGACACAGTGTGGATGTAAGGGGTGAGGTTCAAAGCCTTGCCTGGGGCTTTCAAAGGAGACAGCAGTCAATCAGGCACCAACTCCTTCTCTCATTTGCAAGACCAGCTTCACTTCAGCTGATCCACCCCCTGCAGCATGAACCCCTGGTACGTTAAAAAGATCCCGACAGGTGTCAATTTACTAAAAGGGCCCTCAGTGACCCACAGCCCATCACAGGTCAAAAGTAAGAGTAGTGACCGTTAAGTCATGGCTCTGTGCATATGCTCCTAGTCCAAGTACTGTCCGGTGGTATTTGTCCCTATGCACTCGGAGATCCTAAAGCATACTTACCCTTATAATTCTACACTTATGACTAATATCGGTAAGTTGAAAGTCCCTTCGCAAACTCAGGCATGTCACATTTTAACACCGAACATGGGTGTGAACACTCATGTGGATAGTATGTATTCTCCGGGAATCCAAAGAAAGGCCCACAGCTTGAGACACATCACAAGATAATTCAGACACAGCCTCGGAATGCCTCTGCTGGGTTCTCGAACTTTACCTACAGTACATATGTATGTACAGACCCTGGACATAACGTTGTCCTGTGGGACCAATGGGCGAGATGTCAGGTCTGCACCCACATTGCCACTGCCCTCTCTCTCAAATGACTCAGAGATAATGGGTGTGGATTCAAATGGTGCAGGAAGGACATGTCCCTGATTGGTGGTACGTTGACACACTTTGCATGAACGCACAATCCTATCTATTTCCTGTCCCATTCCTGGCCAGAAAAAGTCAGCACAGATACAGCCTTGGGCTTTCCTTTTGCTCAAGTTACTTCCTGGCGCTGAACAATGACCCCATTCTAACACTGCTTGGTGATACTACGTGGGAACGACAAACTGCAGTCGACTCTCGCCCTGGCGTGTCAGTGACTCTCGGTACAGCAGTCCTTGTTTACAAAGGAACCTGGCTTGACCTCCCTGTGAATGCTTAATCACGTTACCCTTTAGTTTCTTCCATACAACAGCAAGTGTCGTTTCAGACTGTTGTTCCAGGACAATGTCTTGACTACAAATAACATCTTGCAGCGTCGCAGTGGTCAACAGGGTGACACAGTTTGGAACCTTGGCCATGGCTTGTGTTCCTGCAGCTGAAGTCTGAGTAGTGACATCTACAGTGCAACTATACTTGACACCTGGTATGTTACCTATGATAAGGTCAGGTTCTGGCATGATAACTGCAACTATTGAACCAATGTAAAATGGAGATACTACCTGGATACATGCCTCAGGGAACAATCTCACTGATTCATCAATAAGTTGAGCTTGGATCTGTCTACTTGTATACTCCTCAGGCCGAACTAAACTCTGCCTGACAAAGCAACCTAAGGAACCATTGTCTCTTAGGACATTTACAAAAATACCTCCCACAAACCCTGGCTGAACAAGGAAGGCACTGTTATCTGTGGGAAGGTCTGTTTAGGAAGCAGCCAGCCATTGATAAGGCTGCATAGTGCACAACTCTGCGAATGCGACGCCCTGAGGACTAGATGCCTGAGGGGTCGTACTCACCATCTGGGGAGTTGGAGCGTTGACCACCTGTGGAGGAGAGCTCAGTGTCGAGGGGGACTAGTTCCTTGTGAAGGAGGACCTGTGCTGCTAGGGATGACACCATCATGCACCTGTTGGGGAATGAAGGCTGCTTTTGCCTTCTGCCTCAGATACACTGGGGCTGGTGGTGAAAAAGATTGTCCTGATTGCTGATCGTGTGTCTGCTACTGCTGCTGGTTAGGGAACTTGTGCATTTTCCAGTCGGATTTCTGCGTATTCTGCCCCAGGTTCTTCTTCTGCGGTTTGTTTGGACCGTGGCCATTATTCTGAGCACGGACTTGGCAGTATCTTTCCTGTTCCAGGTCTGTTGCCTACGAGTTTGGTACCTGTACGCAGTGAAGAATGCATCGGTTTTTTCCACCATTTGGCAGGCATCCTTTACCTGACATTTCTTAAGCTGGGCCATAAGCTCAGCAGGCCACAACTTTTCTAGCTGTGTTTTTTTTTTTTTTTTAAATAACAGAACGGAGGAAGGAAAAACAAATGGGGAAAAAAAATAATCCATACACCAGATTACTGGTGTCCTCTATTCATAAAATATCTGTAACAGTTAGACTTAAACAGTTGTGGGTTGAAATTTGGAGGAAAACAACTCTGGGGAAGCGAGTTCCAGAGAGATGCAGTTCGGGGAATGAAAGAATTCTGATAGGCAGAAGTTCTGCAATATGGTTGAGTGACATTCCAGTCATGAGCGCTACCAGATGCCCGTGTAGCATGAGGGAAGGCATGGAGAGGTGGCACCATGGACGCAACTTCGTCTGAGCATTTGCCAAAAAAATATCTGTAAAATAATGCAAGGGAGGCAACATTCCTTCTTACTTGCAGGGGAGGTAGTTTATATGTAATGGCAGGGTTGTTAATCATTCTAACAGCTTTATTCTGAATTTTGTCCAGGTGTCTTAATGCAACCTCTCCACAACCATTCCACAAGGGTGAGCAATATTCAAGCTGAGAGCGCACATGACTCTTATAAATTATAGCTAACTGCTCATCGGCGAAGAAGTTACGGACTCTGTACAATAATCCAAGTTTCTTTGAGGCGGTTTTAGCAAGTGATCTGACATGAGAGGTCCAGCTGAGGGCACTGTTAAGTGAGACACCAAGAATTTCAATACTTTTGGAGATGGGAATATTAGTAGCACTGAAGGTAATGTACGAATCTGGCAATATCTGTCTATTAGTAAACTGTATATATTTAGTTTTACTAGCATTAAAAGAGACAAGGTTGTTTTGTCCTCATTCACTGATTGTAGCTAGATTTTGATTTATGGAGATGGCTGTACTGAGTTGAGAGGTAGAGATATTAGACTTTGTAAATGGATGTCTGAGTGTGAATGAACTATGTAGTGTTGAGTCATCTGCATATGAGTGAACGGGATTGTGAGTGACAGATAAGAGATCATTAATATGAACCAGAAATAGGGTTGGCGCCAGAACTGATCCCTGCGGCACGCCAGCATTAATTGAGTGGAAATTCGAATATACATCATCTACTTTTACTCTTATTTTCCTGTCACTAAGATAAGAAGAAATCAAAGGAACAAAAGACGTTAGTCCATAGCAAGGGAGTTTGGACAGCAGGGAACGGTGCCATACTCTGTCGAAAGCTTTAGAGATATCAAGAGCTACTGCATGAGTTTCTCCAAAAAGATCAATTGATTGACGGATGGTATGAGTAAAGAGATTGAGTATGTCAATGGTGGATCTTTCGTGGCGAAAACCGTATTATCTGTCACTAATTAAGTTGTTGGATTCAAGATGTTTAACAATATGCTTATTAATTAAAGTTTCAAATACCTTACCAAGAGAAGATGTGACAGCTATTGGTCTGTAATTGGAGGGGTCAGACGAACTTCCTTTCTTCGGAACTGGGTGGATATTGGCTTCTTTCCATGAATTTGGGAATAAAGAAGTACGTATGCATAGTCTGAATCATTTGGCTAGGACAGAGGCAAGTTCAGGGGAACACTTTTTCAAAACAATTGGCGAATTTCCATCTGGGCCTGGAGCTTTGTTGGTAGGTAAATTGTCTAGGATGGATTTTACGAATCTTGTCTGTATTTTAAGTGGGGCAATTTCGGGAGAATCAAGTTCCAGTACTGAGACATTCTGGCTGGTATCATCTATGGTAGAGTTTCTTGCAAAGGTACTAGCAAAGATATCTGCTTTCCCACGTGGGTCATTTGAAATATTGCCATCTGAAGATTTTAGTGGGGGAATGGAAGATGACTTGTTAAAGTTATTATTGAAAGAATTAAGAGTTGACCAGAATATTCTATTGTCATTAGGGTTGTTAAGTAGTTTTGATGCTTGCTTTTGAAGAAAGTTTGATTTAGATAGATTTAATACAGCTTTTGCATGATTTCTAGCAATTTTGAATTGGGAGAGTGATTCAGATGTTTTTGATTTTAAGTAAAAGTTATATGGTAATGACTTTTGGGCTGTTGCTCTGGCACAACTGCCATCAAACCATTTTGGAGAGTTTGATCTTTTAGTGAATTGTTGACTTGGTATGAATAAATCCATACCAGCTAGTATTAAGTCGCAAATGTGGGACTGGGTAGAATTGGGATCACTCGAGAAGCATAAGGTCAATTATCCCCTCTTGCATGCGAGGGGTCTCATCTTTCTCCATCCACTCATCTACTGTAAGTAAGCAGCGAGACGGTCGAAGAACTGAACAGCAGTCTCCTTTTCTTGGAAACGCACCCTCATGAACTGACTCCTGGCGTCATCAACCGTGAGACCGAACGCTTTGACAAGTGCGGCCTTCATCATCTCATAGATGATATTGTCTCCACAAATTCTGTGGAGAATATAGTGAGCAGGACCCTCAAACAAGCTAAGAAACTGGAGCTGCTTAGCCGCCTCATCCAGCTGGTACAGCTGCACCATGTCCTCGAAACGAGCTATGAATGGCTCAATTCGCTCACCTCCCTTGTATGAAGGAAGCTTGAGGCACAGGGTTGTCAGAACATGTGTTGGGAGAGCGCTCATGAAGCTCGGCTTGGCTGCACCAAATGTGCCTGAAGCTAAGGAGTCTTGCTTGAGCTTCAGCACCTGAAGCTCAGGTTTCTCACATGCCTAGCGCTCGGCACGCTCGTGTTCACGTTGTTCTCGCTCGTATTTACGTTCTCTCTGACGTTCCTTGCATTGTTCTCACTCGTATTCATGCTGTTCTTGCTCGTATTCACGTTGACTTTTCCACTCTTCAAGGGCATCATTCTCACATTGTTGTTCAAAAGTGTACCGTGAGAAAACATAGTCTTTAATTTCCTGGGGATTGGCAAGCCCTATATCCTTGGCTTCCTGTATATATAAACTAGTAACCATCATGCTAATTCAACTAAGACTGAGTGGACTAAAGACTCATGTACTGACTGCTGTTTCGCAGAGGAATGATAATAATCAAAACTAAAGAATATAGGCAGAGGTTGGTGGTGACCAGTTTTATTTAGTTAAACTGGTAAAGAAAGAAATTTAAAAATGCAGCTGACTGGGAAAACTTTTACATAAAATTAATAAAGTAGAATCAATAACCACCAGTAAGGCAGTGCCTATAAACTTTAATGATAACTAATAACTTGCTAAGAGTGAGTCACTTTATTTCGTTAATAACTTTAATGCTAAGTATCGTGGCGAGGTTGCCAGATGTCAAGGGGGGAAGTGCCATTACGAATAAAATGCTAACAGGCCTATATCGTCGGTTGACACAAGGAATTCACTTTTGAAATCAAGTAGCAAAATTTACTTTATGTGGCTTACTTTGCCGATTCTCTAAATACAAGAGTTTTATGAACATTCTTAACTGTACACAGTGGAGACTAATCACTCACGAATGCTGTATCATTAGTACTGTTGGCCTCTGAGAAAGTGATTCTGCCCCTGACAATCAATGACTGATAATAATAATACTCGTAATACTAATCAGGATCTTGCTGATGCAAACTCCTAGCTGGCACAACGGATTTAAGAATTAATACTAAAGAACTGACCTAAATACCAGTTGTGATTAATATAAGAAATTTTTGCAAACAAGAAGCAAATTAAAGACCTCATATTGTGGAGAAAAACACGATTATTCATTTACATTAACCTCAATGAAAAGGAACTGTAAATTTACTAATTACAATAAAAAGTTACGTTAGAAGAATCTCAGTGAATTCAGAATATCAAAGGAAATACGCTCATGCACACATTCAGGCAAATAGCTGATAATCTTAAGCTTAGAAAAACAAAAACGAAAATACTGGTCAGTGGAGAAAAATGGTGCTGTAGCTACGAAAAGACTGGGCGTCTGTCTGTTGCTATTCCAGGTGCTGGAAGTCACTGGTAATGTCCACCACTGCCGATCACCAACTCGGTGGGGACATGCGGGAAACGTCGATATGGACTCTGCAGCCGCTACGATGGGGTCCTGGTCTCAGCACTGTGCTCGGACCCTTGCTCCCGTGGTTGTCCAACACTAAATGAATAATATAACCAAGCCGGGTGCGAAAGCATGATAAATCTGTGCAGCTCAACTCAACAGCCAAAGAAGCAAGGCATGGGAATGACAATTACACATAAAAATATCGCTCAGTGAAACGCCACACTGTTGCATCTTTATCTCTTTTCAATCGCTACTTCAATGGTCACTGCTCCTCTGAACTGTCTACTTGCATCCCTCAACCTGTACAACGGGTACATAGCACCTGACTAGCAACAAATTCTCATCCCTTTTCTTTCCAACTCTCTTATGCAAGAGTTAACCATTACTCCCAGTCCTTTATTTACGCAACAGGTCAGCTCTGGAACCGTCCCCCTCTGTCTGTATTTCCTACTTCCTATGATGTTCAGTCTTTCAAACACAGTGTGTCCAGGCATCTCAAAATGATTGGATCATGAATTTGGCTCTCTTTTGTATTGTTTTTGTTTTTCGTGGAAGGAATGGTTTGTGGGCTTCTGGCCTTTGGTTCCTTCTTTCTTGCAAAAAAATAAACTGTGTATACAGAAAGACAGTCACTTAATTAAGAAACAATGAGAAAGGTTATGAAAAATTGTTACAAATCTGAGTATAAAAGCGAGCGGTTAACGGACTGAGCGAAATTCTACGGATTTCAACATTCTTCTAGCATTCCCAATATAATACTAATACAATGTCAGGAATTAATTCGTGACAGGTGGATACAATAACGATATCTCTCGTCATCTGTTAGAAGGAAAATAAAACAAAATCTTACCCAAACTCCCAAAATATGTCTGTGTCAATGTTTGCCGACATTGTTGAAGCCAAAGCAACCAGGAAAGCCTTAGTCCAGTGGCCTCCTGCTTCAATAACCTTTTGCAGTTTTCGCGGCACCCAGGAAACAATGTTGTTGATGGTTTGCTGGTTTCGTCTGAACGGCTCCCTCTCGTCCTAGGTGTGCTGGAGGAGAAGGGTCCGTGTCCTCTCATTCCCTGGCTCCCATGCGTTGACAGTCTGGGCCCACACAGTTTCGATGGCTCTGTGGTAATGTTTGATCTGTCACGCCAGTTTATTTCTCTCACTAGCCAGCCCTCGATATCACCACATCTCTAAAGCTTGTTATCTGGCGCAACTGTACAAAGTGTAATGCAGCATTATCTACCGAATATTATCTCTATGTCACGCCCTGAATGAAAGAAAATAGACAAATTATGTGACCACCACTTCGCATATCATTCTCCCATACCTTCCCTCCCTCACTCTATTCGCTCACCATCACTCATTCCCCCACCATCACTCGTCCCCCCACCCACCTTCTCTTTCTCTAGCCCCTCCCTCTCAGCCTCTCTTACTCCAGTGTGACTTGCTGCTCATAAAGGAGCCAGCCTGAGGCACTGGGTAATGGAGGATAAGTGATTATTTATGACCACGACTGTACGTATGTTAATATTTTATGTCTTTATTTTTTTAAAGATATCATAACTGTTGATGTATATGGAACAGCTCTTGACTTGCTTGGTTCTCTTTCAAATATTGCTCTTCCTTATAATAACACTTGCGCCTCGCCTGACAGTCAGCAGGTGATGAGAAGGAGTGTACTGTAGCGAGGCATTACAGTACGTTATTTGCAGTCGCTTGTGTTCTGTCGGTTGAGGTATTTTACCCATTAGTGTAAGCACACTGGCTATTTAGTTTGGTTTAGCTATCAGTATTTTTAGACCTTTCTATAGTGTGGCGATTTGTCTGGTGGGTTTATTAGTGTTACGATTTTTAGTTAGTTGTTATTCTGTATGAATTAGTGTTGGTAACGGACGTGCAGCTCATCCTTAACCATGTCAAAAATCTTTCCTCAAGGCGACTGGGACGATGTACAGTATCACAGTCATCAACGAGTGGCTTGAACGTTGGAATATTCAGTCTAGTCCACAGACCTTGCCCCAGAAGATTTAAGTGATTGATTTCCAAAGAAGAGACCCGACCGTAAATCATGAGGAACGTTCCAAGTCTCCGCGAGTTCCACATCTGACTTCGCAAGTAAGTCAGCCTGCTCAGTGTCGTAAACACGACAATAACCAGTCACTGAGATCAGTGTGAAGGACTTCTTGCATGAATGCAATTTATTAATGATGCGGCCGTGCATCCCATGAGAATCAGTAGTGCAAGAAACTGGTCCCAAGAGGTTTGATATAGAGTTTGAATAAATGACAAAAGAGTCATAATGAGAGTTTAGAACGTATTCTATGGTTCTGCCTGTGGCAAAAACTTCAAAGGTAAGCACAGATGTATAAGAAGGCAACTAAAACTTGAGGAAATATTCATTCAATCACAAATTAGCAACCACTCATTTGCTCGAATTGAAGTATCGGTGCACAATTGTTGGGACCCCAGATGGCGCCTGATGATGTTGTCAATCAAGTGGTGGACCTCCGACCCTGGAGCCTTGGTCTTCAATGCTGGGAGCCATGAAAATTTAAAACTGAGGTTGGGTGGCTTCCAAGGCAGTATATTTTAAAACAACTGGCCATAGTCACTCATGTTCACACCAAGCTTCTGAGTCAGCAAGTGGAGGTGAATGGCAAGTGGCCGACGAACACCCCGCATGAGATTGGGGTGTTGATGCAGGGGGGTAGAGGCCACTTTGCCTATACCATTATTTCGAACGGTTTATATGCTGTATGAGAAAAGAAGATGATCCTGACGATTATAAAGGAGAGCTACAGTCAAACAAACAGTTTTCTTCCCACTTCCATCTGAAGAAACTATACAACTGGCGATATACCAGTGAATGTTTCAGCTGCTTTGATTTTTCCGCCATGTATTCATGACACTCTGGGAAGATACTTGTGTCTGTGCTTGTACATTCACCTCACCTCCAATTTCATTATGAGCTACACCTGTTTACTTTAAGGCTTCAAGAAACATTTGCAGGCATTTATTCTATTACACATCCAACCTCCTCAGTGTGGCATCAGGTGCCGACCCATGCACCTGTGAGCCATAGTAAAATTAGGGACTTATACACCATTAATAAAGTTTTTTCAGTTGGCTCCCCAAGTAGTAATCGCTAGGTATTTAAGGGCACAAAATGGTTTACCACAAAGAATAAGAAAATCATTAAGAATTTAAAATTTAATCACCAATCAAAATGTACCGTATGCCCAAAAGTTTTACAGAACTCTGAAAAGGTATCGACCAATTATCCAAACTCAAATACAAGACAGGGACATTATGGGTGATAAAATAAGAGCAGCACAGTTAAGAACAGAATACTTAAGTGCCCACTGCAAGGCCCACTGGTGGACGGAATCAAGGTCTGCTAATTCGCCCAGCCAAAAATCGCATTACGGGAGGAATGTCGCATTGTACAACTGTCAGCATGGCGTAGGTATTTAAGATTCCTCAGGATGGGAGCTGATGACAGATTATCATTGATCGTAATATTAAACAACGCAGGGGCTAAACACGTTGCCCTTAGGCACGCCGTTTTTATGGGCAAAAACATCTGCTATTATGTTATGGGGTAAATTCCTAGAGAAAGTTCTGTCCCTCAAAAATCTGGAAAGAAGAATGGGCAAATTACTTTTTAAATCAAAATTGCAGAGCTTCATTAGTATACAGTGCCACCACGTCATGTCATAGGCTTTATGGATGTCCAGGAACACTTCTGTCATGGACTCCTTATTGGCAGATACCTACAATACGCAATGTTCCAAATTCATTTAATGATATAGTGAACTGATTTTATGGAAGGCACTTTGTCGATCATTTAACGAATTCTTCAACCCTAAAACAAAAAGAGGCCTATTATTGACAGTGTTGGATGCGAGAGTGTGGAGAGGGTGGGGGAATGGAGTTTCGGACCATCACTTAGTGATGGCCAAGGTAAAGATGCAAAGAAAGTGGTTGAGGAGGCGAAGGGGAAGACAGGAGGAAGCAGTTCCTGTGAGAAGAGTGGAGAAATTGCAAGATAGTGAGAAAATGAGAGTATAAGAGCATAGTGGCAAAAAGATTGGGAAGGTATGAGCTAGAGCAGATGGAAGGGGTGGAAGACGTATGTAAGATATTCACGGAAGAGATAGGCGCAGCGTGTGAGGCGGTTTGTGGAGTGAGGAGAAGATGCAAGGGTGCGCAAGGGACAGCATGGTGGAATGATGAGGTGAAACGAGCTGTGGAACAAAAGAAGAAGGCATATGGTGAATGGTTGGCGAGTAGAGGTAGGGGAGAAGATGAGAGAGAGAAGAGAGAGGTTCATGTGAGCAGGAGAAGGGAGGTTAAGAGACTGGTGAAGGAGAGTAAGAAGAAAGTGGATGAAGAGTTTGGGAGGAATCTGAGTGTGAAATGGAGGGAGAGTAAGAAATTGTTTTGGAAGGAGGTAAAGAAAGTAAGGCAGTGTGAAAGGGGAAGTAATAGGGGAGTGAAAGAGGAATAATAGATTGTTGGTGGAGAAGAGAGAGAAATTGAGGAGATGGAAGGAGCACTTTGAAGATTTGTTGAATGTAAAGAGTGAGAGCAGTGTGAGTAAAAGTGGTTGGGGAATGGCTGGGAGAAGAAGAGATGAGAGGAGGGAGGGAGAGATCAGTAGGGCGGAAGTAGTGGAAGCGATGAAGAAGATTAAGCTGGGAAAGGCCCCAGGAATTGATGGAGTGTGTGGTGAAATGCTTAGGTATGAGGGTGAGATTGTTGTGGAGTGGATATGGAAGTTGTGTAGATTGGCTTGGGAAGAGGGAAGGGTTCCAGTGGACTGGAAATCAGGTGTAATTGTTCCTCTGTACAAAGGAAAAGGGAAGAGAGAAGTATGTGGTAACCATAGGGGTATTTGCCTTCTTAGTGTGACTGGTAAAATATATGGTAGATTACTCATTGATAAGGTTAGGCATATGACAGAGGAGCTAGTTGGAGAAGAACAAGGGGGATTTAGGAAGGGAAAAGGGTGTGTAGATCAGATATTTGTTCTAAGATGTTTAGTGGAGAAGTATCTAGAGAAGGGAAGGAAAGTGTATGCTGCCTTCATGGACTTGGAGAAAGCTTATGACAGAATAGATAGGCAAGGTATGTGGAAGGTATTAAGAATATATGGAGTGGAGGGGAAATTGTTGAGTGCTGTGAAGAGTATGTACGAGGGAGCTAGGGCTACGGTGCGAGTGGATGGTGAGCTGAGTGAGTTCTTTGATCTCAATGTGGGACTGAAACAGGGGTGTGTGATGTCTCCATGGCTGTTTAATATATATATGGATGGGGTTGTAAAGGAGGTGCAAGGTAGGGCAGTGGATGTGGGGCTGACCCTAATGAATGAGGGTGAGATTTGGAAGCTTCCTGTGTTGCTGTTTGCTGATGATACAGTATTGTTGAGTGAAGTTGAATGGGAGTTGCAAGGTTTGGTGAATGAATTTGGGACAGTGTGTAGGAGGAGGAAGCTGAAAGTTAATGTAAACAAAAGTAAAGTTATGGTGTTTGAGAGGAATGAAGTCACAGAGTGTGCAGTGAGGTTGGATGGTGAGGATATGGAGAATGTGAGTGCATTCAAGTACTTGGGTAGTGTGATGAGTAAGGATGGAACTTTGGGGGATGAAGTACGTGAAAGGGTACAGCAGGGAAGGAAGGTTGTTGGAACACTGAAAGCAGTGATGAGAAATAGGTAGGTGAGTATGGAAGTTAAGAAGTCACTGCATGATGGTATTGTGATCCCTACCCTAACGTATGGAAGCGAGGCGTGGACCTTGCAAGAGGGGAACAAGTCAAGAGTGAGAGCAGTGGAAATGAGTTACTTGAGAGGAGCATGTGGAGTGACGTGGAGGGACAGGTTGACGAATGAAGAAGTGAAGGAACGTTGTGGGGTAGATGTGGATGTGGTTGAGAAGATTAGGAGAAATACACTGAGGTGGTTTGGACATGTGGAGAGAATGGAGAATGAAAGACTGACTAAGAGGGTGTATGTAGGTGAGGTGGAGGGAGGGAGAGGGAGGGGTAGACCGAGGATGAGGTGGAGGGATGGAGTTGAGAGGTATATGAGGGAGGGGGGGGTGAGTTGAGGGGAGGGTAGTCAAATGGTGGGTGACAGAGTGACTTGGAGGCGTTTTGTCTGCGGCCACCCTTTGCGGGATTAGGGCGTCGGGCTATAGATAGATAGATAGAGACGTTCCACGACCTTACCGAGACAAAAAATCAACACAAGAGGAGGAAATGAAGTAGGATTCATAAAACGACCAGCCTATTTGGATACTGGTATGACCTGCAGAAAGTGCCATGTGTTTGGGAACGTTAACGAAACCCAAAGCTCAAATATAAAAGCCTAACAGCTTAATCAGGGTTCCTGATTAAGATACTGGATCATACCGTATGTGATTGTATCTGGTACAGGACTGGTGTCTTTACAGAATTTTAGGGCAAAGGGGTTCAGTCGTGCTCGGTTGATGCTTTCTGCTGAAAGGACTATATTGATGAGCCAGTGGGACTTAGCTATCAAACATTCTCCTTCCTGGTCTGCAATACCACTTGCCCGAAGATAGCTGTGTTATTTACTATGTTGGTGTGAACTGATTTCCAATGATCAACTGCCCAACTACAAAGCAGAACTCTAGAGTATACTGTTATGTGAATGTGGCTGTTGTACTGAGTTGCATACTTGGACTATTGTGCGCTTGTATTATTGAATGATATCATTGTTGTGAGAATGAGTATATTGTGTGTTAGTGGCATGTGTATTGAGTGAACTTGTTTTGTTTATTTGTAATATATTTATATTTATAAGCTGAATTTCCTTTTATTTCTTTGGTATTAGATGAAATCAGAGAATATCAACTGGGAAGATTGTCACTTTTGCTATCAAACATTCAATTCTTTGACATCCTGTAAACATACACCTCCACACGTCACCACTTCGGCGCTAACACCCATCGTCCCTTCTAGAGCTGTCTTATACAGGACTGGTGTATTAGTATTTGTGAGGGTGTTGTTACGGCATGCTTGCAGGTCTCATGGTAGATCAGGGAAGTTTGTTATTTAACGAAATTTTATACTCGTATTCTGTTCCTTGCCCCAACCGGGAACAGAACTCGCGTCCTATGGAACCTGAGACCTCATCTCTACCGACTCGACCACCGGCTTCACCATCTAATCCTAGTAAACTGGTGTTATTCAATTATCCACCAAATTCTCTCGTCTGATCCTCTCTTGCCATTACAGGTTTCTAGCCTAACCTTCCATTTGTTCTCTTCTACTTAAAAGAATAAATAAATAAGTAAATAAATAACCAGTTCATGTCAGGTTTAGCTTTATAATTCTGACTGTTGTTCAGCGTTTGTGTTCGTTCAACCTTATCAAAGACAAATCGATTAAAAGTAAATTTACCTACACATTTGTTTAATGGCAGTAAATACCAACGATGTGTTTCTGACTATAACACGGACAACTGGTTATCTGATATACCCACCATGAATTTGTTATCAACAATTACATTATCTTGACTGTATAACTTTCATACATCATAGACAGATAGTAGTAGTTTTCATATGCTTTTAATATCTGACACTACCTTGTTGGATATTCACCCTTGTCTTCACTAGCAGAGAAGTACTGGAAAAGTATTTACATAGAGATGATAGAATTAATGGCAATATCCTGGAAAACATATTTCACATTCTACAACCATTCAGGACTTTGGCAAAAGCTTTGCCATTGCACATGCCTCTTAAAGGCTTTCAATAGAGTCTGGTATAAAACTTTAATATCCATTTGCCCCCTTAAAGTTTCTATCTTTCCATCTGTGCCCTCATCTCTTACTTCCTTTCAGGCCGTTGCTGTTGTAGACGGCCACCATTCTTCTCTTAGATCTGTCAATAGTGGTGTTCCTCTTGGTTCTGTCTTATCACCAACTCAACTCTTCCTTATATTCCTCAATGACCTTCTGAGCTGTGCATCTAACCCTATCCACTCCTACAATGTTGACTCAACCCATCGCCTTTCCATTTGCTTCCCACAGCGTCCATTTCAGGAGTTACAACAAACAAGGAATGAGGCTGTGGCACACGTGTCTGGCTTGGTACATATCTCTTACTGCGGTAAAAGTAACCTCGTTTTTAATGCATCAAAAACTCAGGTCCTACATCCTTCGAAACTTCAGGATCTTACATAGGAGTACTTTCTATTATTTAACAATGTCCAAATCCACCGTGCATCGTTGCTGAGCATACCTGGGATTCGTTAATTTCGGATTTATCTTAGATAGGTCATTTTACTTCTCCTGTTAAATCTGCTTCCAAAATATTAGGTTTGCTAAGCCGACTCCTCCTTATTTACCCCTGCACAGTTGTTGACTTTATACAGATGTTTTGTTTGCCCCTGTATAAAATACAACTCTTATGTGTGGGGAAGCTCCCAAGATACAGCCGTTCTCAAGAAGGTGGAGTCAAAGGCATTTCGTCTCATTAACTATCCTCCTCTTACTGGCTTCCTTCAACCTCTATCTCTTCGCTGCACTGTTGCATCATTATTACATCCCGACTCCGCCAGTCCAGTAGTTTCAGGTGTGGATGGTTCGTCAAACCATCTCTGGACGTTTCAGGCTCTTTGCCTCGGACATTTGTCATGGGCTAACAGTATCTGCCTAGGGAAAAGGGTAGTCCTGCTCAAGGAGAGAAATCAGAAATTCCTCTTCAAGAATTTCAGGATACTTTGTTGCTGTAAAGCGTCCATCAACGAGAGAAAGACAAATCCACGCTTTAGGGACATACACATCCACACAAATTTCATTTGACGTGCTGGCTACGTGCTTCTTCATAGATGTTTTAGGCGTTGTATCTGTTGTTGGGAAGGGTATAGACAAGTCATAAATGTAATTTGGCGAGCAGTTACATCCGTGGTTTTTATGCAGTGGGGTATGTTCTTGGTTCAGTTGGTTTGCCTGTCTATCCTCCCAGGTGTGAAAATCTTACTGAACTTCATATTACCTGATATTGACCTAATGTGGTAAAAGTTGAGAGTCAGCATCGGATGAATTGAATACTATTTCGGAACTGTTAGTCAAAGGCAAGGGAAACAGGGCAATGGCAATGATTCAGACCTTTGTCTCAGCTAGCTTTGGTTCGATCTGGACAAAGCCTGGAAGGGGTTAAGGTCAGACCAGGATGAAGTGATTCAACCTAGAGGACATTAATGAAAAGGTCACTGTCACGAAGACAAGGTCAACGTAAACATCTTTCATCAAATTTGAACCAGTATTCGTCAAGTGTTTGAAGGACGGAAATACTTATATTATCTGGATTTTTTGGATACGCGGTCAAAGGTAAAGGTTACAGGGTAAAGTCGAAAGCTACAACCATACACAAATTGTGTGATTTGGATGTTTCACTCTGAGATGAACTTATTGGTGTCTTTAAAACCAGATGTGCATGCACCTGGAAGATGTTTTGATTTACATGACAATATTACATGTTACATGTATTACGTAAGTGCAATGCAAATACTGTATTATAATTATTTACTCGTTTATATACAGGCATATATGATGCCTTCTGTATTACTAAACCTGCCTTTATTTCTCTTCCAGCAGTGTATCTTCCCAGTGTTGTTTGGAAGAACGTTTTTTCGTCGGTGAATATAACACGAATCCTGTATTTATGATCTTCCTGCACATGGTTCTCTACAGTGCATATCTACATCTGTCCTCACGATGTTAGTTTTTTTTTTTTTTGCTGGTATCCTGTGATACATTCGGCAGGTATCGGCCGTCACGCAGTCAGAGCAGTCACATCTACTGGTAGTTCATTTGTTCTTGTATCCGCGTTCATAAAGAAATTTTTCTCATCACATATTTGTCGATCGTCTTCGGGCGTGGTATTCAATGGTGGTCGTCCCCATGGGTTGTTGTTCCAGTCTCGACTTTCTGCCCAGCATGTCAGGCATAATGAGACTGTTGCTTTGATATTCCAAGGGTGTTGGCCATCTCCCCCGTAGACTTTCCATTCTCGCCTGCCAACAGTTTGCCCTCGAAGGACGAGAGTGCATTGCTGCCGGTTCATTGTTTACACATCTGCCCCGTGCAAGGATTGTAACTTGCCTGGACGCCTTGGTTTGTGAGGGCGTAACGTTTCCATTGTGTCTAGCATTACAAGTATATTAAACACACACACACACACACACACACACACACACACGTATAGATAGATAGATAGATAGATAGATAGGTAGATAGATATATCTATATTTATATCTATCTATCTATCTATCTATAACAGATAGATAGATAGACAGATATATACCTCTCTCTCTCTCTCTCTCTCTCTTTCTATATATATATATATATATATATATATATATATATATATATATGCTGAATGCCGTGAAGAGTATATATGAGGGCGCTAAGGCTGCAGTGAGTGTGGATAGGTAACTGAGTGAATTTTTCTATTTGACATTTGGATTGAAACAGGGATGTGTCATGTCTCCATGATTGTTCAATCTGTTCATGGATCGGGCTATAAAAGAGATACAAGGTAGGGCAGTGGATGTTGCAGCGGCCTTAATGAGAGAGGGCAATGTTTGGAAACTCCCTGTACTGTTGTTTGCAAATGATACTGTGTTGTAAAATGAAGACGAAGGGGAACTGCAAGGTTTGGTGGTTGAGTTTGGGAGAGTATATAAGAAACGGAATCTAAAGGTGAATGTAGAGAAGAGTAAAGTTATGGTCTTTCAGAGAAGTGAAGTCAGTGAATGTACAGTGAGGTTGGATGAGGAGGAAATGGGAAATGTGACTGCGTTTAAGAACTTGGGTAGTGTGATGAGTAAGGATGAAAGTTTAGAGGATGAAGTGCTCGAAAGGGTACAACATGGAAGAAAGGTTGCTGGTTCCTTGAAAGCAGTGATAAGAAACAGAAAAGTGAGAATGGAAGTGAAAAAGTTACTACATGACAGTATTGTGATACCAACTCTAAAGTATGGAAATGAAGCCTGGACGTTGTTGTAGGAACACAATTCAAGAGTGAGACCAGTGGAAATGAGTTATTTGAGAAGAGCATGTTGAGTCATATCGACAAACAGACTGACAAATAAGGAAGTGAAGGATCGTTGTGGTGTGGCTGTGGATGTGATAGGAACCGTTAGGAGAAACACACTGAGGTGGTTTGGCCATATGGAGAGGATGGAGAGTAAGAGACTAACGAGGAGAGTGTATGTGAGTGAGATGGAGGGGGGGAGGGGGACGTGGAGGCCAAGGATGAAATGGAGGGATGGCTTGGAGAGGTATATGAAAGAGGGGTGTGTGAGCTGGGAGCAGGGCAGGGAAATGAGGGGAGGGACAGGGCAACATGGAGGTGATTTGTTTGTGGCCACCCCTTACGGGATTAAGATGTCTTTGTATATATATATATATATATATCTTGTTACGGAACAGAGAAAGATAATGTACACTTTAAGTGAGAATACTAAAAATCACTACTGTCCCGTAAAGTTCCAGGTTCAAAACAAAAGAGGTAAAATTACAAGTTAAAGTTTAATGCTCAAACTAACAACAAAATATTCAGGACTCATAAGGATAATGTAATGGCAAAAACAGGTTAAATATATGGTTAACTGCAATAGCCTCTATTAACACGAAATTAGCATGAGTAAATTTATCTAAGTCAGCCCTGATGAAATGAAAAACACTGGGTAATGCTCAGTTAATGCAAGATAAATAATTACAGATACAAACTATTTTTACCACTGGCTGACAAAATGAATTCTACACAATTTACAAAAACTTTCCAGGCCTAAGAATTAACCTTATGCTATACAGTACAAGAACAAAATGCAATAACACTTATACTCAAATCACACAGCTGCTAGATGGTTGGAGACTTCCTGAGAAATTCACAATAATAATAACTGTACAGGGGAGGACAGAGATGTGAACAAAATGAGGAGCAGATCTAAGTGGCAATGATGCAGAGACTGAGCTCATTATATAGGGGCCAGCAGAGCTTGATACAACTTGTAAGAAGGACGCGCAAATGAAGCCATGGGGACAAAGAGCTGAAAATCCCGCACTGAACAACAGAAAGGACGACTTACTCTACTATAACGGTAGAAGGGGGGGACTGAGGCAGAACACGCTCGTGATCAAACATGCAGCATACTGTGCGTTAAAATTACACAAAGGATGATGAAATCATAGGCTATGTAACATCTCCCCACAAAGAAAAAGAAATTTACAAAGGAAATTTCTTATTACTCTAAAACAATCTGTCTAAAGTCTAGATAAGCAATCTGCAATAACATTTTCTTTCCCCTTGACATGTTGTATGTCTAATGAATACTCCTGAAGAAGTAGACTCCATCTTGTCAATCTCTGATTTTTATCTTTAAACTTACTAAGGAATTTCAGTGGGTAATGATCGGTATAAATGACTATGGGGTCAAAACCAGAACAGAAATAAAATGAAAAATGCTGTAAACCCAAAATCAAGGCCAAAAGCTCTTTCTCAATAGTTGAGTAGTTCTTTTGAGGTGGAGTGAACTTCTTACTGTAATAAGATACAGGGTGTTCAATACCGTGATCATCCTCTTGCAGCAAAACAGCCCCAGCTCCTGTATCACTTGCATCAACAGCCATCTTAAAAGGCTTAGCAAAATTTGGAGTAGCGAGCACTGGCTGACTTAATAGAATAGCTTTAAGTTTGTTGAAAGAGGATTCACAGTTATCGGTCCAGACAAATTTAACTCCCTTTTTCAGTAGGTCTGTAAGTGGTGATACAAGAATAGAAAAGTTAAGAACAAATCTCCTGTAACAACCTACCATTCCCAAAAATCTTTGTAGCTCTTTCCTACTTTTAGGTCTGGGAAGATCACTTATAACCTGAACCTTAGCTGCTGCTGGTGCAACATGTCCATCACCAATTACGTACCCAAGGTACTGAACTTTAGCTTGACCAAACTCACACTTTGATAAATTAGCTACAAGATTAGCATGAACCAAACGCTCAAGAAGTTTGCTGACATGGCATAGGTGATCTTTCCAGTTGTCACTGAAGATTAATACATCATCAATATAAACAACAAACCCTCTGTTACAACATTCATGAGCTTCTGAAATGTGGCTGGTGCATTCTTCATGCCATATGGCATTACAGAACATGCAAAAGTCTTTCCTAGTGTTACAAAACATGAGATCTCCCTAGCACGTTCAGTCATAGGTACTTGCCAGTATCCCTTTAACAAATCAAACTTACTTATGTACCTAGCCTTTCCGATCTTGTCTATGCAATCTTCCACACGAGGGAGAGGGTAAGTGTCTGTTTTAGTTATCTGATTAACACGTCTGTAGTCAATGCAAAGCCGCTGTGACCCACCTGGCTTAGGGACTAGAGTGACAGGAGAACTCCACTCGCTCTGACAGGGCTCAATCATCTTGTGGTCCAACAGGTAGCCAAGCTCCTTCTGGATGAGAGGAACTTTCACTGGGTTCACACGGTAAGGAGGTAATTTAATTGGCTTTGCGTCTCCAACATCGACATCATGCATCAACACAGTGGTTCTTCCTGGAGTGGCACGGAACACTTGCGGGTACTCCTGCAGTAATGCCGAAAACTCCTGCCTTTCCTCGGGAGGTAGATGAGAAAGCTTAGTCTGGAGATCATTCATGATATCAGGATTCTTCCCCAAACTATCACTCAGGCTCATGCTGCATGGGAGAGCTTCACTTGCAGACTCGGGTGGAACAGCTACAGTGCAGACTGGATTATTTTCGTCCCGCCTGTGATATAACTTTAGCATGTTGATGTGACATAGTTGCTTGTTCTTTCTACGATCTGGTGTGGCGATGACATAGTTGACATCACTGAGTTTCTTCTCCACGAAATAAGGACCACTAAACTTGGCTTGAAGAGGTTGCCCATGTACTAGTAGCAGAATCAAAACTTGATCTCCTGGCTGAAAGTGGCGTAACCTGGCCTTCTGATCATACCAAGTCTTCATTTTCTCCTGAGCAGCTCCTAAATTCTGTCTCACCAGCTGTAAAGCAGTGGACAGCCGTTCTTTGAACTTCATCACATACTCCAGCAGGTTGACGTCATCTTCCTCCGACACCCAGCATTCCTTGAGTAGCTTAAGGGGTCCTCTTACTTCATGGCCAAACAGTAGTTTAAATAAGGGTGAGAAGCCCAGTGATTCATTTGGAGATTCTCTTGCGGCAAACACAACGAATGGAAGACCTTTATCCCAGTCTTTCTGATGTTCCAAACAGTATTTCTTGAGCATCGATTTGAGTGTTTGATGATATCTCTCCAACGCTCCTTGGGACTGGAGATGGTAAGCTGAAGACGTGATCTGGGTGATCCCCAACTCTTTCAGAGACTGCTTGAAAACATTTGACATGAAATTACTTCCCCGGTCTGACTGTACCTCCTTGGGCAGACCAAACTTGGTGAAGAACCGTAGCATTTCCTTAACCGCATTCTTTGCTGAGATAATTCTAAGTGGAATGGCTTCAGGATAACGAGTAGCCATATCAATCAGGGTCAACACATAAGAAAATCCTGAAGAAGTCTTAGGAAGAGGGCCCACAATATCCACCAACACACGGTTGAAAGGCGCCTCAAAAGGAGGAATGGGAACTAGAGGTGGAACCTTTTCGGTCTGATTACACTTCCCCACAACTTGACAGGTGTGACAAGACTTACAATACCAGGAAACATCCCTGAAGATACCTGGCCAGTAGAAGTGTTTCAAAATGCGTGCCACAGTCTTCCTCACTCTAAGGTGTCCTGCCAAACTGAAATCATGAGCCACTCTAATGATATCCTGCCTACAAACACGAGGAATGACAACTTGATGTACAACCTCCCATTCACAGTCGGCTGATGCTGTTGGGGGTCTCCACTTCCTCATAAGTACTCCTGACTTTACATAATAACAAGTAGAAGCACCAGCTGACTCTTCTTCACTGCAAGCAGAGTTAGCTAGACCTTTCAACTCATGGTCAGCAACCTGCAACTCAACCAACTCTTGACGAGACAAATTATCAACACTACGGGGTACTGCCTCATCTGGTGAGTGGTCCAAATTAGCAAGAAAAGTGTCAGATAGGATAACATCATCATCATCAATCAATCAATCAATCATTTCCTGCGGCACCCTCGGGGATGCATAGGGCCTCGATGAACTCACACCACCACATCCTATCTTGTGCTAACTCCTCAAGATCTCCCCAACATTCATCTCCAGCTTCCCGTCTCATTGTCCTCACCCACGTCTCTTTTGGCCTTCCTCTACCTCTCCTACCAAGTGCCACCCACCCTGGTGTACCTCGTACTATTCCCTGTCTCCTATACACATGTCCTAGCCACTTCCATCGTGAGAATCTAACATATTCATCGATCGACTGCACTCCCGTTATTTCTCTAATTCTACTATTTGGTATCCTTTCCCACCACTTAACTCCTAATATTCTTCTAAGTGCTTTATTTTCAAACACCAAGAATTTATTTTCCATAGTCATCATCATCATTATCCTCTAAAAAACCAGTAACTTTAGACTTAGCCCTAGTGACAGCACATGCAGGGAACACATCAGGGACATCACAATCCTGGGAAGCAGCCACTGGCTCACTAGACAACTGAGGAGCTGGACACACTTGACTTCCACCAATATCATTTCCAAGTAAGAAAGTTACACCTGACATTGGGAGTGTCTCAACCAATCCAACCATAACGGAACCATTAACAAAACCAGACTCTAAATTCACTCTGCACAGAGGGACAGAGAAGTAATTATTCCCTACACCTTGTAAGATGACAGTTTCATCAGAGGAATTAACATTAGAGCCTAGAACACTGGTCAGCATAAGGGACTGGCAAGCACCTGTGTCACGATATATTTTAACTGATTTCCTGTCATTACTGTCCAGAGGACTGAAAAAACCATCAGACAGGAAATTAGAACATGAACTCTTGAGAGTGTCACCCACGTTACTGCTCAAAAGAGGAGCTCCATCATGAGAATTTAAGTTACCCATCAAAGCAGGTTCAGTTAACTCAGTTAAAGAATTCTGGGAACTCTCAAGGGTGGACACTAGACCAATTGACTGAATATTTAAAGACTCCTTTTTGTTCACATCACGCTGTCTCCTGAAACATTTCTCCGTAGTATGACCAAGCTTACTACAATAAGTACATTTACTTTTCTGAAATCTAGAGGTGAAGCTGGTATTTACTTCCTGAGAAACATCTCCTTTATTCTCTTTCCTGTTACCTGTACTCTGAGTAGAGGCAACGTACTTACTCTCAGCTTTCCCTTTTTCTCTAGAATATCTCTTGTGAGTGAGAACATATTCATCAGCTAAAACTGCAGCATCAGACAAATTATCTATTCTTTTCTCATCAAGATATAGGCTTACATCTTTATAAATACACCTCTTGAAGTCCTCCAGCAAAATCATCTGCTTAAATTTGTCAAAATCAGAATCCACATTCTTAGAATTTAACCACTGCTCTAACAGATCTTCTTTGATTTTTGCATACTCAACATGGGATTGCTTATCTTGCTTGTAAGTTGTCCAAAATTTCACTCTATAGGCTTCAGGAACAAGCTCATAGGCCTTAAGAATCAAGCTCTTAACTATATCATAATTATCAGATTGATCCTGAGGCAAAGATGCATAAGTTACTTGAGCTTTACCGGTGAGAACAGTTTGAAGGAGTACTGGCCAATACTCCTTGGGCCACTTAAAACCTGTAGCTACTCTCTCAAACAACTGAAAATACTTAGTTAAATCAGATTCATCAAAAGGAGGGACAAGTTTAACATTTTTAGCCACATCAAAATCATCAGAGCTAGATGATCCAGTTCCACCTTGTTTCATGCGATACTCATGGTCTGCCTGAATCCTAGCAAGTTCAATTTGTGCCTGAGCCTGTACCTGTGCCTCTTGAATACGAGCATTTGCCTCCTTAACATCAGCCTCCTTAGCACGTGCTTGAAATTCATCTTCATTCACACGAGCCTCCTGCAGGGCTAGCTGTAACTTAGCTAATTCAATCTGCATTTGCTCATTTGGAGGAGTTACATTAAACAAGCTTTCATTAATCATGTCAACAATCTGATCTTCAGAATGATGAGAGCGAACAATTCCCAATTGTTGAGCAACAAGCTTAAGTTCATTCTTTGTTCTGTTTTCTACATCTCACACTGTTTGCACATTTGACAAAAAATCTTTGGCTTCATCAAGTGTAGAAATAGTAGACATCATGAATAAGTAACAGTCACAAAATATCAAGCAATATCCTTATGATAATATCCTGAATATCCTGATTAGAGGTCGCCAAATTTATGTTACGGAACAGAGAAAGATAATGTACACTTTAAGTGAGAATACTAAAAATCACTACTGTCCCGTAAAGTTCCAGGTTCAAAACAAAAGAGGTAAAATTACAAGTTAAAGTTTAATGCTCAAACTAACAACAAAACATTCAGGACTCATAAGGATAATGTAATGGCAAAAACAGGTTAAATATATGGTTAACTGCAATAGCCTCTATTAACACGAAATTAGGATGAGTAAATTTATCTAAGTCAGCCCTGATGAAATGAAAAACACTGGGTAATGCTCAGTTAATGCAAGATAAATAATTCCAGATACAAACTATTATTACCACTGGCTGACAAAATGAATTCTACACAATTTACAAAAACTTTCCAGGCCTAAGAATTAACCTTATGCTATACAGTACAAGAACAAAATGCAATAACACTTATACTCAAATCACACAGCTGCTAGATGGTTGGAGACTTCCTGAGAAATTCACAATAATAATAACCGTACAGGGGAGGACAGAGATGTGAACAAAATGAGGAGCAGATCTAAGTGGCAATGATGCAGAGACTGAGCTCATTATATAGGGGCCAGCAGAGCTTGATACAACTTGTAAGAAGGACGCGCAAATGAAGCCATGGGGACAAAGAGCTGAAAATCCCACACTGAACAACAGAAACGACGACTTTCTCTACTATAACGGTAGAAGGGGGGGACTGAGGCAGAACACGCTCGTGATCAAACATGCAGCATACTGTACGTTAAAATTACACAAAGGATGATGAAATCATAGGCTATGTAACAATATATATATATATATATATATTGATCGATAGATAGATGGATAGATAGGTAGATACTGTCAGGGTCCATTAAACAACTCTCAGGCTGAGGCCTCAGTGCCACCTCGCTGCTGCGGGTCTAAAAGTTGTGGGAGCATCACATTAGATGATGTTTCCTCTCAGATCCCCACACCCTGACCCACTGCAGTTGGGGTGACGGCAAATTGAAGCTATTATGGCCACGACAGACAGACAGACAGACAGACAGACAGAAAGAGAGACTGTCAGTAAGAACAGCCTATAGACCGCCTTATGGTCATTAACCCGCCCCGTCCTGTCGACGTATGGGTACATTGCAACGATTTGTATTTGCCAGTCCCGGCGACGTACAGGTACGTCGTGCAATTGCAAAGTGCATAATTTCAACAATTTTCAAATTTCGCACTTGATTTGCGGTACGTATCCTCGCATGACCTTCCCCTACCTGCCGCCAGGCAGGGACACTCGGCGACCCCGCCCGACCCACGCTAACCCACCACTCGTCCACTCACCTGGTAGCAACGGTCCTGCTCAGACATGGCTAAGAGAGGTCTCTCAGAGGGCGAAATTCAAGCCACCCTGGATGCCTTTACAGGCAACAGTGATTCTCCACTGGACGACGAGGTTGTGGATAAAGATTATGTGCAGCAAGAGGAGGAAGAAACCACCAGCAGTGACGAGGAAGTTCCGTCTCCCAGGAAGCGGCAGTACATGACTTACCATGCTGCTAGAGAGGGGCAGCAGGCCAAGAAGCCACGTGCAACATCCTATGCCTATCCCCAACGTGATTTGGAACCAGAATTCGATGACGAGGACGATGACGATGACGGAGCCGTGGGATGTGCTGCCACGTGGTATGGACGTGAGGTCATCACTCATCGTGGGCCAGAGCGCACACCACGTCAGACGAGCAGATATGGGCCTAGCATCTTGTTTGGGGAGTTAGGAAGTGCCATGGAGGGAGTGGGGAGTGAAAGGGAAAGTACAGGGAGGATTAGGGAAAGTGAGAGTGACGCGAGTAAGTCATTGCTCTCCCTACGTAGTGTGAGGAAGAGTAGTGTATCACGTGGGCGAGTGCGGGTGCGTTCAGTATCACGTGGGGTTGTGAGGGAGGGGGAATGTGGGGAGGAACCACTCCCAAGCACATCTTATGCTCCCAATATCCCCTAACACGTGGTCGAGCTAGGGTGCGTGAGAAAGCACGTGGTGTTGTCATGGAGGGGGAAGATGGGGAGGAACCACTCCCCAGCACGTCTTCTGCTCCCCAATATTCCCCTACTTCATCCCCATAGCCCCCTAATGTTCCTCAAGGCCGTAACGGTAAGGGAAAGGGAAAGGGTAAAGGCAGAGGGAAGAGGAGTGACAGTGGGGAAGCCCTCCGCACTCCTTCTCCCCCACCTCCCCAACCAGGATCTCCTCCCCACCCAGACGAAGGCGGTGATGGGGATAATGGGGACGAGGGATTTGTGGGGTGGAATTGGGAGGATGGGAGTGATTTTTCTCCCCTCATTCACCCCTTCACTGAGCAGGGGCACTCTGGCTGCATTGCTCCAGGAATTCACTGTAATTCCACCAGGTTGGATTTTTTCCACCTGTTTTTTTAGTGAGGCATTTGTGGAGGAGACTGTATACCAAACCAACCTGTTTGCAAGCACCCAGTGCCTTTAGAGTGAAAGATTGGGAACAAGGAGTAGGTATTCTATCATATATGATTACCCTGTCTCCCTTTCAGAAATGTTCTTATTTTTTGCCCTGGTCCTTTTGATGGGTATTATACGAAAGAACAGAATTCCTACTTACTGGACTAGGGACCCTGTTATGTTTACCCCAATATTTGGTCAAGTGATGAGCCGTAATCGGTTTCAACAAATTCTAAGTCGCCTCCATTTCTATGATGCTCATGATCCTGCAAATGCGAACAACACTGATAAAATGAGGCGAATTAGGTTGATCTTTGATCACCTGAGGCAAACCTTTCATTCCTCATTCTATCCCTATAGAG
The DNA here is from genome assembly GCF_032717465.1 of Coenobita brevimanus. NCBI lineage: Eukaryota > Metazoa > Arthropoda > Malacostraca > Decapoda > Coenobitidae > Coenobita > Coenobita brevimanus. The sequence goes on along the minus strand of NC_136993.1, from coordinate 48,690,900 downwards.
ACCTCGTCATAGACGAGAGTCTCGTGTTGTGAAGAGGCAATATTTCATTTAGGCAGTATATACCCAGCAAAAGGCACCGTTTTGGGTTCAAGATCTTTGTCATGTGCAACTGTAGGACTGGATACGTGCAAGACATAGTCTTGTACACCGGTGCACAGACAGACATAATAGAAGATCGAAGTATTGGACTGTCGGGAGCAGTGGTAAAGACGATGATAGAAGACTACCTTTATCGTGGTCACGTCCTCTACCTAGACAATTGGTACACTAGCCCTCTTCTCGCTCGTTATCTTCACACACATGAAACTGGAGTCTGTGGAACCGTGAAGGTGAACCGGCGTCACGTGGCCAAGGTAGGGCGGAAACTTGCAAGGAATGAGGTTGTCTTCTTCAAAGCCAACAACATCCTTGCAACTGTGTGGAATCACAATAGAGAGGTAAGCCTATTGTCAACGGTTCACCGCCCCTTGATGCACTGTACTGATTCAGTTGATTACTGTAGCGAGAACAGGCGTCATATTTGGAAACCTGAGTGTGTCATGGACTATAATATAAACATGCGCCTCGTGGACCAGTCAGACTCCATGATATCGACGGTAGAGTGTGCCAGGACCACGATGAAGTGGTATAAGAAACTGTTCTTTCACTTGCTAGACATCACTGCTCTGAATTGCCACCACCTTCACGCCATGACAACAGGAGTTCAGGAAACCTTTGAAGGGTTTGTGAGGGAGCTCACAAGAGAGATGTTTGCACGGTATGCTGTAGAAAGGCCCCAACATCGCACCCGCACTGCCCCTATTGCACAAACTCCCCTGAGAATATCCGGCCGCCATTTCCCCACTCCTATCCCTCCCCAGCCAAACAGACCTAGGCCCCAACGCAGGTGACACGTGTGTAGCAATTCCCGGGTGAGACTCACGACACAGAGGAAGGACACCCGCTATGAGTTCGTGGAGTGTGACGTGGGTCTCTGTATTCACCCATGTTTCAGCGAATATCACACGTTCATGCAATTCTGATATGGTGTGAATGCGACAGGACGTTGAAACTATGAAGTAAATGCGACAGACAGAAGCTCAGTGAAATTATCAGTCATGTTGATCTCCAAATATTAGTATAAAGTGCATACGAGTATAACATAAGTTCATAAATTGTATGTAAGTGTATAAATATGGTGTAAGTGGAAACATACATAGCGAGGGTTTTATGATGCGATATTCTGTCGCTCAGTGCAATAATACGGCCCGTAATTATATAATTATTATTATTGGAAATGCTAACGGGTATAATATAAGTTCAAATTATTGTAAATGCTGAAATATATTCTAAGTCAAATATTCATAGCGTGTGTATAGAGATGCGATATCCTGACGCTCAGTTGAATGAAAAAGGCACGTAATAGTAAAAATAGAAGTCAACAAGTGGTAAAGTGTGTAATATATGTGAAGAATTAGTATATAAGTGTGTGAGTATTATGTTGGTCGAAACATTCATTGCGAGGGTATTTTCATGCGATATTCTCACGCTCACTTGAATAAATAATGGCAGTAAGTATGTAGAGTGCAGTATAGGGGTGTAAACGTGTGTAATGTAAGTGGGAAATTATAATTGGAGTTAATAAATAAAGTAGAAGATGAAACATGAGTGTTTGAGATCATGGTTGCTACGTGAATATGCGCTAGCATATCGCTAAATGCCCTAGTAATGAATGAAAATAATTGAAAACATTTACAGTGGTGGAGGAAAGGTTCTATGTAAAGAGAAAAATAATAGGAAAGTGATAAAACAACTGGATATGTTGAAATACGAGTCACAGCGAGTGCGCTTACTAAGCTGATGTGCGTTAGACTTATGCTGCATGTCATCATAATGAATGAAAACATCTGAAAACACTTACAAACAGTTGTAATTGGTAAAATGCCATTGAAACAGAAGTATACAAGTAGAAAAAATGATATGTTGACTGATACAAGAAACAGCATATAGTATATTACGACTCGGACCTAACTGGCTATGCTCGTGCGATGGTACAATGCTTATTTTTCACATATATGTGTCCGAAATCCATTATATTGTTACTGTTATTGTTTATTAGTTCAAATTCAATAAATATAGAGGTGTTGTGTGTTGTTTCTCCCAGTATTCCTTACCACAGAAAACGTGAGCGCCTTGCACGTCAATGATAGAATAGGCTACCTGGCTCGGGGGACCTCACCTGTTCTGACCATTTATACACCACGGTAAGCCCTTTCTTGGTGATTTTCCTTCGTTTCTCAACCTAAGCACAAGTTTGAGCCAAAAAAAAAATTTTCCAAAAAGGCTCGGGACTGGGGGATGTCAGAGGTGCGGAAAACCTCGAGACGTGACGGGTTAAGGCAGATAACCACTATGTTGGAATTATGTAAGAAGATGATACTGCGACCTTCACATCCCTGGGTCAGTGGGGGATGGGCGGGTAGAAGAGGATCTGGGTGGCTAGAGGGGGAAGGGGAGAATGAAAGGGGTGGGAGGAAGATGGGAGTGAGTTTCCAGCAATGAAAGACTTGGCAGAAAAGGAGAGAGAAGGGAAGGATTATATTTTAGCCAGCAACCACATCTGCGTAGGACATACTAGATAATACCATTTATACTTTGTGATTTTTTTTTCAAAGCACTAATGAGGAGTGTGCTGCACCATCTGACAATGTACGACAGGAGCGTTTTTAAGATGAGTGAGCACATACTGGAGTGGTCTCTCATACAGAAATCTCTAAATATCATTTGATTATCATTGTAGTTGAAGTTTATCAATTAATTAACCCTCACACCGTGGGCATGTTTACCAATGTTTTGCGTGTCCCGCGGTGTTATTCAGGCTCTGACAGACTCTCAAAAAAAATTTGCCAAAAATCAGTTATTATTCGTAGAATATTAAAATTAAATATGCTTATGGCACATACCTTCAGCTTTCTCCTGGAATGTTTGTTGAGCCTTCGTCAGTTACCGTAGGACTTGTGGAGACCTCTGAAGTTGGGTAACGAAGTCTCCACTTTACACTTCCCGACAACCCGTAATATGATTACCACAGCCAGATATTAACACTATAAACACTACTCTATGATTATCAAGTAGTTTGGGATCCATACTCCAAAAAAAAACCCACTGTGACAGCAATGAAAATTATGAGCGCGTATGACCTTTGCACTTGCGCTAGTTCACTCTTGGTACTCTGTCATTTATTATTCAAAAAAACCCTCACACTTTACATTTCTATTACTATATCACACTTATATATATCTGGAGTTTTTCTCCATAAGTTTCCTTCAGTAGTATTAGTTTATTGACACTGAAGTCATTCAATTTTTCATTCAGTAAAATCCGTAGAGAGCCATGGATTCACTTTCACTGTTATAACATAAAGTATTTGTACTCATATTCATATATTACTAATTACTTACATTACTATTTACATTTTCTATTGTATTTTCAATATTTACCCTTCTATTTCACTTACACTATGTTAGTCACTGTCACTTTCAGTACGATATAACTATAATACACTGTTCAGTCATATGTACTGAAAACCATTGCTTTCACTTGCTATTTACATATTATTTACACATTACTCTCCTTTCCCACTTGCACTTTTAGAATTGCTTCTGGCTGTGGTAATCAAAGAAGCAGGTAACACAGAGGGGAACCTGGCAGTCAGCGCACTGCCAAGAGCTGCGTTCGTGCTCAGGTGTGCGTTGGGTGGTATGTGCACACACCTGACACCTGCGGATCGCAGCCTTCCTTTTACCTGTGGCAGGCATTAGCACCAGTTTGTGCCCATCCATATACGCCCTCTGCTCAAGTTGGTCGGGAAGTGTTACTGGATGGCGCCTTGGAGTTGCTGCTGTCACCCTACCATATCTTTCCAGCAGCTGCTGAACACAAGTCCTGGCGAACAACCTCAGGGAGAAGGACTTGGGTGGCTTGACCTTCATCTTGTACAGGATGAAGGTGTTCAGCATCGTCATATCTATGAGATGCAGAAAAACTTTCCTGTACCACCTAGTATTCTTCCTGAGGCAGTTGATCTCACCAATCATCATGTCGGACTTGTCCACCGGCCGCATGTTGATATTGTAGTCTAACACAGCATCAGGTTTCATCACAGGTTCGCCTGTCCTACAGTCGACCTTCCCACTGTCTGTCATTTCCCCCTTATGTACGGTTGTGAGCATGTGCACGACCCTCTTGTCATGCCACCATATTGCCAGCATCTTCTCAGACGTGCGTAGGTGCACGTCTCCTCGCTGCGAGGCTCCTGCCTCTGGGAATTTAGGGAAGTGGGCACGATTACTTTTGACAGTGCCGCAGGAGCCAATGCCGTGCTCTGAAAGGTATTTGGCAAGTTTTGGTGCTGTATAATAGTTGTCTGTATACAGCACATGATTCCCACCAAAATACTTTTCAAGGAGCACTTTCACTACACAGCCTGAGAAGCCAAGGGGGTGTGTTTTATCCAGATCGACAGTGCTGGCTGAATAAATGATGAAGTCAAGGATGTACCCCGTCTTACAGTCGCACAGTACAAAGAACTTGATTCCAAAGCGATGGTGTTTGCTTGGAATGTACTGTACAAACTGAAGACGTCCTCTGAACAAAACCAAGGATTCGTCAATGACAACTTTCTGAAAGGGGTGGAAGAATGACATAAACTTATCCTTCATTCTACTCAGGATCTCCTGGATCTTCCAGAGTGGGTCGATTTGGGAAGGTACATCGTTGTCGGCAAAGTGCAGGTTTCCCATGATGTTCCAGCGATCTCTGGCCATGTACTTTTTGAAGGTGGGTGAGGGTAGTAAGAGGTCCATGGACCAGTATTCTTCCAACTCATGCTTCTTTGAGTGTGGCATGAGAAGCATGAGGGCAAAGAACACATACAGCTCCTGCACTCCCAGCATGGACCACTGTTGCATCTTGGCTGCACCTGTAACACTTGCAGCACGTTGTGATTGATACCTGTTGGTCTCATCACATATGTGCTGCATGACTTCGTCATCTAGGAAGGCCAAAAGGAAGTCCACACACTCAGCATTATCGTCAAGAGTGAAGGCAGGTTGTACTCCTGAGGAGCTCTCATCAAAAACTAAATGTCCTGACACAAAATCGGACCCTTTCATCCACGCGAAGGCGTCCAGGATTCCCTGTCGTGGCGGTGTAGGGTGGGTGAGCGTGGTGGGTGAGCGTGGTGGGTGGCTGTGAGGCAGATTTACCCCGTTCAAGGTCACTCACACTGACCCTGAGTTGCCGTACAGCACTAGCAGCCCTTACTTTAGTACCAACTCTACTTTTACTGGTCTGGGATTTACCTCTTCCTCTACGGCCTGCCTTCACTGTTGATGCTGGTGGTGAATCCGACGACGAAGACTCCGGAGATAACTCAGCCGACGATGATGAAGAAATGAGTGAAGTGGGACTTGGGGAACAGGGAGGTGAATCAACTCGGGACTCATGGCGGGCTGGGTCACGCGGAGCCATTGTTCTGGGGCTAACATGCCACCTTTTCGCTCCCTTCCCAAATTCCTTCCCTTGCTGCACTAACGGCTCCTTTCCCTTGGAGCTAAGGATAACTTTCGACACTGAAGCACTCGTACTAGCACTTTCTGGCACGATTTCCTCACCCGGCTCATCACACGATTCACTCGAAGGGTCAAAATCACTATCCATCATCACCATAGAAAATTCTGCTAGTTCACGTGCCACTACAGAGTCACTTAGTCCTTTCCTGCTTCCCTCACGACTTTTTCTGGATGTAGAGGTCACGGGGCCCTTTGCAATGGGCGCAGAAGCAGCAGAAATGGCAGGGCGCGAGTGCGAAATGTTTTGACCACAGCAGAGGACAAGGAACTAAATGCCGTGGCTTATCTGACAAGGCAAGGGTTGACAATGACACTGAGGCTGACAGCTGCTAACTTACATGCTAATAAATTATTGGTAGAAAATCTTGGCAATACATAAAGAAATAGGTAGTTCCAGGTGAATGTAGATGTCACTTAGGCTTCTCCCTCCCTTTCTGATATATATTTTTATTACAGACATAGATTACAAAGCATAATTCAAAGGGGAAATTACCGTGGTAATGTAGCGAATGAATGCACATGAGGTGTTGTCAGGTGATAATTAGCCAATTCCTGGTGTATAACACTATCACTTACCTTATTTTTTTTTGGGTAAATATTATTTTGTATAAGTATAGGGCATAGGGCTTATTTCAATGGAAGAAATCTGTGGAAAAATCCGGGGGAGATTTGCTTAGCGCAGCGCGGCCTATGAGGTGAGAGGACAGGGTAATGGAGGGCAGGTAGGGAGGGGAGTCAGGAAGGGGGGAAAATCGGTAAAATGTCAACAATGGATGGGAGTACAGATGAGATTTGGAGTGCTGACTAGTGTTGGACATTGGCAGTACTGATAGATGATACAAGCCACCACTTGAAAGCCCGGGATAATTCAAAATAACACAGAAGCACAAAAGTGACACCCCGCAGTATGATCCATTGCGCCCGAGCGTCACGAAAGTGACGCCCCGCGGTTAAGGGGTTAAATGAGCTTTGACATTAATGGAAAACACCAGTGCATGTGATTACATATACTATAATCTTCTAAATATATGAATTATAAACAAGTGTCAATTTTAACCAGTAATTAGCAACCCATTCATTCATCCTCTTAGACACAAGAAACATGAAATTACGTCATGGGCTGCAGGCCGATCAACTACCACCCCCACAGTACACTCTTATAATGGTGCTCGATTCACATGTTGCCAAGAGTACATTCAGCAGGGTATGAGTCTGATGCCTGTCCGTCTGGGGACAGTCAGTCCGGTCAGCTTTCGTTCGATCATCATGGCCACCTAGCCTCCTGAAGATGGGGGAAGAGAGGAGAAGGTAGCAAGGGCGTTCACCGTAGTAACCACCTTCCCCTCTCGGGGGAAGCGAGAGTAAAGAGAAAGAAAAACAACAGACAATAAAGCCTGGGTAAAAAACCCAAGTCTGAGACTACCCTTTCAAACCACTCTCAGGTGGGAACAGGGACTGTCTCTGAGCTTGGATGGCTAATGTAGAATAATTTAATACATCATCATTATACTTCCGCTAAAGGAGAGACTAACACAAACACAACAAGTGCCAGGCTAAAACTGCTGTGTAAATCGAATAATTCAGGAGGCAAGATTTAAGTCAGCTTTGTAGGAACTTCATTAAAAAGGACGAAAAGAAATATATAAATGTCAGGTTTTCAAAATTCGGGTTTCGTTTTGGGAGGAAATAAAACAATGAGAGCAATGTATTTTCCTCTGTTACATTTTTATAATGAAGCTTTCTCAATACTTCAATAGTGTATGCTGGTATTTTGCCACACAGGTTCTCACATAAACAGAGAAAAGTCACGGTAAATTAACGTGTACTCAGGGCAGAGAAGCTGTTAAACAGTGAGAAATGTCTGGTGGCAGACGATTTGCACAAGTTGCCCATTTAAACCTCAGAGCGATCATTGAGTGAGAGGGATGCTCCAGAGGTATATGCACTGGTAAACTCAGTTGAAAGGTAACGACACCTACTGTTCCAGACTGGCTGGGAGGGTAGAAGAATGAGAACTAGCCTTTCTTATGATCACCAAAAGGGTGAAAAAAAAATGGTATCGCTGCTGGGGCAGCCCTAAAAGCTGGAGAAGAGGGCACAGAAAACACATCTGCATTCCCCGCGACCAAGCATGAAAGTCCTACATCGCCATCCACCGCTGCCATGGTGATAACTGCTCATCCGTTCTAAACATTAATGATTGAACCTGCTTCACCGCTTAAGATCGTCTCACCATATAAACAATTAAAATTGGTGTTATAGATCACAATACTATGGAATATAGACCATTCCACCTATATAGATCTGCAAGCTGCTACCAAGATTGTCTCCAACATAAACTCGCACCGATGTAGTCTAAAGTAATCAATCATTCACCAATACTTTACCTAACCTTAATATAATGAAACTATTGTGAGCTGAGTCTGGTGATGGACAGTAAAAATTAATTTCACTCTACTACAGATGATCTCCCTCAGTTATTTCGAAAAGTCTGGCCTCATCTCGAATACAGACATTTGATGGAATGTGTAAATAAACGATAGAAGAAGAAGGAGAGAGATGCAATTTTTCGAAGTTTCATTATAATATCGTGATCTCTGATGTTTTTATCCTCGCGGCTCGAGGGAAGTCGAAGTCAGGGCTGAAGAAAAGACAGGTGTGTGGACAAGGGTAGTCTAACAGTCTGATAATAAGTAGTTCAGTATGATGGGCTGCCTCATATTAGTACACATCAAGCCCAACATTGTCGCTGACGCATAGCATATAAGCACAGTTGTGGAATATGAAATTATTGTCATGAAAAGGAACTAAGAAAGGAAGGTACGCATACCACATAATGCACCCTTTTATTATTCCTCCGTTTCCCATGCATTGTGTCATCATGCTTTCTGTCCGAACTAGCTTTTTCTAGGCTGAAACATTTGTATCTTCAGTACACGCAGTTTCAGTAGACGGGTACTTTTTTTTTCTGTTTTGAAACTATGTCTCTTACTCTCAGTACACCAACTACGAAGACGCCATAGAGAAGGTGTCTAGAGGAGGTTACACACTAGTCACCATGGCGAATCATATCACTATAATCATCGAGTCCCTGTACACTGATGAACGTGGTCGCACGCCCTACAACATTGGCAAGAAGCCCATCTCTTTCATGGCAACCTTTGGATGGGGACTGAGGTAAGCGACTTGCTTGATCGTACTTCTTAATTATACCCACGTCATTAAATGCTGGCTACCAGGATGATAATGCCTAGGTAATTATTACACAGTTGTAATCACAGACTATAATTGGTGATGATTATTAACCCAACAATGTTAAAAATCTTGTGCTATATGTTGTATACTGATGACTGACTGCTCCCATTCGAAGATGGAAGTTTTATGTTCACGCTCATAAAGCGATGCAATTTATTGGACAGTCTATGTGTGTGTGTGTGTGTGAGAGAGAGAGAGAGAGAGAGAGACAGACAGACAGACAGACAGACAGACAGACAGAGACAGAGACAGACAGGGACAGAGACAGACAGAGAAACAGACTGAGACAGACAGAGAAACAGACAGAGACAGATTTTTCATCCGATGTTAATCAAACATGATGGAAAGACTCAGGGTTAGAACAGTAGGTCAAAGATCAAGGTCACAGGGCTTAGATCAAATTTTGACCTAGCAAGGTCAACATAGTCAGTTGTAATCTGATTTAGGGTAACTTCTTGGAATGCTTAAAGGTAAGGCAGAACGACCAGGTGTATATGAAAACAATCAGCCAAAGGTCAAGGGCACAGGACAAGGCCGTATTTTAAGCCATGTGTTAGTATGTGAGCAATATGAACAGGTTTAGTTTAACTGGGACAAAACTCGATAAGAAAAGGTCAGGGGTCACATGGCAAGGTCAACTTAACACCTTTTATTTGATTTAGATTTGGAAAGATATATGATAATGCTACAAAAAATAAAAGGAATTCTATATTGAAACCAATCAAATGTCATGGTCATAGGAATGTGTTAACAGTCACGGAAGCATGCATGTCATGCTGGTAGGTTCTGGGTGGAGCAATAGCGAAGGTATTTTATTTTGAGAACAATCAGAAAAGGTCAGGATCACAGGACAAGGTTATATGTTCGGTCCTATAACTACAATAGTTTTGGCTGTGTTCCGACATAACATGACCATAGGTCTCAGGGTCAGAGAAGGATGAAGAAATTAAATTTGAGAACAACATAACAATGACCAAAGTCACGGGACAAGATCAACTCACAAGTTTGATACGATTTAGGTGAAAGTTGGTGGAAGGACTGAGGGTAAAGCACAACTGGAACAATCAGAATTTTAGGGAAATGGGTCAAAGGTCAAAGTCACAGGGTAAAATAAATGTTCGGCCATTGGAACTATTGCGGATGCGAATATTGCACTCTAAATGTTCCTGTTTGTTCACTATATCTGTTAGTGCATGTTGCTGTTAGTGTGTGTGTGCGCACGACCTTGTTATGGTCCGAGTGGTGACGTCATCGGAAGGGTCTTGCGGTATGTAGGTGGAGCCCGCTCACTTGGAAGTGTGAGGCCGGTGAGTTAGGTTGTTTCGCATCCTAATACTGGTAGCAGAGCGTAGTTTGAGCATAATGGCGTCGTGCTTCACTAAGTGGCCTCCAAAACTTGAAAATGATTCTGCCTGTGAGAGTTGGAAAAAGGACATCGACATATGATGCGAACTGACGGACTTACCGAAAAAGAAGTAAGCTCTAGCCATTCACCTTTCATTGTGAATGATAATGGTGTTCAGACCTTGTTGAACAAACTAGACGGTTTATTTCTCGTGGACAAAGGACGTCAGCAGTTTGCAGCTTTTCATGAATTGTACAACTTCAGAAGACCTGGTGATATGAACATTCGTAAGTTCGTGGCAGAATTTGAGCATGTTTATTTTAAATTTACGAAGCAGGACATGCAACTACCTAATTCTGTGATGGCTTTTATGCTTCTGGCTTCATGCAAACTTTCAGATAGTGAGCAACAACTAGTGATGTCTGCGATAACTGAGGTAACTTACGAAAATATGAAATCTGCCCTGAATTGTATCTTCGCTGGGGAAATTTGCGGGCAGAACGATGCATCGGTGTCTGCCAGTGAGGTGAAGAGTGAACCAGTTTTTTGGAGTGACGAAGTCGGGGGTGAGGAAACGTTTTAAGATAGGAGTACTCGATGAGGAAGGACAAGGTTTCGCGGTGGTGCAGTACATGATCAAGGTCGTGGTGATGGCTGTTCAACTGCGTCTGCTAGAATTTCCCAATGTTCATCCACCGGCAGGAGGCAGAACCCGCTCAGGCCTGATGATAAGGTGTCGAGGTGTTTAGTATGTGATTCTCGACTTCACTGGGCACGTGACACTCTGGATCCATACGAAAATAAATGCAGTCGAGAAGAAAATTATGAAACGGTGCATCTGTCATTATTTATGGGCTATGCGGCTAGTAGAGGTAAATTACAGACTCTAGTAGAAGAATCTAAGGGATGTGCTGTTCTAGACACAGGATGTTCTACAACTGTATGTGGGGTTGAATGAATCAATTGCTATCTAAGTGAGCTCAGTGATTACGAACGTGAAGCTATAATACAAGAAAAGTCATCCTCAACGTTTACTTTCGCTAATGGTGTCACAGTTTCTTCCCTCAAACGTGTTACTCTGCCCTGCTACATTGAAAATATGCATGCAACCATTGTGACTGATGTGGTGAACTGCAATATTCCCTTGCTGCTGAGCAAACGTTCCATGAAAAAAGCAAAAATGGTGATTATTTTTGAGAGTGACCAGGTCAAAATTTGTGGAACTATCGTTAATTTGAAGTCCTCATCTTCAGGCCATTACTTGCTTCCAATTTCTTTGTGACTAAGCCGAGAGTTTTGTGAAACAATCGCACTGGCATCTCTTGGGGGTGATGTAGACAAAACGGTTTCGAAGCTTCACATGCAATTTGGACACCCAACATTGGCTAAACTAATCAGACTTTTTACAGATGCTGGAATTAAAAGTTCAGAACTGGAGCAAGATATCAAGGATGTATATGATGCATGTACAGTCTGTTGTAGGTACAATGGAGCTAAGCCTTGACCCGTAGTCAGTTTGCCCATGGCATCTAAGTTTAACGAAGCCATAGTTATGGATTTGAAAGCTTGGGGAAGGCATTATTTCTTAGTCCTTGTTGATTTGGTGACCAAGTACTGCACCACGATAGTAATTGCGGACAAATGTGTGACCACCATCATCAAAGGAGTATTTCAGAGCTGGATTGTTCTGTTTGGTGCACCTGGAAAAATTCTTCCAGATAATGGGTGTGAATTCAACAATGCTGAAATACGAGCATTTGGAGAGGCCTTTAATATCAAGATCATGACGACGTCTGCAGAGAGTCCATGGAGCAACGGAGTATGTGAGCGTCAAAATGCAGTCATAGGTGACATTGTTAGGAAGATAATGGCTGATAGCCAGTGTGAGTTGGATGTGGCCTTGGCTTGGGCAGTATCGGCAAGAAATGCCCTCACCAACTATGCAGGTTTTTCTCCTAACCAACTTGTTTTTGGTCAAAACCCTGGCCTGCCTAATGCGTATGCAAATGATCCTCCAGCCTCGGAACCTACATCACCATCAAAAATTGTGAGGGACAATTTGAACACTCTTCATTTAGCAAGACAAGACTTTATAAAAACTGAATTGATGAAGTGTCTTAGGTGGATACATCACAACAACTGGCTGACTGTCTCACTAAGAAAGGTACCTTGACCGAGCGGCTGCGTGCAGCAGTCAGCCGGGACTAGAAGGCTTATAATACTTCAAGGGACACCACATATCTGTATGTGGTTACAGACTGGGACTTAATGGTGCTTAAACAAAAGTCTATGTATTGGATACATAGTGTGTATAGGACGCCAATAATCCATTCAGTTTCGTCCTTGGGATCTTTCATCAAATTAAGAAGAGAGGACGAGAGTGTTAGTGCATATTGCTGTTAGTGTGTGTGTGAGCACGCACTTGTTATGGTCCGAGTGGTGACGTCATCGGAAGGGTCTTGCGGTATGCAGGAGGAGCCCGCTTACTTGGAAGTGTAAGGCCGGTGAGTTAGGTTGTTTCACATTCTAATAATATCGTTGCAGCTACCTGTCAGTTTTTTTGTTTTTTTTACTTACGACAGAGCTATAGGTGTGAAAGGGTTAATGAAGCGTATATCTAACCCTTTCTAATTCGGAATGTCTTGCACGAGCTAAAAAATACAACCAGCTATTAGCAAAACAAAATAAAAAGTGCGTAATCGAATCTGATGGTGTAAATACGGTGTTAATGATTGACGAATTTTATGATCACACTCTTAATGTTGATGACAGACGATGATTTAGACACCAAGGACAATGATGACATATGATTTCTGTAAAAATGAATACCATGTTTATGCAGCTGATGCCTATAACAATTCCAATGTTTATTACACAATTGATAGGTTCATTCCTTACATTACTCCTCAGAAAAGGGTCACCGTATTACCATCGTTTTATGCAACTTATTCATCGCCTGGAGGACGCTGGGATCATGCAGCTGTGGCTCAAGCAGGTTATCGCAGGCAGGGTCAGGGAGAACAGAGCGATTTCCAGACAGAATGCTCAGCATAAGCCAGCATTAAATTTTGAGGTAACTAACCTAATCCTATAGACCAGCAGTTCTCAGATTGGAGGAATTACTCCTGGAAAGAAATCTGAACATTCCAAGGGATGAGAGACTGAAACTTGAGGTTTGATTCTCTCGGAATTTATCACAGAAAGGTCATATTACTTATTTTGCAAAATCTACTTTCAAGAGAATAGGTGTGCTAAGATGACGCCGTGCCTTCATTACCCCCACAAAGCTGTTGACTTGTGGGGTGCCCCAAACATACACCCCTTCTCAACAGGGTGGAGTCAAAGGCTTTTCGTCCCTTTAATTCCTCTGCCGACTCCCTTCAAAATCTGTCTCTTCACCGCACCGTTGCATCTTAGACTCTTCTTTATCGCTACTTAAATAGTCACTGCTCGAATGAACCATCTGCTTACATTCTCCATCGCCCTTCCATTACAGCGGACACACTGCATTCATCTAGCAGCAAACTCTCACCCATTTCCTACCCAGCTCTACTGCAAGAGTTCACTAATATTCCCAGTCCTCCATGTAAGAAACAGGCCAACTATGGAACTGTCTTCATCTGTCTGTATTTCCCTCTGCCTATGACTTCCACTCTTTTAAAGGCAATGTGGCCGAGCATCTCAGTGAGAACGGATCTTCTGAATTTCATTTTTTTTTTTCTAATAAGAACAGTCTTGCTTTGATTCCTTCTCTCTTGCATAAAAAGTAGCATTTTCGATGTGTTGTCGGTTATAAATTGTACATATTGTCAGGTGCTTTTGACATTTAATTTGAGTTTCTTTTTTTTTTTTTTAATAAGATCATAATATTGGTCCTCAAATATAACCATCATGCTACATATAGGTATAAAAAGAAGTATACTCCCTAAACTTTGTCTCATATAGGACTGGTGTATTGGTATTAGCAGGGGTATTTTTACGACATGTCGGCGGGTCTTCTCGTAGATCAGTCAGTCACCCAGAATCCCATCCATTCACATGCAGATGACTCAACACTTCACGATTCATTCACATTCAAATATCTATTCAAAAAGTTTAATATCTCTAACTCCCAACTCAATGCAGCTATCTCCATAAATCAAGACTTATCTACGATCGCTAAATGGGGACAAAATAATCTTGTCTCATTTAATGCTAGTAAAACTAGAATAAACAATTTACTAACAAACAGATATTGCTAGATTCGTTTATTGCCTTCAGTTTTACTAATATTCCCATCTCCAAAAGTATTGAAATTTTCTGTGTTTCACTTAACAGTGCCTTCAGCTGGACCTCTCATGTTTGATCGCTTGCTGAAACCGCCTCAAAGAACCTTGGATTATTGTACAGAGCCCGTAACTTCTTCACTGACGAGCAGTTTACTATAATTTACAACAGGCATGTGCAGTCTCAGCTAGGATATTGCTCACTCTTGTGGAATGGATGTGGAAAGGTTGCTACACGGGCATCTGGTAGCGCTCATGACTGGAATGTCACACAGCCATATTGCAGAACTTCAGCCTATCAAAATTCTTTTAATCCCCGAACTGCATCTTTCTCTAAAACTCGCTTCCCCCGAGTTGTTTCCCTCCAAACTTCAACCTATAGCTGTTCAACTACTACTGTTACAGATTATTTATGAATGAAGGACTCCAGTAATCTGGTGTATGGCTGATTTTTTTTTTTAATCCACATTTTTTCTTACTTTCTTCTGTTATTTAAAAAAAAAAAATATGTATGCTCTCTCTAGTGTTTGCAGAGCCACCAAAATCATACAAGTAAGACGATTCAACAACATAATGTCAGACAGTAGTATGGCTGTCACCATAAGGAAACTTAATCCAGCATCCGTTTAGCCTAATGCATTAGACACACACACACACACACACACACACACACACACACACACACACATACACAAACGTGTATTTTGTACTCATCTGCCAAAATGCGACAGTCATTCAGCAGATGCAGTGCCATCCAAAAGTATCCAGATTCTGTATACACTTGTATTTTGAAATAATATTACATTTAAAACCCACTTCGTTTATTTTATTCTCTCTTTATTCAAAATGGGAATCCGATGTGGAAAACACACAATGAGCTTTACAACACAATTTATTTTGTTCTCTTAACAATAAAAAAAAAAAGGACTAAATATGTGCTGGCATAAACTCACTGGAGGAGTATTAGTGTTAGCTTTAAGATGAAAACCATGGATATGTTTAAGTAAATACAAATTTAGATTCTCATTTACTTCCAAAAATTATTAAGACAGATTTTACACACACACACACACACACACACACACACACACACACACACACACCGCAAGCTTTGTATGACTGCATATGAATGTTCGAGTAAACAAGTAAAGAATCTATTAATACTGTTGGGATATTTGGGGCAGCTCTCTACCTGATGTATTGTTTCAGTGCTTTGAACGGTAATCATCGGTAATCATGAACACATCTCCGCAAAAAGATTAAGCCTGGCCAACAGATTTATGAGACTTACTAGCATGTTGTTGCAAGACTGAAGTTACGTGATTCTCATTATCACAGAGCATTTTCTTGTAACTACCACTATTATATTGTAATTTAAGCACCTTTGCACATTTTAAATATTCCGACCAAAGTGAGCCTTCCTTACGACTCACCAGATAGTCGCCACCCAGAATGATAGTCCTCTCTATGTAGCTTGAAAAGGAAAATGGCAAGTAGAAAATAACTCACTGGTAAGCTGAGTAAGCCATCCCTGAGACGTAAGAGTCACCAGCTCGTAGCAAGGAATGTGTAATACATGCTCTCTCTCTCTCTCTCTCTCTCTCTCTCTCTCTCTCTCTCTCTCTCTCTTTCTGAGAATGGCGTTCGGCAACTTTTATCAATAAAACGGGTATATTCTGTATTCGTTATAAGCCTAGTGTACAAATTCTTTCGCCATATGTTGCTCATTTACTTAGTACGAACACTAATATTTAGTTTCCATTACAGGAAAGTAAAGAGATACCCCTCAGCCTCAACCACACGCAGGGTGGCTTCTACTTACTCTTCATTACCAGTGCCTTGGCCTCCTTCACGATGCTGGTGGAAATCATCACTTACTCTCGTTCCAAGATGAAATCGTTATTTTAACCTTTACAAAACGATGATGTCTGTTTCTAGTGTATCCTTACAAGCTCCAGGTGATTATTTATTTTTCTTTATGGTTCTTTAGTGAAAGGGCGTGAAGTTACCTCGATTATGAATTGCTTCCTTAAAATCAAATTAAATAGATCAAACGATGACAAAAACTGATATTACATTCTCGAGGGGTTGGGGTCTTCCTTTTGACTACGGTAATATATTTTTTCTCAGTTTATTCATATGATATCAAACCGACTCAACTACGGGGAAACCTCTTGTACTGAATTAGTTATTGAAACCTACACCTAACCCTAACAGTTTGAGTAATCTTTCCAAAGCAGAATACAAATATCTGTAGATAAGAAGAATGGAATACTAAAGACGTCCGTATGTTAGTTACTTTAAGTAAATCAAAGGAAATTTTCGTTGTTACCTGGCTCATCAAAGCAATAATAAATCTGTATATTCCAGTCGGATTTAGGACCACATCACTCATATACTTTTTCTAATCGAAAGATGAAACGTACTGTATACTAGTAATAATTATTATGATGTGAAAACTAATGTCTTACCTATCCACCTGCTCTGTTATTTTTTTTTTCTGTACATTACTGTAGTTCCTGGCTTCAAAATTAATCATATTTGTGCAACATAGTATTAGTTTAATTTCCCTTATGCAACACAAACGTCAAACAATATAATACAATAAAATCAAACCTACACAAACAAGGAATTAGGCTTTACTGTTCATAGACAATTACTCTACTGTAAGAATGTACAGTTGAGCAAGTCGAAAGTGCCAAAAAATATTGAGGTAAATTGAGACGTCGGGTAGTTTCCTGTGGTAAGCCAACGTATCTTGATGAATGAGTTACTCAGAACTCACAGCCTCTGTCAGGTGGAACGTGATTGGCTCAAATTTTGAGTGGTGGTGAAGTAAATATTCTCATCACATTCTACGTAAATGAAGGTTAATAACTAACAAGCGGTAGGAAGCAATTTTTAGAAAATACTACAGTATTAATGAATGAACGTGGAGTATAATGGAGTAATGAACGTTAGCAATCTGTAAAACCTAACAGGCAACATAGCACACAAGAGCAGCACGTCAGCTGTGTCACGGGGTTTTTGTGATTTTTTTATTAAATGATACTTTATAAAGTTGCTTTTAAATATGGACAATAGATTGACTTGTGAAAATCAAGCAATGATTACTTCATGCCGGCTTACTTCGCCGATTCTCTAAGGACGAGAATTTAGTTACTTTCTCAGCAGTACACAGCAGAGACTAATTACTCACAAATGCTGTTTGTTAGTACTGCTAGTCTCACGAGAAAGTGACTCTACCCCTGACAATCAATAAGTAATGCTATGAATGATAAACAGGTTCTTGCTGAAGCATAAACTCCAAGTTGGCACAACGGATTTAAGTTAAATGCAAAAAGGGCTGGCCTATGTACCAGTTATGAATAATGCAAAGCGTTATGCAAACTAGGAGCGATAAGTGAAATAAGCTTAATGTGGAAAAATAAAACACGAGTTTACATTACATTAAGCTCAAGAAAAAGAACTGTAAATTTATTAATTACAATGAAATAAATTTTATGTTACATGAGTCTCAAATGAATTCAAAATAAGGAGAACACACTCACTCGCTCACTCAAAAGCTAAACTCTTAAGCCTAGGAAAAACGAAAGAAAAAATACTGGTCAGTTAAGGGGGCTGAGTGGAATGAACTGGGTGTCGGTGCTAGGACGAATGCTGCAATACGCTAGACCTCTATGCCAAATCACTGTCTAAATGGAGATTCGGGAACTTGCTGGACAACGGCGGCGCTGCTCCACACTGGGCCCAATTGAACCTGCACTCACGGCGTCTCAGTCCTGACTGACTTCAAATTATGAGAGGGGGCGAGGGATGGCCGTACTTGCTAACGGCTAACGGAATTAATGTGAGCGATACATGCCCACAACAAATCACTCAGCAAAAGCTCTAATGTCGTGCGCAAGGACGATCACTTATGAATCAGTGAAAAATGTTCTGAAAACACTCCCGATCGGTTGAATACGGGGATGGTTAAATTGAGTGATAAACAGTGGGAATTCCACTAGAATTAGTGGTTTTCCACCAAAGTTCAATGTCACGAGTTTGTTTAGATACAGATTTGCGCCAATTCGATACATTATGCCCTATCAAAATCAATTTTTTTTTTCCTTCAGGAATAAAAAAAAATTCAGTATACATACATATAAATCCTAACTCAGTCACACCAGATTCACACTGGTGTGTGTACTACCCTGCTACAGGAGAAAGTCACAGTTGCCAGTGAGCAACTATGTTAATAGAAGCAAGCTTGAGGAAAAAACTCCGTGACGATGGTGAAAAATCCTGTACTCAAACTGAGTGAAAAGTTCCCTACATTTACATTAACAACTAATTGTTATGTAGTGTGATGTATGTAATACACAGTGTAGGTGTGAGAGTTGTGGTGTAACTGTACCTATGTGTAAAATGATATAATACAAATCAATAGTAAAAAGACGACGAGGCAGAAGAGAAGAGGCGGCAGCATGCGACAGGGACAACCAGCTGATCTGCACGACAATGCTGCACCCGCCACCTGCACCTGCGAAAGGAATCAAGGTGGAGCATCAAAAGTGTCATTTCTCTCTCTCTCTGCCTAGCAATCAGTACTTATGTTTATTATTAACCAGGAAATGTAGTCTTTGGATTTACAAATCTCTCAGAACACTTGTAGTTTACTGGTTAACCTAGCATTATTAACCAGGAAACGTGCCAGTTCTTGAATTGCTCAAAATTCTCAGAACGGGCAGTTTACTGGTTAACCTAACATTATTAACCAGAAACGTGCCAGTTGAATTGCTCAAATTTCTCAGAACGGGCAGTTTACTGGTTAACCTAACTCTATACTTACAATTAATGACAGGAAGCTGAGAATCCCTATGCAGTCTCGGGCAGGTCACATTTTAACACCCACTGTGGGTGTGAACACTCATGTGGATAATGTGCATTCTCCGGGAATCCTATCGAGAAGGCCCACAGCTTGAGACACCACAAGGTAATTCATACGCAGCCTCAGATTGTCCTTATGGGGGTATCAAACTTCCCCTTAACCTATGGTATACTTGTATATACAGGTCCTGGACGTAATGTGTCCTGTGGGACCAACGGGCGAGACGTCAGGAATTATTGGTACACTTTTAACTGGGAACCAGGCTGGTCCTTGGATTACTCAAATCTCTGAGGACACCTGTCTTATGGACCCAGCATACAACATTTGCCCGTGTTAGTCAGCAGTTAGCAGGTGAGACATCAGGTCTGTGCCTACATTATCATTTCCCTTGATGTATCTCACAACAAGATTAAACTGCTGCAAATACAGTGTCCAGCGTGTCAATCTTGCATTAGCCGTCTTAGTCGTGCTGAGACTGCTGAGTGGCATATGATCAGTTTCCGGAGTGAATTGTGCTCCATATAAATAATAGTAATATTTCTTAACACCATCAACCACGGCCAAGAGTCCCTTCTCAACAGTACTGTAATTCCTCTCGGCAGGTTTTAGCTTATGGCTGTGGTATGCCACTGGGAAGATTCCACCTTCCGATTCCTGCATTAATACGGCACCTACTCCATCTTGTGAAGCATCAGTGTGCAGTATGAAACGTTTGTTGGAATCAGGCAACTGCAAGATGGGCTCCTTGCACAGCATGTTCTAAAGGGCAGCAAAAGATCTCTCTTGGGCTTTTCCCCATTCAATGGTGTTTGGAGCATATTTCCGTAGCACCTCGTACAACGGTTGGGCAATGAGAGCACTGTTGGGGATAAAACTCCTATAATACCCCACTAGGTCAAGGAATGCCCTAACCTGTTTCTTGGTCACATGTCTCGGTGCTTCTCTAACCTTCCTGATCTTGTCACCCTGACACCTGCAGCGATTGTTGCCAACAATGTGTCCGAGGAACTTCACCTCACTGTGAGCAATTTTACCTTGCTAGGCTTCACAGTTATGTTGAAACTCTGGAGTCTACTGAAGACAATTTCCAAGAGTCTGAGGTGCTACTCCAACGTGGCGGATTGAACGAGGACATCGTCAATGAACATCTCTACTCCTACAATACCATGGAGCACTTGTCTCATGGCACGATTGAATACTGCTGGGGAGTTGGTAAGTCCAAATGGGAAGACTTTATACTGATACAACCCCCCAGGAGTAGCAAAGGAAGTGAACTGACGGCTCTCGGGGTGAAGGGGAATCTGAAAGAATCCCCTCGCCAAATCGAGCTTTGTGAAATATCGTGATCCTGCCAGCTTGGAGAAGATGGCAATGTGGTCACCCATTGGCTTGGCATCAACTTTGGTGATTGCATTCAGGCTCCTATAATCGCCACAAATCCTGACTCCGCCATCCTTCTTGCGGACTACTACCATTGGACTACAGTAAGATGTGGACTTTTCAATAATACCTGCAGTCTCCATGTCAGCAATTTCATTGTCTACTGCGTCCAGTAGTCGCATAGGAATCGGATATGGCTTAACCTTTACAGAAATATCGGTGGTCAACTCAATTTTGTGACAATCAACCTTTCCGAATCTAGGTTGGTCCGAGAAGACATCAGCATACTGACAGAGCAGTGACCTTAAGGCATTCTGATCACCTAATGCTAAGTCAGTGTTAAGTAAAATATCTCCGACAGTCTCCTCCTAATGGGACTGAATGGTTAAGGGCTCGTCATCATGGTCATCACCTGGGATCACCGCGGATGCCCCGGTTTCTTCCAGTGGCTGGTCACTATCATCAGGTACTCGTAGGCCAGTCTCCTCGGGATTTGACTCATGATAAGCCTTCAATATGCTAACGTGGAACCTTTTACAAAGATTCTCCATCTGAATTATGTAGTTGAGGTCTTAAATGCGCTCTACTACATCAAATGGACCCTTCCACTGTGCCAACAACTTGTTCTGGGCAGTGGGGAGTAACACCAAGCACTTATCACCTGGACTAAACTTCCAAAGTTTTGCCTTCTTATCATAATAGGCTTTCTGAACTTCGCGTGGCTTGATCAATTCTTTCTTAGCTAACTCACATGTCGACTGCAGGCAGTCAGCTGGATCAAGGACGTAGGTGTAGGTGGTCTTGACTTCAGGGTTGGGTTCTTCATCGTCCTATAACTCGCGAAGGACTTGAAGTGGTCCACGGACCGACCTTCCATACACCAGTTCGAAAGGTGAGAACGTCAAGGAATGCTGTGGGGCTTCCCGATATGCAAATAGAAGAGGAGCAATGCACCGCGGCCATTCCTTTCCCTGTTTGGCAAAAAGGCAACAAATAATTTAGTGTTAATTTATTGAATGCACATTTAATTTTGTGGTAGGTGGGGGCGCCCATCATTCACCCACTTAGTGTAATGGTACCCTGTTTTTAGGGTAGCTCTACATCGAGTGGCAAGCTACATGATTTCCTGTGAACCAGGAAATCATTTATGATGCTGGGTGGTGACATTGTAACCAACAGACACGTGTTCCCTACGTGACAGTAAGTGGGTTGGCGGAGGGTTCGTGCCCTTCCCCAGAAAACAACTAAAAATACGAACAAGAAGCCTCGGACCAGGACTGACCAAAAGATGGCAACTAAGGACCGACATGATGCAAATGATGAGGTGAAAGAGAGATTATCCATGTGCTTGAGGGTGCAAAAGTCGATGCTTATTGATTAACAGAAACTAAATGGAGAGGTGAGAGTGTGAGAGAATGGGAGTACCAATGGGGTATATGTGCAGGAGTAGGTGAGAATGAGAGGGCAAAAGAAGGAGCATGTATTGTTGTGAGTAACAGATGGAAGGAGAATATAAGATAGTAGGGATCAGTTGGCTCAAGGATTGTGTGGGTAAGACTGAAAGTTGGACTACAAATGTGGGCGATTGTGTGAGTGTATGCGCAAATGCAAGATCATGCAAGCAGAGTGCGAAAAGAGTTCTGGACAAATGTGGAAATGTGCATGGAAAAGTTTGAAAGGAATGAGAGAGTGTTTTTGATTGGTGATATGAATGGTAAAGTAGGGAATGTGAAGGTGGATGGAGTAGTTGGTGAGTGGGGTGTGCCTGCTGAGATAGATGAAAATGGCAGTGCTTTAGTGGACATTTGTGTCGGTCAGGGATTGGTGATAACCAATACCCTCTTCAGGCACAAAATGATCCACAGGTATACATGGCGAGTAATGGAAGGGTGGATGGTGAACTGAGTAAAAGGAAGGCAATGATTGATTATACGTGTGTGGATGAAAGGATGCGAAGATGTGTAATGGATGCAAGAGCATATAGAGGCTGGGGGGGGGGGTGGACTTTCTGATCACCACCAAGTGGTGGTCAGAATCAAGGTCTAAGTAAAATGGTGATATAGAAGGGAAGGATGGGAGGAAGGAGTAGATGCAAAGAGAGTGGAAAGGTTACAAGAGGGTGAGAAAAAGTCTGAATATAAGAGAGAAATGGAGGAATGATTGGGTAAATATGAATTGGACCAGATGGGGGACGTGGAAGGTGTGTGCAAGACATTCGCAGAAAAAAATCTGTGCGGCATATGAGGTGGTGTGTGGGGTGAAGAGAAGACAAAAAAGGGTGCAAGGAACAGCATTGTGGAATGAAGAGGTGAGACAGGTTGTGGTACAAAAGAAAAAAAGAATGGATGAGAAATAGGGGCATGGAAGAAGTTGAGAGACAGAAGAGAGAGTCATATGTAGAAAGGAAGAGAGAGGTGAAAAGATTAGTATGAGAGAGTAAGAAGAGAGTGGATGAGGAATTTCGAGGGAATTTGAGTGTAAAGTGGAGAGAATGTAAGAAAATGTTCTGGAAAGAGGTAAAGAGAGTCAGACAGGGTGGGAGTGAAGTTAGTAGGGAAGTGAAAGATAGAAATGGTAGAGCACACTTTAATGAACTGTTGAACATAGAGAAAGTAATGCGAGTATAAGTGGCTGGGGAATGGCTGGGAGAAGGAGAGAGGTAAGAAGACAGGAAGAAATCAGTAGGATGGAAGTTGTGGAAGCAATGAAGAAAGGCAAAATAGGGTAAGCCCCAGTAATTGATGGAGTGTGTGGTGAAATGCTGAAACATGGGGGGCAGATAGTAGTAGAATGGATGTGGAAGATGTGCAGATAGGCCTGGGGGGAAGGTAGAGTCTCAGAAGATTGGAAGTCGGGTACAATTATTCCCTTGTACAAAGGGAAAGGGGAAAAAGAAGTGTGTAGTAATCATAGGGGCATCTGTCTTCATAGTGTAACAGGAAAAGTATATGGTAGGATACTTATTGACAGAGTTAGGGAAATAACAGAGGAGTTAGTTGGAGAAGAACAGGGAGGCTTTAGGAAGGGAAGAGGTTGTGTGGATCAGATATTCATTCTTAGATCTTTAGTGGAAAATTTTCTAGAGAAAGGAAGCAAGTTGTATGCGGCCTTCATGGATTTGGAGAAAGCATATGACAGGGTGGATAGACAAGGACTGTGGAAAGTACTAAGAATGTATGGAGTAGATGGGAAGTTGTTGAATGCTGTGAAGAGTATGTATGAGGGTGCTAAGGCTGCAGTGCATGTGGGTAATGAACTGAGTGACTTTTTCTATTTGAAGGTTGGGTTGAAACAGGGATGTGTCATGTCTCCATGGTTGTTCAATCTGTATATGGATGGGGTTATAAAAGAGATACAAGGTAGGGCAGTGGATGCTGGAGTGGCCCAAATGAGAGAGGGCATTGTTTGGGAACTCCCTGTACTGATGTTTGCAGTTGATACTGTGTTGTTAAGTGAAGAAGAAGGGGAGCTGCAAGGCTTGGTGGATGAGTTTTGGAGTGTGTGTAAGAAACGGAATCTAAAGGTGAATGTAGGGAAGAGTAAAGTTATGGTCTTCGAGAGAGGTGAAGTCAGTGAATGTACAATGAGGATGGATGATGAGGAAATGGAAAATGTGAGTACGTTTAAGTACTTGTGTAGTGTGAATAGTAAGGATGGAAGTTTGGCGGGTGAATTGCTTGAAAGGGTACAACAAGGAGGAAAGGCTTCTGGTTCCTTGAAGGCAGTGATAAGAAAGAGAGAAGTGGGCACGGAAGTGAAAAAGTTATTACCATGTGGTATCTTGACCATATAATATGAGAATCTTGAGATTGATTTTAGTTACTGTGTAGTCAAAGACAGGAGAAATTAACCTGTACCATCCCAGGCAGTTTTGCAATTTTATACCCATCCAATCAAGGACCAAAAACGGAAAAAAAAATTTATTGCATAAAACAATCCAAAAGGACATATAAATCAAGGAAAAGCAAAAAAAGGTACTCCTTATAGGAGAAATAAGAGCAGGATGGCGTGTTTTTTGCCCAGTTTCCCAAGCCGTGAGCAACATTATCCCACCCAGTTGAGCGGGATGAGAGAGAAAGGGGAAGGAGAATGGGGGATTCTTCTTTCTCAGTGTCCTCCACTGGCTCATATTCCTCCCCAGAATAGTCATCCAGGTCTTTCTCTTCTGAAGAATCACTAAATGAAGGGATAGAAGGGTCCATATGGCAATTTCATCAGCCTCCTCCAGCCCAATGACGCGGAAAAATGGCGTGATTTTCGCGACATCCTGATCCTATGACGGACAGTGGCACACTAATGTTACCCACCCAACCAGAACCAAACTCAGTACTACAACTACTTGGACACAGTGTTGCCAATATATTAAGCTGCTCATTAGCAAAAAATTAGCTAGATTAAAGCAGTTTGAGACGTGCTACAGCACTCAAATTTTGCTGTCGGCACCATCACGTCGCTGGGATTAATCGAGACATTTTGTACTGTTGGCACCATGCCGACGGCGGGATTTTATGGGTTAAAGATGGATACAGAGTCTTGATTGTAGTTTATTATCTTCAAGGGAAAGTTTAACTTGAAACAATGTGTGCATTATACAGGAGCTTATAATTACTATGGTCCGTCTATTTTATGAAGAGCGTTTGGTCGTTGTCCCTCTTGGCGAGTCCCTGTCCCACAGTGTTGCCATACTTTGTACTGGGCAACTTAATCAGATTAGAAACACGGCGATAATGACAACTCTCCCTCCCAACACACCACTCTCTCTCCTCTCTCTCTCTCTCTCTCTCTCTCTCTCTCTGTAAATAGAAATTGCATTTTTTTTAGATTTATTTCTATAAAAAGTCTATACACTTCTATGAATTTTTAGAGTTTGAGGAAAAGCATCCAGACTGACTGTCTGTCTGTCTTGTTGCACTCTTATTCATTCCCTTTCTCCATGACCTTTCCCCCTACTCTCTGTTTCTGTCTCTCTGTCTCTGTCTCTGTCTCTGTCTCTGTCTCTCTGTCTCTCTCTCTAACATTATTTTTTATTATGACTGATTTTCTCCTTAATGTGTGAGGTTTATTTGTGGTTTATAATTTCGATTTATTTTCCACACCAACTTTGAGGTCCTCTGTTTGCCTCTTTTTCAAAAAAATACTTATTTACGTTGTAAATAAGTTCTTTTTCTCTACTGTGGAGCACACGAGAGCGAGTAACTGGAGTAAGAGAATCCATCTCAGGTGGCGGCCAGAGTGGAAATGACCTGGATTATCACGGTCACTCTACCCTTACAAGCGTGGCAACGTTGGAAAGCAACGTTGCCAAGTGTTGTGGTATTTATAAAAAGTAATTGTTATTAAAAGGAAAAAAAAGGCATTTTTAACACTATAATTACAGCCTTATTAAAGAATTAAATATATATATATTGTAAATAAACTTCATTTAGAAGTAGTAAATAGCTGACATGAGAGAGGGTGGTGTACACATTTGGCAGACAGGCGGCCTAGGAAATTCCCAAGAGGGACAATGCCCAAATGCTCTTCATAAAATAGACAGACCATAGCTAAGTTCTCGTTGGACCCCTCTTCTCTTTACCGCCTCTCGCTACTATCGCTAGCCCCATTCTTACTCTATAATCCTTCCTGACTTCTCTAGGAGGGCTTGTGTCACGTATATAACCCACAGGTATGGGTTCTAGAAGCTTGTGTGTGTCTTTGTGTATGTAATGCTTCCAGTGCCTTGTGGCATTCCTTTGGTTAACTCTTGCTGACACATTTCCTTTCCCACTTGACTAACTTTAAGACTACACATTTGTGTTCCTATCTATTATGATTTGTATAATTATAATATGGAGTCCTGACATTGCTCGGTCACTCCAGCTGGCGATCCTATGACAGCATATAGCAGTGACACTAGTCTTTTAATACATAATACTGATTATAATATTGTATGGATATAATTTTCAAGATTATATTGTACTGACCTAATAATATTCTAGAAACATATTACATTGTAAACATATTGTATACATAATGGAGTAAATGCACTAAAGTTAAAATGAGTATGGAATATTGTATAACATATTGTAAAATGTATATGTATAACAAGCACATATATGCAACAAACGGTTGAAAGTTAAGATTATAGTAAGAGTTATTAATAAATTTGTGTTTTATATAGATATAATGATAATATTTTTTCAATTGTTGTCCCAATTTTTTAAAAATAAAATTAACATTATTAACAAATTATTTACACTTCATTCAGGGAGTCTCACTTGAATGTTCACTTTTTCTCCAGTAAATACTGACTCCAAGTTTGCAATTCTTGCATGCATTCCGTGCATTGCAAACAGCACTACTGCAAATACAATAGAGAAGATTATAAAGACAGTAGGTGCTGGGCTATACACATAATATGGGTTGAACATACTCAAACTCAATTCTTCCAGAGCTTCTTTTTTTCACTGATTAGTTGCATAGTTTCAAACTTTGGTAAAGTCAACGTAACACTTGTGCTCATGTTTAAATCCGTCTTAGTGGTGGGTGGAAATATTTGTGTGTATGATTGAGGATGGTATAGTGATTGGTGGTAGATAAAGTGGACATGGATGATGTAAGTACCACATAGTAGTCTGGTGCTATGTATAATCCTGATGCTGAAGTATGAGATGGTGGTATATCTGGACAAATGATGTAAACTGGTGTGTTATGAGTGAATTAAAAAAACTGTAAGTGTCCAATGTGCTGATGGTGTATAGGTTTATCTGGAGCAAATGTGAACTTGCAATGGTGATGAATGTCGTGATTTCTTATGATAGCCATTTCACAAGGGACTGTTCCAGTAGGCTGAAACGTGAAGATGTACACAGGACAAAGTTGAACAGAATGTAAGGATGAACGGCACTTTCGTTCAGTTGTTGATTCACTGGCGAAAGTGACAGTGTTCTGTCTCTTGGAGACCATGATGAGTTCGGTGTCTGTGTCTATGGTGACGATGACCATTATTCTTATAAGGGAAGGGGTATATTTGATACACTGTGAACAGGCTGTCAGTTATGAATGGTACATGGAGAAGTAGACTATAGCACCAGTCGAGCAGGGCAGTACTCCCAAAGTGGATGGAAAGCTGATGTCATGGAGAGTTGGAGCTCCCGTTTCATCAGCCCTTGGGACTAGTTCCTGACCATCCCCTTTGCTTAACTTTTTCAGTGTTTCAGTAACACAGAGAGTAGGCCAGCATGCTCTCCTATACAAGTTTCTCTATCTATCAACACCAAACTACATGCACAGTACACACTACACTTCCTTTTCAAGATTAAAAGAAAAAGAAAAATGGCACACTACAACAATGCCTCAGAGTTCCCAGGGGAGGGACCATAAATGCCCCCACCATCCGCCGCTCTCCCGGTGACGACTCTTTGAGCTACCTGGATCCACTGTCTGACTCACTTCTTCATTTCTGCAACATTCACAGGCTATCCTCTAATTTTCTGTCTGTCGAACATCACCTCTCCTCCTCTAAACCTCACCTTCTCTTCCTTAGTGAGACTCAGCTGTCAAAGGCAACTGACAGCAAACCCTTTTCCGTATCCTCTTACTTTCTCTATACTCATTTCAAAGCTAAAGATGGATGTTGTGTATATGCACACAATGATTCATCTTGCTCTCGTGTTCCTGGACATGTTTCTTCTAAATTCTCTACTCTCTGGCTTCGGCTTTCCTGTCATTCTCTGACTAAGTATATCTGTGCTGTTTACTTATATCCTAATTCTAATGACTCAAAAATTCTTTGACTATCTTCCTTCTATGATAGAACACATTCTATCCATTTCTCCTTTCTCTGAAATCTCCATTCTAGGAGATTTCAATGTTCACCACCACCTTTGGCTCTCCTCTCCTTTCACTGATCCATCTGGTGAACAAGGCTTCATCTTTTCTATCATTAATGACCTAGAGCAGCTTTTACAGCACCCTACCCGTATCCCTGACCGCCTTGGAGAGAGTTCCAACATACTTGACCTCTTTCTTACAACTAATCCTTCTGCTTACACCGTTAATCTTTTCTCTTCGTTGAGCTCCTCTGATCATAACCTTGTTACCTTAACCTGTCTTATCACTCTGGTACGGCCTGTGGACCCTCCAAAGAAACGTCGTCTGTAGCACTTTTGGAGCTGTGGTTTGGGAGGCCCTCAGGTAGTACTTCTTTGATTTTCCCTGGAATGATTATTGCTTCTATGGCCGGGAGCTATGTGAGTGTGCCTTGTGCATTACGGAGGTTATTCTCTTGGGCATGGAAGCATACATTCCTTTCGTATATCCTGTGACTAATGCAAGAAAGCCTTGGTTTAATCACGCTTGTTCTAATGCTGTCCGCAACAAGGAGAGAGCCTATAACAGGTACTGGAGCCTACCCACCCCTGAATCACATATGTTTTATGTTTCTGCACGGAATCGTGCTGTCTGTTCTTTGCTCTGTTAAAAATAAGTTCATTCGTACTAAATGCTCACAACTCTCCAATTCAAATTCTTCCCACTCCCTCTGCCACCTTGTCAAAAACCTATCTAACAACTTTACCTCATCATCTTTCCCTCCTCTTTTCTGCTCTGATGGCTCTGTAGCTATTTCTCCTACTGATAAAGCAGATCTTTTTGTTCAGACTTTCTCCTCCAGTTCCACCTTAGACAATTTCGGTGCTGTTCCTCCATCACTTCCTCCCTCTGACTTCATCATGACTGACGTTGAAATTTCTTCAGCTGATGTATTTTCTGCCATCACTGGCCTCAATACTAACAAGGCATATGGGCCTGATGGAGTCCCTCCTGTTGTCCTCAAGAACTGTGCTTCTGTGCTAACACCCTGCCTAGGTAAACTCTTTTACCTTTGTCTTTCAACTTGTACCTTTCCTTGTTCCTGGAAGTTTGCTCTCATTCATCCAGTCACAAAGAAGGGTGACCATTCCCAACCCTCTAACCATCGTCCAATTGCTTTAACAACCTGTGTCTCAAAAGTTTTCAAGTTTATTCTTAGCAGAACAATTTTAAAGCATCTTTCCTATCACAACCTTCTTTCTAATTGTCAGTATGGGTTCCGTCAGGGACGCTCCACTGGCGATCTTCTCACCTACTTTTCAGACCGGACTTTGGCGAAAGCTTGCCATTGCACTTGACATCTCAAATGCTTTCGATCGAGTCTGGCATAAATCTTTAATTTACAAACTCCCCTCTTACAGTTTCTATCCTTCTATCTGTGCCTTCATCTCTAGCTTCCTTTCTGGTCGTTCTATAGCTGCTGTTATAGACGGCCATCGTTCTTCTACATCTATCAACAGTCGCATTCCTCAGTGCTATGTCCTATCACCAACTCCCTTTCTTTTATTCATCAATGATCTAAGCTGTACATCTAATCCTATCCACTCGTATGCTGATGATTCCACCTTTCACCTTTCCATTCGGTTCCTGGTATGTCCATCTCAGCAGTTACTTAACAAACAATGGATGAGGCTATGGCACACCTAATGTTTGACTTAGCTCGTATCTCTGACTTGGGTAAAGATAGTCTTTTTGTTTTTAATGCATTAAAGACTCAGTTTTTACACCTATCAACCGTCAAAATCTTCCACAGGAGTACCCACTAATGTTTAATAACATCCAGCTCAATCCTGCATCATCCTTGAACAAGCTTGGGGTTTCATTCACACGGGACTTATCTTGGAAAGATCATATTGCATCTCTTGTATAATCTGCTTCCAAGAGATTGGGTGTGCTAAGCGGACTCCGTGCCTTCTTTACCGCTGCACAGTTGTTGACTTTGTACACGGGTTTTATTAGCCCCTTTTCATGTGTGGGGAGGCTCCCCACATACAGCTCTTCTCAATAGGGTGGAGTACAAGGCTATTTGTCTCATCAACTCTCCTCTTCTTACGGGCTTCCTTCAACCTCTGTCTCTTCGCTGCACTTTTGCCCCTTTATCTCTTCCGTTGCTACTTCAATGGTCACTGCTCCTCTGAACTGTCTGCTTGCATCCCTCCACCTCTACGACAGTACGTAGCACCCATCTAGCAACAAACTCTCATCCCTTTTCTGTCCAACTCTCTAATGCAAGAGTTAACCGTTTCTCCCAGTTCTTCATTTATGCAACAAGTCAACTCTGGAACTGTCTCCCTCTGTGTGTATTTCCCACTTCCTAAGATCTTCAGTCTTTCAAACACAGTGTGTCCAGGTATCTCGAAAAGAATGGATCTTGAATTTGGCTCTCTTTTGTTTTGTTTTGTTTTTCTTGGAAGGAACGTTCATGCGGGTTCAGCCTTTGGTTCGTTCTTCCTCGCAATAAAAAAAAAAGAACTACTACTGATGTTGGTGTTAGTGTTGCTTCTATATATGGATAATATAACATGAAATCTCTACCCCGGAACAAAGGCTTCAAACCATGATTATGTATGCCTTGACTAATTATCTGATGTAGCTCATGAAATGGAAGTTCATGTAACATCTTGACCATATAATATGTGAATCTTGAGATTGATTTTAGTTATCGTGTAGTCGAGGACAGGAGAAGTTCAAGATGGATACAAGGTCTTGATTGTAGTTTATTATCTTCAAGTGAAAGTTTAAGTTCAAACAGTGTGTGTATTACACAGGAGCGTATATTTACTAGCTAAGTCCTCGTTAGACCCCTCTTCCGTTTACCACCTCTCGCTACTATCGCTAGCCCCCTTCTCACTCTCTAATCCTTCCTGACTTCTCTAGGAGGGCTTGTGTCACGTGTATAACCCATAGGTATGGGTTCTAGAAGCTTGTGAGTGTGTGTGTGTATGTAGCACTTCCGGTTCCCTCTGACATTCCTTTGGTTAACTCTTGCTGACGTATTTCTTTTCCAACCTAGCTTGATTACCTTTAAGACTACACATTTGTGTTCCTATCTATTATGATTTGTATTATTATAATATGGAGTCCTGACAACCTGACCGCATTGTGATAACAACTCTAACGTATGGATGTGAAGTTTGGACGTTGTTGGAGGGACACAAGTCAAGAGTGAGAACAGTGGAAATGAGTTATTTGAGAGGAGCCTGTGGAGTCACATGGAGAGAGAGATTGACAAATGAGGATGCGAAGGAGCGTTGTGATGTGGATGTGGATGTGAGAGAAAGTGTTAAGAGAAACACATTGAGGTGGTTTGACCATGTGGTGAGGATGGAGAGTGAAAGACTGACGAGGAGAATGTACGTGAGTGAGGTAGAGGGAGAGAGGGGGAGGGGAAGGCCATGGATGACATGGAGGGATGGAGTGGAGAGGTATATGAGAGAGGGGTGTGTGAATTGGGAGCAGGGCAGTGAAATAGCGGAGGACAGAGTGACTTGGAGGCGATTTGTTTGTGGCCATCACGTATGGGATTAGGACATCTGGCAATAGATAGACATTTTAAGCCTTTTTTTTTTTTTTTTTTTTTTTTTTTACGTGACGTACTCTGGGCAAAGGCTTCAGGGCCTATCCCCAAGTGCCAGTAGTTGTCCTTGGGGTCCAGTAGTCCTACATCTAAACATGTCACCAATTCGGCGCTAACATCCACCATCCATCTTGAAAACATGCTAGAGCTGTCTCTTACAGAACTGATGCACTGGTATTAGAGGGGGTACTTTTATGATATGTTGGGGGGTCACCTGGTAGATCAGAAAAGTTTGCTCTTTATGAAATTCATATCCTTAAACAGTTCCCTGCCCCAGCCGGGATTCAAACCTGGGCCCATTAGGACTGCAGGCCGCCTCTTTACTGTTTCTGCCTTCGCCTACCCCAGTAGAGTGCACTAACGCAAGAAACTGATGAAATATAATAGAAATATTAGATTCGTTAAAGAAAGCATTGCCGGTTCTCTCCAATAGAGGTCAACATCAATTAGTCTCATTCACTAGACTTCCTTTCAGCAGCTTCAACGATCATGAATAAACGAAACTACCAGTTGACGTGCTGCTCTTCTGTGCTATGTTGCCAGTTAGGTTTTACAGATTGCTAACGCTCATTATTATACACCACGTTCGTTCATAAAATACTGTAGCATTCTCTACAAATTGTTTGCTACTTATTTGTTATTAACCTTCATTTACGTATAATGTGATGAGAATATCTGCTTCCCCAACATTCGAAAGTTGAGCCAATCACATCCCACCTGACAGAGGTTCTAGGTTCTGAGTGACTCATTCATAAAGATATGTGGGCTTACTACAGGAAACTGCCAGATGTCTCCATATACCCCATTATTTATTCACACTCTCTACTTGTCCAATTGTGCGGACAAAGACAAAAGTCGTGTCGCGGTCCTAAGATTAAGTGCAACACTTGAAACATTATGAAAGCTCTACCAGAGTTACATGTTCGTGGTTGGCTAGCCTGACTTCCTCAAGTTACAAATCTGCTGCTGATTGGATGACGGTATGAATAAACCCATGAAATTCCGAAGCCTTAACATCGATTCGCAAGAATTGCTGATTCCGAACTTCAAATGAGAGACGAAATGCCAACGGTTAGGCGATGATCACCTGACATTTCATCTTACATCTTACCACAGAACGTCAAGCAGACTTACTATACCATTGTATGGAGAGGTCAAGTAACATACATCCAACTACCATGAATATGAGAGATATCATGATTCATTTTCATTCATTGCCAGACGCCATGTATCCCAAACGGGGTGGCCAAGGGCTTAGAGTTAATTGTTTTACAGGGAGGGGCACTAATCCTCCACCAACCCCACGTGACACGTAGGGAGAACGTTATACCAACAGCATCTGGTGTTCCTAGGCGGTCACCCATCCAAGAACTAACCAGACCCAACGTTGCTTAACTTCGCTCAACGTGGTATGGCCGTTGGCATGATCTTCCTTTATTTATGGGTAACGAAACCTGAACAGAAAGCTCAAACATTTGGTATTAGCATAACCATAGAAAGGTGGATTAGAATTTCAGGAGTAAGGCACAACAGAGAACCGTCATCGTTCAGGTCGCCCTTGTCTTACCACACCACTATAGGACCAGGAAATAATCACAACGATGGAAGCAGCACCCGCAAGCAGTGCTTACGCCGTAAGAAACGAAGTGCACCTACTGTAGAATGAAGCACACGAACCTTTGTGCGTAGACTTCGCTCGTCTGGTTTGTGTGTTCGAACTCGTCTGTGGGATTCAGTTTGCCAGCCACTTTAAAAGAAAAAAATCAGTTATCATAACAGAATAACTCTGCTCTCATGTGTTGGATAATATAGTGAATATTGTTTTACAACACTGATAAATAATGTCGCAGGTCATTATCAACTTCATTAGCTAAT
Organism: Coenobita brevimanus; assembly: GCF_032717465.1. Lineage (NCBI taxonomy): Eukaryota > Metazoa > Arthropoda > Malacostraca > Decapoda > Coenobitidae > Coenobita > Coenobita brevimanus. The sequence goes on along the minus strand of NC_136993.1, from coordinate 48,656,867 downwards.
TTACAGTTAATAATGATGGAGAACTGACTTCTGAACACCTAATAACCTAATTGAATTGTAACGTTGTGAATGTGGTTATAAAAAATAAAAGATGAGAAACGCTTCATAAATACTAAATACAAACAGCAGTCAGAAAGATTTAATAATTGTGGAGATTAGTTTCGTTAACTTACCAATATATATCTATATATGTATATATATATATATATATATATATATATATATATATATATATATATATTATGTGTCCGACTCTGGGCATAGGCTTCACAGCCTGCTATCAAGGCCCAGCAGTCCTCCTACATACCATACGCCTCTACATGTCACCACTTCGGCGCTCACACCCACCGTCCATATTGAATAAATGCTAGGGCTGTCTCATACAGGACTGGTGTATTGGTATTAGCGGGGGTATTTTTACGACATGTCGGCGGGTCTACTGGTAGATCAGTAAAGCCTGATTTAATGAAATTCAAATTCTTAAACTGTTCCCTGCCCCAGCCGGGATTCGAACCTGGGTCCGTTAGGACTGCAGGCCACCTCTCGACCGATTGAGCCATCGCCTCCCTCATATATATATATATATATATATATATATATATATATATATATATATATATATATATATATATATATATATATATATATATATATATGTTACCGCATGAGTTCACCAAAGTCTCTGTTTGTGTTGCCGGTGCGAAAGAAGGAGTGGATGTACTAACCCTACCTGAGACGTGTTGTGTGAATTACTTGACATGAGTCAGCGTGGTGTACAGTCTTAGAGGACAGTTTATGCTACCTGTACTTGCTCAATGTCACAAATACTCCACTAAAACTTAAAAGTGGTGTAAAGATTGGAGACTTCCTAGTATACCCAGCGGCCGTAAAGGTGTGCCAGGATTCCTCAATTCCCACTATTCAGACTGATGATACGCCAATCGGTGTATGTACTATTAACTCTACGGGATCTGCGCCGACATATTCACCTGATATGCTCTCACATCTCACTTGCACAGATTTCCCAGAACATACGCCTCAACTCCTCGACCTTCTGACCTCGTACAGAAACGTGGTTGCCTTACTCGGTGAACCGATGGGTAGAACTGACCTTCTCAAACATACGATTGAACTACTCCCAGGAACTCAGCCGATTTACATACCAGCGTATCGATTGCCTCACAGCCAGAGAAAGCAGACAGATCAAATGGTACAGAACATGTTAGACCAGGACATTATTGAACCCTCCGTCAGTCCATGGAATAGCCCACTTTTCTTAGTACCAAAGAAGGACGGCAACTTTAGACCAGTAGTCGACTATCGTAAGGTCAATTCTGTCACCGTTCCAGACCGTTTCCCGTTACCCGTCCTCACTGATTTGCTAGAATCCCTTGGTGAAAATAACGTAGTCTTTTCATCTTTAGGCCTCCTCAGCGGGTACTGGCAGGTCGAAATGGAAGAGTCCTCTCACCCAGTTACAGCCTTTAGCACCCCTTCTGGACATTTTCAGTTTAAGAGACTCCCTTTTGGTCTGAGAAATGCTCCTTCCGTGTTCATGCGACTTATCCATTCAGTCTTCAGTGGTATGATGGGACACTCTCTTTTTGCTTACCTAGATGATATCATTGTTGTGAGTAAATCCATCCCTGATCATTTTACCAAACTCCAGCAAGTCTTTGAATGCCTCCAGCTCGCAGGCCTGAAAATCAATCTCAGTAAATGTGACTTCCTGCGAAAGAAAATCAAATTCCTAGGCCATGTCGTAGATGCACAAGGCATTCATACTAATGAGAATAAAACTAAGGCGATCATTAACTTCCCAGAACCTACCACTACCGACGCTGTACGAAGTTTCCTGGGCCTCAGTGGCTATTATCGTCGCTACATCCGGAATTATGCGCAGATCGCCGCTCCTCTGACCCACTTACTCAAGCAGAATGTGCCCTTTGTTTGGACTAACGACCAGTCACAGCCTTTCCAAAAGCTAAAGACAGCTCTTGTAAATGCCCCTATTCTAGCGTTCCCTGATTATACCACACCCTTCCTTCTCTGCACAGACGCCTCAGGCACTGGACTTGGTGCCGTTTTGATGCAACTCGATGAAGCATCAAGGAAGCGCGTAATAGCTTATGCTAGTCGCACCCTTACAACCGCTGAACGTAACTACAGTGTCACAGATCTCGAAGCACTAGCAGTAATCTTTTCCTTGAAACATTTCAGAGATATAGTCTATGGTTATCCAGTGCATATCCAAACAGACCACCTTCCACTAAGTGATTTGTTCAAGAATCGCAACCTAACAGGTAGGTTAGCTAGATGGTCTGTCATCATCCAGGACTTTAATCCCACTTTTCATTATGTACCAGGCAAGTTGAATGTAGTCGCAGACGCACTCTCACGTCACGTAGCAGCAGCTATAACATCATTGCAGCCTGAAGTAACTGAAAATACTACACTAACGTCAGAAGTTGTTCGAAACTTTCAACGCCAAGACCCCATGTGGTCCAAAGTCATTTATTTCCTAAAATCTGGCAATGCCTCGACCTTACCTACTCTGCCAGTATCACTAGATGAGTTCATGCTAGATGATGATCTCTTGTACAGGAAAACACTGCTAACAGGCAAAGATATGCCCAATCGCGAAGTACGCCAACTTGTTGTCCCCACTGCCTTGATACCAAAGGTTCTTCATATTGTTCATAATATTCCTCAAGCTTCCCATCCAGGCAAAGACCGATGCTTGCACCAAGCACGTCTCAAATACTATTGGCCAACCATGCGCCGCGATATCAATGCCCACTGTGACTCTTGCCTCTCCTGCCACCGCCACCAAGGATCAACCGGCTTCCCAGCACCTCTCTTACAATACCCAATCCCATCACGACCATGGGAAACCGTCTCAATCGATCTCTTAAAACTACCTCTCACAGAATCTGGTGCTGAGTACTTGTTCGTAGCGGTCGACCACTTCTCCCGCTACTGTGTCCTCGTACCCCTCTCTGACAAGACCGCGAAGAGCGTTGCACGTGCCCTTGTAGATCACGTAATTTGCCCGTTCAGTACCCCTCATACCATTCTTACTGACAACGGTACAGAGTTCAACAATAGCCTTCTCGATGAGATCTGTCGCCACTTTCATATCAGTAAGTGCAATGTCGTGCCTAACCATCCGGCTTCCAATGGCCTTGTAGAATGCCACAACCGAAAAATCTTAGAGTGCCTCAGACATCTAGGCTCCCATAGTTCGTCCTGGGATGACTGGATTCCCCAAGTGGCATCCTCCATCAATAGTTCCATCAATGTATCCATTGCAGAATCTCCCTTCTTCGTCCTCTTTGGTTTTGACAAGGACCTCCCATACTCTCTCTTATCCTCAAAGCCAGAACCCATCTACAACATGGATGATTATGTTAAACTAAAATTGGCCAACTTCCAGACAATCCACCAGTATGTCCAATCCACTTTGGCTTCCTCTCAGGAGGACATGCTGCAGCGCCAACATAAGTCCGCCTCTCCTATCACTATCAGTGTAGGCAATCTTGTCTTTGCTCATTCCCATACGCGTTCCTCTAAGTTGGATGACAAATTTACAGGGCCCTACCGCGTCCTCACTCAACAAGGCAACAAATTTCACCTCCAGGACCTGTCCACTAGGGACACCAGATGGGTCCATGTCGATGACTTAAAGTGCGTACCCCGTGGCCTCGTGTTGGAAGAGTCACTTACACAACCTCCTGCCCCTCTTCCCCTCCTCCCATCCTTCAGTCTACCTTGTCTCCACCTATCCCTCAGTCTCCTTCATCTCCATCTCCACCTGCTCATTCATCAATCAATCAATATCGGTCCAAACTGCACTCTGCCCATCAACCTCTTCACGACCTCCCCCATTAACTCTACCCTGATTTTCTAGGTACGATGTTAGCGATCTCCCTGCTGGCAGTGCTGACCCTCCTGGGGTCTGGGTCAGGTCAGAACGATGGTGGAGTACGTCCTGGGGCCTTGGTCAGCTCAGGAGGCGAGGTCTCCTTGCGCTACGATCTTGCGCCCCTGGCCGACGTAGCCATTGCCCTACCTGCCTACGCGCACCAGCTCCACGGAATCAGGAACCATCTCACGGCCCTCATGGGGACACACAACCCGAATGAGTATCTCTATAACCTTTTCCTCCCACTCTCCTGGCAATTGCAATACATAAGTAACAGATTCACTGAGCTCAATGACACCTTTTCCATTCAGACACCCGTGGGTCGTTCTCGTGTGAAACGAGGTCTCTTCGACTTCGGCGGTGAGATTCTGAGTGGCTTGTTTGGCTTTGCTACAGCCCGTGGCATTTCTGGCTTCAAATCTGATCTCACTCATTTAGCTTCAGCCCTAGAATCACAACGCCGAGTCCTTAAAATCCAACACACTATGTTACAGAAGCTCACAACCCAACTCAATGAAGTCACATCCACTCTAAACAATTTCACCAATATCTTACAACGCCACCTTTCAGATCTCAACGTTATCTCTCAGTTCTTCTACCTCAAACTCAACATGGATAATCTCCAACCGGCCGTTGACTCTCTCCTGTCTCAAGTCTCTACCTTGGTTCGTATCCTGGTTGATGCTATCAATGGACGTGTCCCTGCCGACTTAGTACCTGTCTCAGCTCTCCGTTCTGTCCTGGAATGGGCTCACTCCACCTTCGGTCTCTCCCCAGTCCTCCCTTACTCTTCCCTTGAATATTATTATCCTGTTCTCGAAGCCACTCTTCTCACTACATACGTCGTCGTCCATATTCCTCTCCGTTCTGCCATAACCTTTAACCTTTTCCACATCATTCCCTTCCCTTTCCTCCTCAACAACTCCTTGTTACAGGTATCTGTTCCCTCAGAATATTTCCTCCTCTCCCATGATCATCTTTCCGTTGCCTTCCTTTCTTCCACAGACCTCCAGCAATGTTCCTCCCTTACTCCGACCTCTCGTCTCTGTGCTGCCCACCTTTTCGCTATCTTCCCTAGCAGTGCTACACCCTGTGAGTCTGCTTTAGTTCGCAACCATTCCATCTACTCGGCCTGTTCTTTTGTCCCAGCTCCTGACCTCCCGGTCCACCATGCTCACCTCAACCATGTCCAGTATTTCTTCTTTGCTGTTCCCATCTCTGTCACAATCATGTGTCCTGGTTCTTCCGTTCGCTCCGTCCCCACTAGTGGTCTCTACAAAGCACCTGACTATTGTACCGTCAACTCAGAGTCCGTCATCACTTACGCCACTCACTATCATCAAGCTGTTCGTAAACACTCCTATGACATCTTTCAACCAATCGACATGCCTTCAACCCTACCTTCTGCCAACATTACCATCACCTCCCCTCACTTGCGCATGCTCACCTTCCTCAATGACAGTGATTTCATTATGGATCAATTTTCTCTGGCCTTCAGCCGTTCATGGGTTCATCCAACAGTTGTGTTTCCCCCTGTGGTTATCGCTTTCATAGGTTTTCTACTCATCATCTGTGCAGTGCATTGTTGTGTCCAAAAAATGGAACATCGACTCCAGGAAATCAGAGTCGCTACAGGCATAGTACGCCCTACACACGACGTAGAAACTCCCCGTACTTAGTGCCCTCGCCTTCCGTGACTACCATTGCCATCTAACATTTAACCAAACTGTGAACAGCACTCTGCCTACTAGACAATGATGGTACTTCTTTCATGCATTACTGAGTGCCAGTGTATCCTACAGAAAATACAAAAAAAACAAACAAAAAAAAAACATGAAGGAAGAACAACACTAGAACTCTCATATCTACTCCTTGTTTATCATGTATCAAACTATTATTGTGTAATTCCCATTATGTTTATATATATACCTTCGACCCTTACTGGATTTGTACCTATTATTCCTTGTATATCTTATATGTATATATCCTTCTAATTCCCTCCCCTCAACATGGCCATGTCTCCCCTACTGCCCCTGTATCATACTTATCCCTTGTACAAACCTCCCGGTCCTGCCTTACTACTGTAATCGACCACCATTTAACTCCCGGTGTCAGGAGACACCGTCTCAGCTACCCGGGGGAGTAGTGTACCCCCTCCACAATATGTCTACCCCCGATGTATATATGTCCCCCCCCAATGCATACATGCCCCCACTAATCTTGCTAGGTCAGCACCCTTTCCCACGCCTGAAGACGGCGTTATTGCATCAGTTCTTAGCAGACAGCCGACACGGGCAGACTATTTTACTGTGAGCTTGTAATAAACCCCTTATCCAGCTGTATATATATATATATATATATATATATATATATATATATATATATATATATATATATATATATATATATATATATATATATATATATATATGCTGGCATCCACAGGCCGGTCACCTGGAGCACATGGCAACTCAAGTCAGTGCTACCAATCAATCGTTCGACACAAAGCAGACCGCTCCAAAACTATAGTCTTTCGGCAGATATTTTCACCAGATTTCACTACACGACTTTGATTGTACAGGCGCCAAACTTTCCACCTGGGCCACCTAGCCGCAAGAGGTGGGTAACGGGGGCTGGCAATAGTGTATCTGTTAGTTCGTGTGTACATGCTTGACGAAAGTTCGAATCATGAACTCTCGTCTTCCGTAGTGAACCCCAGAGTTCATCCCAATACTCAATCGACAATTTTTAGCTGACTGACTTTCAAAGGAACTTCTTGAAAGTAATGGATAATGCGAGTATTGGAAACAATATGTAAAATAATCTACAAGACCGCATCTTTACATATTTTACATATTAATAAACGTGTTCTTCTTCCTTAGTACATGATAAACCCATGGCTAAAAAATGTCTACTGAATATTGGGGAGAAGAACCGTCGTGAGACCGGCCCTTACGGTAGAAAAATAGATACCGGTGTCTGTTCGTTTTGCATGTCACCAGTCCTGGTCTGGTCTCGATTAAACCTATTGAAGTACCATTCTTCATCCGAGACATGATTACATAAGTTAAGTCATTAATCGTTACAGGATTACTCATTGGGTGGACATTAATTTAAACCAAGCAGGAGAGATAGGAACTGTAGATGTCGGAGGTTGAAACGTGTTCGTTGAGGCAGAATACTGCCTCGAGTCAGCTAGTCATGAGTCGACCGACGTGATTATTATATATAATATTATCTATTTATATCATAATATTATGTATATTGCCTTATTATAAATTTAATATTGTCTTATTTATTTGGCCCTGATCAGTGCGACCTGTGTTACACAAAAATTTTCCCTGTGACAAGTTTCATGCAACTGGCTGAGCCGATGGGAGAGCCGCCTTACTCCTGAGACATTTTTCTCCCGTCCCAACTCCGTACCCAGCCATCTATGGGATGAACTCTGACGGAGGTTCACTACAGACGAAGAGAGTTGATGATTTGAACTTTCGTCGAACATGTACACACGAACAGATACACTGTTGCCAGCACCCGTTAACCACCTCTCGCGGCTAAGTGGCCCAGGTGGAAAGTTTGGCAACTGTACATGCAGCATATACTGAGAAGCAGTGTGCACAAATGAAGATTAAAAAGGCAGTAGCCTACCCAGATAATCCGGCACCATTACTATGGTCTGAAGTGAAAACAACTGTCGGGATATACAGCATCTTTTATAATAATAAGGGCATTCTCGATCTGAGGGGGATAAGAATACCCAAGCACTCCAGCAAAATGACTTAGAATTCATGCTTATCGACTATTAAAATGACATAAAGACAAACTTTTTTTTTTTAATCTTTTCCTGGAATACAGCAAGAACAGTCTATATCGTAATCAGATACCCATATACTGGTGGGAAAAAAGGAACAAGGCAAAACAAACTTTATCCTGGAGTTTTACCAGCACGTAAATTCATTATCAAAATAGGAAGTTCGAGAGAAACGGGGTACACCATTACCTGGGAATATCGAGATGGAAAACGGAAGGTAGGGGAATGAAAAGCAACATCAGGATCAGGACGAGGTGAGGAAGCGGGAGAACTAGATAAGACTTGGAGTATGCTAAGCAAAACAGTGTTTAAGGTACAGTTGGTGGATGTCCGTAGATCCTACAAATCGTATGAAAAAAAAAAAAAAAATTAAGATGTACAGCGTGCTTAATGAAAGCTTGAAAATCTCTGAGTGAATACATAAAGATAAAAGAACAGTTGCTGAAAGTACATAATTGCGTAAATGTCATATTGGGTTACCATTATCTCAAAATCAAAATCCAAAGAACCCATTAAATGGTTGGAAGAGTTAGTGGATGCACACTATACCCATGATCCTTCCCACGGACTGTAGCTCTGATATTTCTTGCGAAATGACTGATTATCAACAGAGAATTCGAGCCAGCCATTGGTATGCTGCAGACCCACTGTATAGACTTGTGTGCGTGGTGGAATGTTTTTGCCTGATAAATGTCAGAGTCGCTGAAATTGCCGACAGCAGGGGAAGTGTCAGGAGAAGCAAAGTTTTCGAATACGTGCCACGATCTATTAGAAAAACTTGTGAAATGTCAGCCAGTGGTAACTGGAGGTGTTTATTCCTCACATATAAGTAAGAAGAGAAAGGAGAGGCCGGGCTCAGGTACAAACTGTGACAACAGCAGAGTAATACTGTGTGCTGAACAAGAAGACGGTGAAAACAGTATCTGATGCTAATAAGGGGACCTGATCTTAAACGATCTTACTGCGGCAACAACGTGGATCAAGAGTATTATGGCAGTCAGGTGTATGGTTTGTAAACTGCAGATTTTTATTAATACGGTAAATGTTTTTGGCTAGAATAATAATACACAATAAAACTAAAAAAAAAAAAAGGTATACGTCACGATACTCTGGGGAATGTGGTCTGTTGATCACTGTTTGACAAGTGTACTGAACCTTTTTTATAATGATTCTTGTTACGAAGAGATTCTCTTTGTGATACTTCGTAGTTCAGAAGCAACATGAAGAAATTATATATACAATAAGAACTTTGTGATTAATTGTTACCAACAGTTAGATATAACTCTGTAGAGGATGGGATTGATGGTATACAGTATAACAAAAGTTCACACAGGGTTTGTAACATCCGCATTAGCGAGGCAAGTGCGATTTTTATGTTCTGCTGGCCTGTGTGTGTGTGTGTGTGTGTGTGTGTGTGTGTGTGTGTGTGTGTGTGTGTGTGTGTGTGAAGAAATTACGTTTTTATCCAACTTTAACCAAATTTTGTGGTTGTTTTCGAGAACATAGGTCAGAGATCAAGGTCGCAGTGCAAGGTCAAGTATTGACTTAACAAGGTCAGTTTGAAAAGTTTTTATCCAATTTATTGCAAAGTTGGAAGAGTTGAAGGTACTGCTAAAGCGAATGGTATCGGTTTTGAGAATAAATTCCAAAAATACAGAGAAAAGTTAAAACTTTAACTCATGTGTCTGTATGTAAACAAAATAAGTAAACATATTTTCTTTTTATCTTATTTGGATCAAACTTAAAAGGTTTGAAGTTGAGCCAAGGATGTGACAGTGTTTGTGAGAACAAAAGGTTATAAGTCAGGGGTACATGGCAAGGATAGCCTAAACGGTTTTTATCGGATTAACACTAATTTGTAGAAGAGTTCATGGATGGCAAGGATAATGAGATTCTATTTTGAGGACACTTGGATTCTATTCTGACATGATTTAGCCAAAGTTTAATGTAACACGGAATGGTCTGCATTTAATGTCACAATACACTTTCAGCTCTCACAGATTTGATCTTGTTTGTTGTAAGCATGGAAGGAAGGAGTGAAGGAATTAGATTTGGGGGGCAACCAGGCGAAGGTAGAGATCAAAGTTATAGTCAGATGTTCGGTCTTTCAGGTCAATTTGTAGGCACAGGTGTTGCTTTCTCTAAGTGTTCTTTGTTGTTGTCATGAAAGTTAGCGATTTTTTTTATATGCCAAGTTTTTAAAAATTTATCTATGATAAATAAGAGACTGCAATTCCTATGACCCTTAATACGTCAAGGACCGATTATTTGACTTTGGCCTTTGACTTATAATGATTACTTTCTAAATCGAATTACTTCACTTTTGCTTGCCCATTATCTCTTTCACCAACTATGCCCACACGTGAATTACAACCGTTTCACTTGACCCCGTCCTGAGACTTTAATTTTTATCCTATTCTCAGATTTAAATGTTCATACTTGCCAGAATATCAGTCCTTCAAACAAGTCTTATTCATATTAAACGAAAATGCTTAAGAGTTATAGGCTCGAGCATTTGAATTTGTCCTGCTACCTTGGCCATTGACAGAATGTTCTCAGAACAGTTCCCTTCATTACCCTGAACCCTGAACAAAGTTTGGTCTAAACTGGATTGAATCTGCTTAAAGGTTCCCTACATATTGCCTTGACCTTTGGCCATTCCTTGTGACCTTCAGTCTAATTCATTTATTATCACAGTATCATGACCTCTTCCACAAAGTTTTGGTCTAATTCGTAAAATATAAGTTAATTTTGTCATGGTCCCCTGACCTTTGACCTGCTATTAAAAATTTTGGTCAACTCATTGGCTGATCCTCAATCCTTCCAAGTTGCACCCACATCAAATTAAAACTTATTTTGTTCACACAGCCGCACACACATGGGTAGAAAATTGACTTTACGCATTGACCCTTGACCCCTGTCCGCGTTCTGAAAATTGACTTACATTCTGCCTCACCGACTACCTTGGTTCATGTCTGATACCAACTCTGTTTACTTTGATAAGTCAAATTTTGACCTAGCAATGTGATTCTGATCTCTGACCTGGCAAATGCAATAGGTATCCTTAATAGGTGATCCACAATCCCTCCACTGAGCTTGAATAAAACTGGATAAGAAACTTTTGAGTTATTTTGTCCAGCCACTGCAACACGCTCGCACACGCACGCACATACAGTGACAACCCTACTCTGCGCTTGCTTCTCGAGCACTGCTATTAAAGGAAATGAGCGTCAAGAGGCAGGGAAGGGTCACCTGAATAGTGCCAGCAAAATATTGAAAGACAAACCCAAGAATTTAATACTGATGTGGCCAAAAGGACATGGAGTACAACTGCATGGGTAAACATAATGAACTTTGAGATAGGTTCTTAACGGCTTCATTGCTGCAAAATATCTCCTACCTAGTCTTGTGCCACTAGGAAAAGTGAGAGAACAGTGTCAATGACAGATAATAAAATCGAAAATAAAAATTCGAACAGAAAAAAAAAAAAAAACTGGGCGGGAAAGAAGTCACCAGACACATCTAACATAGATTGTTGTAAAGTTAGTTTGTCAACGGCCATGCCACCTTGAGTGCACCGCTTCACATCCAAGTAACACGAGTTAAGGTTATTTGTAGATCAAATGTGTGGCAAAGATGTGAGGTAATTTTATAACCAGTTTTTACTGTATTGGCACAAATACTGACAAACCTCAGCATCATGTGTGTTCATATTCCTAGTATTTATACAGACAGAGAAAAGCTCATGAAAATGCTATTAATTCCTTTGCAAAAATGTCAATATCGCCATATGTCAGCAAAGCTGACTTACTTCTTTTTCTTATTATTTAGTTAATTTATCTTCGCTGTCAAATAGAAAACAAATGTGTGTGTGTGTGTGTGTGTGTGTGTGTGTGTGTGTGTGTGTGTGTGTGTGTGTGTGTGTGTGTGTGTGTGTGTGTGTGTAAAATAACTCTGGTTTTATCAGGTTTTACCCAAATTTGGTGGAGGGATCCACGAAGTAGTTAATCTATTGTTTTATACAACGATACAGTAGGTCAAAGTTGAATGAAACCGACTTGGGACAGCAAGAAAATCTAGAAATATACAGCAGATTAATAAGGTTAAAATATAGTATCTTAAAGGAGATACTATGCAAAATAATGTTTAACGTGACGAAACCTAGCCTCGCGCCAGACGATTATCTCGTGTTTGCAGTATTCCATATTATTTCTTTATTTATTTTTTCACATCTTAATTAGATATGACATGATTAACTGTTACTCTGCACCGTCTTCCCAAACAACCAAATCTGCATTATCACCCGTCCTTGGTTTTAATTTATTACCAGATTAGTTTCTTCAATCTTCACTTCAACTACTGGTCCACCAGTTGCCTCCTGGTTATGGAACCAGTCCTCTATCACTTCACTACAGTAGCTTCTCCAGCCAACATTCGCACATACCCCAGTACAGAGTTTCCTGAATACTGAAGAGAGCTTTTCTTACCTAGGTTTGTAAAGAGCAAGATTTGCCAGGGCTGCGATTTTTTAAATACAAGGAAGAACGAACCAAAGGCTAGAAGCCTGCAACAATGATCCCCCCAAGAAATAAAGAGGAAAAAAAAAACAAGGTAACAGAGAGCCAAATTCAAGATCCACTCATTTTGAGATCCCAGGACACACTGCGTTTGAAAGACTGGAGGTAGACACTTTCAGATTTGACCTCTTGCATACATGAAGGACTGAAAGTAACAGTTTTTGGCAGACGGGTGCTACATGCACACCATAATGGCGGAGGGATGCATACAGACAGTTCAGAGGAGCCATGACCATTAAAGCGGCGGTGGAAAAGAGATTAAGATGCAACAGTGTGGCGAAGAGACAGAGGTTGAAGAGAGCCAGTAAGAGGAGGAGACTTAATGAAACGGGAAGCCTTTGACACAACCTTGTTGAAAAGAGCTGTATGTGAGGTGCCTTCCCACATATGAAAGTTTTACTCTACACAGGGGCAAATAAGAACCCTGTATATAGTAAACAACTATGCAGGAATAAAGAAGGCACGGAGTCGACTTAGCACACAGATTTCACAAGAGAGGTAATGTGATCCTTCAAAATAAATCCTGAGAGAATGAAACCTCCGGTATATTCAAAGATGATGCAGGATTGAGATGGATGTTGTTAAAAACGAGAGCATACTCCTGCGGAAGATATTGATGGGATGAATGATGTAAGAACTGAGTTTTTTATTCATTAAAAACAAGAAAATTAATTTACCCCAGTGGGAGATAATAAGCCAAGTCAGATTTTAGGTGTGCCATAGGCTCATCCCTTGTTCATTGAAGTAACTGCTGAGATGGATGCTGGGAAAAGCAGATGGAAAGGTGAAGAGTGGAGTCATTAAGGTAGTGTATGAGTGGATAGGGATAAATGTGCAACTCAGGTCACTGATGAATAGAGGGAAGAGAGGAGGTGATAGGACAGATCCGTGGCTAACACCACTATTCATAGCTCAAGGAGAAGAACAGTGACCGTCTACAGCAGCAGCTACAGAAAGACCAAAATGAGTGGTATGGATGAAGACAACAATTAAAGGATAGGAATTGTACGAAGGCAATTGGGAATTTAATGATTTATGCCAGACTCGATCGAAAGCATTTGATACGTCAAGTGCTATGGCAAAGCTTTTGCCAAACAATTGAAAAACGAGTAATGCTAGCACCAAGCCTAGAAAGGCTATGTGGCACTAAGGTAGCAAAGAAGGAAGGACAATTATAATAGATGCAAAACACACAAAGCAGAAAGAAAAGCAATAATAATAGAAATAGAAAACTTAGGAGAGTCACCAAGGAAATCAGTAATCAACGAGGGGCGGGGTAATAATGAAAGGAAGGGAAAAGCAGAGCAATAGACATGGAGTATGAAGGGGAGTTGAGAAAAGGGTGACGGATAGTCAGGCGGCGAGGGGTCACCACTCATTAAATGAGTGAGGTGGGTGTGACCCAAGTGAAGGCGAGCAGGGACAGTCTCCCATCGACGATTGGGATGAGTGAAAATAGACCAAGGAAGAACAGAATGTTTACCGAGATGACGTTTACTAGTGACCTGGGAGTCCCAGGAAGTTTTCCATAGGTCACGGAAGAGGTGAATAAGAACAGGAAAACAATCAAAAACAGGAACGGCTCAAGGAAAAGACGTGAGAGGATGCACAGCAGAACGAGCCAGCATGACTGCTTTTGCCAAAAGCTTTAAAGAAGGATGACCAGCAGTTTGGAAAGGAGGTGAGAATTTCACCAGTGGAGCGTCCCTGCCGGAACCCATACTGACGATGAGAAAGTCATGATAGGAAAGGTGCTTTAAAATATTTTTGTTAACCCGAGGCATCCCATCGACATATGGGTAAATCGCAACGTTTTGTCACAGCTAGTCCCGTCGACATACTGGTACGTCGTGCAATTGCAAGGTTCATAATTTGCACAATTTTCAAATCTCATGCTTTATTTTGGGTACGTAGGGTCGGGAGACCTTCCCCTACCTGCCACCAGGCAGGGACACTAGGGGACCCCGCGTGACCCGTGCTCACCCTCGGCTCGGTCACTCACCTATTAGCAGTGACCCAGGTCAGACATGGTGCAGAGAGGTCTCTCAGAGGAGCAAATTCAAGCCACTCTGGACGCCTTCACAGGCGACAGTGATTCGCCCCTCAATGAGGAAGTGGCAGACAAAGATTATGTCCAACCAGAGGAGGAGGAAAGTAGCAGCAGTGATGAGGAGGTCCTGTCCCCGAGGAAGCAGCGCTATGTCACATATCATGCCGCTAGAGAGGGCCAGCCTGCATCAAAACATCGTGCAATAACCTCTCTGCAGCCCCTATGTTATGTGGAGCCCGAAACCGAGGACGAGGATGGAGCCGTGGGACGTGCTGCCACGTGGTACGGCTGCGAGATCATCATACATCGCGGCCCCGAGCACACAGCACGTCGTTCCATAAGGTATGGGCCTAGTGTTTTATTTGGGGAGGGCGGAAGTGGCGTGGAGGGAGTGGGGAGTGACACTGAAAGTGTAGGGGCGGTCATTGAAAGTGAGAGTGGCAGGAGTGAGTCATTGCTCTCCCGTGGTGGTGCAAGGCGGTGGAGCATATCATGTGGGTCAGTGAGGGTGTGTGGTGAATCACATGGTGTGGTGATGGAGCAAGGAGGTGAGCAGGAGCCACTCCCCAGCACATCTTATGCTCCTCAATATTCCCGGACTTCCTCTCCACAGCCCCCTGATGTTCCCCAAGGCCGTAAGGGTAAGGGAAAGGGGAAGTGTAAAGGCCGAGGGAAGAGGAGTGCAAGTGGGGAAGCCCTCCACACTCCTCCCCAACCTCCCTCACCAGCATCTCCTCCCCACCTCGACGAAGCCGATGATGGGGACGAGGGTAATGTGATTTGGAATTGGGAAGATGGCAGTAATTTCTCTCCCATCATTAACCCCTTCACTGAGCAGGGGTGCGCTGGCTGCACGGCTCCTGGGATTCACCATGGCTTCACCAGGCTGGATTTTTTCCTCCTGTTCTTCAGTGAGGGTTTTGTGGAGCAGATTGTGGAACAAACCAACCGTTTTGCTAGCAGCCAGCGCTGTGAGAGTGAACGACTGGGCACAAGGAGCAGATATTCGATCATTTACGATTACCCTGTCTCCCTGGCAGAGATGTTTTTATTTTTTGCCCTGGTACTTTTGATGGGATTTTACATAAAAACAGAATTCCGTCATACTGGACAATGGACCCTCTCATGCAGACACCTATAATTGACAAGATCATGAGCCATAATCGGTTTCAGCAAATTCTCGGCCACCTCCACTTTTACGATGCTGATGATCCTGCCAATGCAAATGACACTGATAAGATGAGGCGAATTAGGTTGGTTTTTGATCACCTATGGCAAACATTCCGTTCCTCATTTTATCCCTATAGAGACCTTGTCATAGACGGGAGTCTTGTGTTGTGGAGAGGCAATGTTTCCTTTCACCAGTATATACCCAGCAAAAGGCACCATTTTGGATTCAAGATCTTTGTTATGTGTGACTGTAGGACTGGTTATATGCAAGACATAGTCTTGTATACTGGTGCAGAGACAGACATAATAGAAGATCGGAGTATTGGACTGTCTGGAGCAGTAGTAAAGACAATGATTGAAGAATACCTTCATCGTGGTCACGTCCTCTACCTGGATAACTGGTACGCTAGCCCTCTTCTCACTCGTTATTTACACCTGCATGACACAGGACTCTGGTATTGTCAAGGTGAACTGGCATCACATGGTCAAGTTTGGGCGGAAACTAGAAAAAATTAAGGTGGTCTACTTCAAGGCTAATAACATCCTAGCTACAGTGTGGAACCACAACAGAGAAGTCTGCCTCTTGTCCATGGTTCACCGCACATTGATGCACCGTACAGAGTCTGTGGATTACAGCAGCGAGAGGAGGTGCCACATCTGGAAACCTGAGTGTGTGCTGGATTATAACATCAACATGCAGCTGGTGGATCAGTCTGACTCCATGATATCCGCCATCGAGTGTGCCAGGACCACAACGAAGTGGTACAAGAAGCTCTTCTTTCACCTGCTCGATATAGCTGCCCTCAATTACCACCACCTGCACGCCATGACAACAGCAGTGCAGGAAACCTTTGAAGGGTTTGTGATGGAGCTTAGCCGTGAGATTATAGCCTAGTATGCGGTGGAGAGGACCCAACAACGCACACGCACTGCCTCTACCACTCAATCTCCCCTGATCTCCGCCATTTTCCCACTCCTATACCTCCCCAGCCAAATAGACCTAGGCCCCAACACAGGTGTCATGTGTGTGGTAATTACCGTGTGAGACCCACCACTCAGAGAAAAGACACCCACTATGAGTGTGTTGAGTGTAAGGTGGGTCTCTGCATTCACCCTTGTTTCACTGAATATCACACCTTGATAAACTACTAATATGGTGTGAATGCGATATGATGCTCATACTCAGGAAAAAATGCGACATACAGGTGCTCAGGGTAATTGTAAGGTCCGTAAATATGTAAATAGTAGTATAAAGTGGAAACCGGTGTCATGTAAGTGGAATATTATTATCTAAGTGCATAAATATAATCTAAGTTGAAACATTCCAAGCGAGTGTATATAGATGCGATATTCTGACGCTCAGTGTAATAATAAGGCCCGTAAATATGTAAATACTAGTATAAAGTGGAAACGGGTGTAATGTAAGTGGAAAATTATTATGTAAGTGCATAAATATGATCTAAGTCAAAACATTCCTAGCGAGTGTATATAGATGCGATATTCTGACGCTCAGTGGAATAAATAAGGCCCATCATTATGTAAATAGTAATATAACGAGGAAACCGGTGTTATGTAAGTGGGGAAGTATATTGGAGGTGGAGAAATAAAATATAAGTTGAAACACGAGTGGTAGCGAGTTTGCTTGCTATGTGAATATGCACTAGCATTTTGCTAAATATCCTCGTAAGGAATGTAATTAAGTGAAAACATTTACAATGGTTGAAAAATGGTATAATATCATGGAAATATTAATATGAAAGTAAAAAAAAATGTAATGTATGTTGAGAGAAGAGTCATAGTGAGTGCACTGAGTTGGCATATATGCACAATAATTATGCTAAATATCATCGTAATGAATGTAAACAGCTGAAAACATTTACATAAAGTCAAAAATGGTAAAATGTCATTGAAACAGTATTATGCAAGTAGAAAAAATTATGTTTCCTGAAACGAGAAACTTAGCAACTAGCGTGTGACCAATATGACCAAACTCGCTATGGTCGCACAGTGGAACAATGCTTATTTTTCCTATATATCTCATTGATAACAATTATATTGTTGTGAATGTATATTAGTTCCAAATGGTTTCTCCCAACATTACCAACCATAGACAACGTGAGAACCAGACACATCAGTGACAGAATACGATACCTGACGCGGGGACCTTTACCTGTTCTGACCACTTATGGACCCTGGTAAGCCCTTTCTTGGTGATTTTCCTTTTTTTCTCAACAAAAGCAGAGGTTTTACCCCCGAAAAATTTTCTCCAAAATAGCTCGGGATTGGGGAGTATCGGAGAGTGGAAGTCGGTCAGGACGTGATGGGTTAAGAATAGATTCACAGACTTTGGAAAGACAGGATGTTAAAGCATAGTTAGAGAGTGGAGAATGGTAACCCCTTTTTGGGACAGGCTGAATGAGCAAACTTCGAGCATGAAAGAAAGGTTCATATTGACAAAGGTGAGAGAGTTTACCTAGGCTGGGAGTAAGACCAGCAGCGAAGTTCTAGATGATAACAGGAGGTACCCCATCAGGCCTATTTGTCTTGTTAGTATTGGGACCAGTGATGGCAGAAAATAAATCAACTGAAAAATTTTTAATGACGGCCATGAGGAAGTCAGAAGGGGGATATGATGGAGGTACAGAACCAGAATCATCTTGTGGTACTGAAGGAGAAAGTCTGAGAGAAGAGTTCTGCTTTATCAGTAAAAGTAACAGCTACAGAACTAACAGAGTAGAAAAGAAGAGGGAAGGATGATGAAGTAATGTTGTTAAAAAGGTTTTTGGCAAGGTGCCAGAAGAAGTGGTAGGAATATGGGTTGGAGGGTTCAGAGCATTTAGTATATATGACATTAGTTTTAGCAGAGTGAAGAACAGACTTATTACGGTTCTGCACAAAAATATAGCGATGAGATTCTTAGTTGGGTTGGCTATAATACCTTTCGTAGATGCTGTCCCTGTTGTGAACAGCATTATAACATTTGTGATTAAGCCAAGATTTTTTTTTTTTCTTGGCATTAGTAACAGAATAAGAGAGGAATACAGTATATGCTTCTGTGCTCGAGAGAATAACCAACGTAATGCACAAGGCACACACAGTTGGCTCTCGGCCATGGGAAAAATAATCATTCCATGGAAAGTGAAAGAAGTACTGCCTAAACTGTGTAAGCGGAAGGATTGGTTTAAAGAAGGTGAAGCATGTTTCAACTCTTTTCAAGGCAGTCAGGGATATGGGTAGGGTGCTTCATAAGCTGCTCTAGGTCATTAAGGATAGAGAAGATGTAGACTTGTTCAGCAAGTGGATAGCTGAAAGGAGAGGAGAGCCAAAGGTAGTGGTGAACATTGATATCACAATGAATGGAGATTTCAGAGAAAGGAGTAATTGGTTGGACTTTATCCATCTTAGAAGTAAGATAGTAAAAGAATTTGTCATAATTACCAGAATTAGGGTATAAGTACACAGCACAGATGTATTTATTCATAGAATGACAGGATAGCCAAATCCAGAGAGTTGAGAATTAAAATCATTCAAATTCAGGAGAATGAGAGCAAGTTATGTTGTTGTGCACATATACACAACGGCCGCCTTTGGCGTTGAAATGAGTATAGAGAAAGTACGAGGATACAGAGAAGTGCTTGTATCAGTCACCTCAGACAGCCGAGTCTCGTGTCGAGGAGAGGCTGAGGTTTAGAGGAGGAGAGGTTGTGTTCAAAAGAGAGAAAGTTAGAGGAAAGGCCACAAATGTAACAGTGATGAAATGCTGAGTTAGACAATGGTTCCAGGGATCTCTCTCGGCCGTAATCGGGAAAGGAGCTGATGTTGGGGGCTTTTATGGTCCCTCCTCCTCCCCCCCAGATACTCCCAGGCTGGGTCTTGAGATGATGTTTTTCTTAAGTTTTGAAGAAATGTGGTGTGTAATGAGTATGTAGCTTGGTGTTGACAGTTAGAGGAACTTGTATTGGGGAGCATGCTGGCCTGCTCTCTGTATTACTGAAAAAGAGACAAAGTTCACCAAAGGGCGATGGACAGAAGCTAGTCCCGAGGGCTGATGAAATGGGAGCTCCATCTCTCCCTGTCATCAGCTTTCCTTCCGTCTTGGGAGTACTACCCTGCTCAACTGGTACTACAGTCTACTCCCTGGTGAGTTTCTCTAGTATCTGTCCTTTTTTTTTTTAATATCCATTTTTTTTTTTTTTTTTTTTTGGGGGGGTGCATATAGAATCACGTATGTAAGGTGCACAGGTTCATGGTATGAATAAGTCCACGGGCAATATATTCCTGGGAGAAATGGGCCCAAGGAGCAACATAGAACCAATGGGTAAAGTGGAACCCTGTGGGTCGTCTCCCGGAGGGGGTGGTCCCCTAACATCGTACACATTCCTAAGATCTCAGGCCTTGCAGGTATGCATGGTCACTTTTCTTTAATCTGGGCAACCCCTGGTTCCCTGTTAGTTCACAGTTATCCCAGGCATTACAGGTATACACGGTCACTTTTCTTTTGGTTCCCTGTTAATTCACAGTAACAATAATAATAATAATGCAAGAATAAGAACTATAGCATTGAATCTCATTTTGTCTCATATAAAGGGGAGTGTAAGAGTCCCGGTATTGAAACCAATGGTGACTAGCCTCACTTACCCTTGGAATGCCATGTGGCAAACAAGAAACTCCAGTCACCCATCACATGAAACCCGTACAACCTCTATCTGGCTGGAGTGCCATGACCCACTAAACCACCAGGTGTCCTTTTTTTATTTACCATCCAGTCTATGAAACTGTGTCCTGGGAATTAGGAATCTATTTTTCCTTTTACTCAGCGAAGAGAACTACATAAAGTGAGTGAATGATGGTCATCCCACACCTACCACTGTACAACCATGAATAGCCTAAATATAAACTTTGAAATCAACAAAAAAGTATTGTATTGTTGATTTCCAAGGTACTGAGACTACTGTATCCTGAGAGCAAAGTATGGTAATATTACAATAATTCCTCATTTAACACACTCTCAATGAATACACTTGTTTCCCCCAAAATAACGCTGCCAGTCAACGTAGAAACTTTTCTAACACACCACTGATCACAATTAATGCACTGAAGGGTTAGGATGGATACAACTTACACTGCTTGACATTTCAGTATTTCCATATTTTGCTCAAGACTTATTGTGTAACACACACTGATACACCAAAGCATAAAACCCTTTTTGACTTGTTTTGTATGAGTATAATCATTCATAATGGAACACAACCCTGTCTTAATAGTTTTAGGAAGATACTACAGTAATGTGAGGAATTATTGTAATAACAATGTGCCATTTTATTTCTCAAAAGCATAGGTGGGCAGTACCGAGGTACAAAAGTACCGAGTTACAATTCGAGTACCGGTAGCAGTAGTGACAGTACTATTTTCGTCATGTACCGAAATTGGTACCGACGGTACATTTTTAAGCATATTTTGTCGGTACTCGGTACCGGTACAATTTATTTATCTATATTCACGCATCGTGTGATAAAAAGGTGAGGAGAAGGCCTACATGAGAGTGCTGCTGCCGACCCTGGCCATGTGCCTCAAGAAATTAAAAGAAATGAAGGAAAGCGCCGATCTGATGGTGTGCTAGCTTCTAGTGAAAGCAATGATTGGAGGTGTGGAAGACAGGTTCGGCCATCGTTTCGTGGACATTGCTTGCCTGCTTGCTGCTGCCTTTCATCCCCAATTGAAGCTATCGTGGTTGGCGTGGTTACCTGAGTCTGCCTCCTACGACATAGAGAAAATGAGGAGGAGGGTGGAGAAGATGATGCCAATACTGGAGAGCAAGCTAGAGGACGCGGAGAGCAGCACCACTGATGATGATGACGAGCAGGATGTCAAGGAAGAGTTTTTCGAACCCCTCTATGTAAAAGGGAAAAAGAAAAGGGAGACTGGGATAAAGGTAGTAAAGGAAATTTTGGAGAAACCCCACAAATATAAAATCAACAAGGTCTGCTTTCCTTGCAAGGTTTTCAGAGACTTATTTGTAACTTATAACACGCCAATGCCATCCAGTGCTGCTATGGAACGTCTGTTCTTATTGGGGAAGGTCGTGCTCAAACCAAAACCTGCGGGACTCAGTGACTGTCCTATTGAAGTACTCATTTTCCTCAAGGGCAACACTGGAAAAGAAAACTGAAGTGCTCTGTGTAATTATTAATCAGATTATTGTGCATGTAATGACACGACGTAGTCATAAAATTGTGTTTATTTTGATAAACACTAAACTAGGTGTATAAGAATGTGAATTACAGTGGCTGGTTGAAGTTTAGCGATCTATATATTTAAAGTAAAGGACTGAATGGTCGCAAAACCTTATGCTTTAGTCACCCCATAGTTAATGTGACTGACAATATTGTCTGACAACATCTTTCATCTCTCCTCAGGTCCGGCTGTGCTGACAAGACTGGTCTCTGGGTCCTCAGTGTGGTAACAAAAAAAAAAATCAGTACTGAGCATGTTTACTTTATTCATATTCATGTACCGAGTACCGACTACCGAGTCGGTAATCAGTACTCCCTTTTTTTTTTTGTACCGGTACCAGTAGTGACAATATAATTTTGGGCAAGTACTGGTACCAGTACCGATGGTACTTTTTGTGTACCGGGTGCCCACCTCTGCTCAAAAGTACCATCTCTTCCAGAGAAATTTACCAGTCCACGTAAAATGTGTGTTTTCCTTAATCGAGCATAACATAGGTCTGGTTTGGCTGCGAGAAGGTAAAGACAACAGCCTGGACTACCGCCTAAAGAATAGCTCTATCTCGCAAAGTGGTAGCCTATCATCCCACCCGATGGCCACTGTGGCGGGACGCTAACTTGGGTCCTGGAATTCATAAGACTGTACCCCTGAAACCCAGACAGTAGGCTGGTGATGTACTCCCTACCAACTCAAGCAGCAGCAATATCTTTCCCCATCTTCCCAAACTTCGGCCTGAGATCAATCTGTTACAGAGGGGACTTGACGTGGCACATCAAGTCAACCGGTACTAGAAGAGAGGTATAGGAGTCTAAGGCTAGACGACTCATCCCAGAACATTTATTGGAAGAGACACAGCATAATGAAAGCAAGACAATTCCAACACTGACAGCCATTTGCAAACCACTACACCACCAGACCACCAGGAATTACCATGCTACAAATCAGGTGTTTAGTGGTCCAACTGTAGTCCAGGACTACTGTAAATGTCTCACACTGTAGTACAATAAGAGTCTGTGAATTATTTGGATATTAGATAATCTTTGATAGGAAAATCGTCAGTATGTTCATGATAAATCGTAACCCGTAAAGCTGAACTTGGTTGCAACCACCCTCCAGTGCTGAATTCATTGGACGATCTTGCTGTCTCCGATCAATAGAATCATAGAAAGCAGGATATTAGCAAACAGGATGAATTATTTGGTCAAGTGTATGGCTGCAATTTCAGCGAAACTGCCCTTATGTTTGGCAAAATACGCCTGGCAGGACGTGGCTTTGATATGACTGTGAAGTTTAACTGCTCAATTGTCCCATTGCTCTTTGATGACGTGATTCAGCTTGTTAATTATTATTCGACTCATATTATTTTGTTATCTGAGATCTTCAGTTTCCTAGACTAGATAAACATACAACGACCACCAGTACTGTAAGTAGGGTTCATCACTACTGGCAATCTTGGCCAGATATTGGTGTTCATGAGGTGGAAACAATGAATCTGCTAGTTCCTGTTCGGAGTGGAGATTCATGATGCATGTGAAACCTGCAGTCGCAAGCACTGGATACGTCTGTAAAACGAGTGGAAAAGTGCACACATTTATCTGCACGAACAGCCGTTACATTGAAGATTTCTGTTGCATATTTTCAATATATGAAGAATGTTTTCTGATGATACCAAATTGTAGAACTCTTAAGAGTATGCGTTCTCGTGAATGCTGGAGTGTTTAAGAAAATATATGAAATTCTAATTACAAGGAAATTCAAACTACACACAGAAGCAAGTACACGGTGAAACTGATTCAATATATACCAACGAGTTAATAATAGACGCTGCCTCCGGGTCTTCATAGCCCTCTGCTGATGCCCAGTGCTGCAGTGTGGGCCCAGCATTAAAGTCAGCTATGGCCTATACACGTTTACAAACATGTATCTTCCTCTTTACATCAGTATAAAAGACATGGAGGCATGGTGTAGGCTGCTCTACCCAACCCCATCACTGGTGCCTATCAGTAACTCCCCATGACTGTGAGTGATAGAAAGTATCAAGGTTCTGCCATAATCGATATGCTACATCGACATGAAGGAGGATGACAGCGATACCCCCGTCTTCCTACGCCTGACACGAGCGACTCCACCCCGCCACGCCTCTTGACTACTATCAGCCTCCACCACACCCATGAGAGTATGGTAAGTGGCTATATGTATCTGCCCCCAAACACTCTCGTCCTTCCAACGGGTTCTTATCATTGAACTGCATTTTTGTAACGACATCGCTCCAAGTGCAACTAACACGATGACTGGATGGGCTGAGTCACGAGATGTTTATGGATGGTAAAGGCAATAATATTTTTCAGCCCTCCACCCCAAACTCTTGTCCACTGTCTTTGATTTAAACGCTTCACCTCAGCATCAAATCTACATATGTTTGTCACAATGCCATTTGTAGCATTCTTGAACACTTGGTACTGATCACAAGGACAACAGGAGGTTAAAGATTGGTAAGTGGACATGGTATTTCATAAAATATGAAAACTGGAATCGGTTGTAGTTTCGAGTGTTGGTTTGTTCAACTTTTAGGGGCAAAGGCGACGCCACTCACTCTTTCACCATGTTGATGTACTAATGGTTACTTTACAATGCTGATTGGTCATAAACTTCTTGCTACGCGGCCAGCACACCAAGAGATTTGGCTGAGTCATTGGTCGTCTGGCTTAAGATTTTTTAATTATCCCACTACACACAGAAAGAATAAAGAAGCCAGGTATATCATTGTCTCATATAACTTCAAGCAGACTGACAGTGTGTTCTGAACAACGTTTTTCTTTCCAATGATACAGTATTTTGCTTATGTTAATGGTGCATGTTATAGAAGAGTAAATACATTTGGAATGTTTGAATAGTAGGTAATCCTTGGGTGGGGGAAAGGTCAGGGTAAAGATTTTAAAAAATCATAGCCTGCAGAATTTCTTCGTTAGCCATCTATCTCAACAGTGCTGATGTCACGGCACGGTCTCGCAGCCTCCGATCACTAAAATCCTTTTTTTAATATAATAATAATAATAATAATAAGAAGAAGAAGAAGAAGAAGAAGAAGAAGAAATCATCATCATCATCATCATCCATCATCATGATCCATCACCATCATCCATCATCCATCATTCATCCATCATTCATCATCATCATCATCATCATCATCATCATCCATCATCTAACCATCATCATCCATCACTACTGACTCTCTTCTTCATTTCTGCAAAATTCGCGGCCTTTCCTCTAACTTTCGCTCTGTTGAGCACCACCTCTCCTTCTCTAAACCTTACCTTTTTCTCACTGAGACTCAGCTGTCTGAGGCAACTGACGCAAACCCTTTTCTGTATCCTCCTACCTTCTCTATACACATTTCAAAGCCAAACGTGGCTGTTGTGTATATATACGCAACAACTTATCTTGCTCTCGTGTTCCTGAACTCGATTCTTCTGAATTCTCTACACTCTGGCTTCGGCTTTCCCGTCATTCTCTGACTAAATAAATCTGCACTGTTTACTTATCTCCTAATTCTAGTGACTATAAAATATTTTTAGACTATCTTACTTCTACAATGGAACACATTCTATCCCTTTCTCCTTTCTCTGAAATCTCCATTCTAGGAGTTTACAATGTTCACCACCACCTTTGGCTCTTCTCTCCTTTCACTGATCCACCTGGTGAACAAGCCTACACCTTTTCTATCCTTAATGACCTAGAGCAGCTTGTACAGCATCCTACCCGTATCCCTGACCACCTTGGAGAGAGCTCCAGCATACTTGACCTCTTCCTTACAACCAATCCTTCTGCTTATACTGTTAATCTTTTCTCTCCGTTGGGTTCCTTCAATCACAACCTTATCACCTATACCTGTCCTATTGCTCCAGTACGGCCAGAGGACCCTCCAAAGAAACGTTGTCTGTGGCACTTTGGAGCTGCGGATTGGGAGGCATTCAGGCAGTATTTCTTTGATTTTCCCTGGAATCATTATTGCTTACATGCCCGGGAGCCATCTGACTGTGCTTGAGCATTACAGAGTTATTCTGTAGGGCATGGAAGCATACATTCCTTTCTCATATCCTCTGACTAATGCAAGAAAGCCTTGGTTTAATCATGCTTGTTCTAATGCTGTCCGCAACAAGGGGAGGGCACATAAAAGGTACCAGAGCCAACCCACCCCTGAATCGCATCTTTTATACCTCTCTGCCCAGAATCGTCCTAAGTCTGTTCTTCGCTCTGCTAAGAATAATTTCATATGTACTAAATGCTCTCAACTCTCCAACTCGAATTCTTCCAGCTCCTTCTGGCACCTTGCCAAAAAGCTTTCTATCAACTTTACCTCATCATCCTTCCTTCCCCTTTTCTACTCTGATGGGTCTGTAGCTATTTCTTCTACTGATAAAGCAGATCTCTTCACTCAGACTTTCTCCTCCAATTCCACCTTAGACGATTCTGGTGCAGTTCCTCCATCACTTCCCCCCTCTGACTTCCTCATGGCTGACATTAAAATTTCTTCAGCTGATATATTTTCTGCCATCACAGGCCTCAATACTAATAAGGCATAAGGGCCTGATGGAGTCCCTCCTGTTGTTCTCAAGAACTGTGCTTCTGTGCTTACACCCTGCCTAGGCAAACTCTTTCACTTTGTCTATCAACCTGTACCTTTCCTTCTTGCTGGAAGTTTGCTCTCATTCAGCCAGTCCCAAAGAAGGGTGACCATTCCCAACCCTCTAACTATCGTCCAATTGCTTTAACATCCTGTGTCTCAAAAGTTTTCGAGTCTATTCTTAACAAACACAAATTTAAAGCATCTTTCCTATCACAACCTCGTTTCTGATCGTCAGTATAGATTCCATCAGGGACGCTTCACTGGCGATCTTCTCGCCTACCTTTCTGACTCCTGGTCATCCTCCTTTCAGGACTTTGGTGAAAGCTTTGCATTGCACTTGACATCTCAAAGGCTTTCGATCGAGTCTGGCATAAATCTTTAATTTCCAAACTGCCCTCTTACGGTTTCTATCCTTCTATCTGTGCCTTCATCTCTAGCTTCCTTTCTGGTCGTTCTATAGCTGCTGTTGTAGACGGCCATCATTCTTCTCCTAGATCTATTAACAGTGGTGTTCCTCAGGGCACTGTCCAATCACCAACTCACTTCCTTTTATTCATCAATGACCTTCTAAGCTGTACATCTAACCCTATCCACTCATATTCTGATGACTCCACCCTTCATCTTTCCATTCGGTTTTCGCAACGTCCATCTCAGCAGTTACTTCAACAAACAAGGGATGAGGCTATGGCACACCTAATGTCTGACTTGGCTCGTATCTCTGACTGGGGTAAAAATATTCTTGTTATTTTTAATGCATCAAAGACTCAGTTTTTACACCTATCAACCCAACAAAATCTTCCAGAGGTATACCCACTAATGTTTAATAATATTCAGCTTAATCCTGCATCATCCTTGATTATGCTTGGGGTTTCATTTACTCGGGACTTACCTTGGAAATATACTACATCTCTTGTAAAATCTGCTTCCAAGAGATAAGGTGTGCTAAGCTGACTCCATTCCTTCTTTACCCCTGCAGAATTGTTGACTCTGTACAGGGGTTTTATCCGCCCCTTTGTGGAGTACATCTTTCATGTGTGGGGAGGCTCTCCACATACGGCTCTTCTCAATAGGGTGGAATCAAAGGCTTCTCGTCTCATTAACTCTCCTCCTCTTACTGATTCCCTTCAACCTTTGTCTCTCCGTCGCACTGTTGCATCTTTATCTCTTTTTTCTCGCTACTTCAATGGTCACTGCTCCTCTGAACTGTCTGCTTGGATCACTCCACCTCTACGACGGGCGCGTAGCACCCGTCTAGCAGCAAACTCTCATCCGTTTTCTGTCCAACTCTCTAATGCAAGAGTTAACTGTTACTCCCAGTCCTTCATTTATGCAACAGGTCAACTCTGGAACTGTCTTCCTCTGTCTGTGTTTCCTGCATCCTATGAACTCCAGTCTTTCAAACGCAGTGTATCCAGGCATCCCGAAATGATCGGATCATGAATTTGGGTCTGTCTTGTATTTTGTTTTTCTCTTGGAAGGAACAATAATTGCGGGCTCGCGGCCTTTGGTTTCTTCTTCTTCGCATTAAAAAAAATCATCATCCATCACCATCATCATCCATCATTCATCATCCATCATCAGCCATCCATTATTCATCATCATCATCATTCATCATTCATCAACATACATAATCATCCATCATTCATCATCATACATAATCATCAATCATTCATCATCATCATCATCCATTACACCGTGTAACACAAAAAAATTATCTTTGTTTCTGGGCAATAACCTTAATTTTTTTATTCATTATGCTTCAAAACACTGGAAAAAAGCTGTCAGTGATTTTAAACTTCGGGATTGTTGTCAGTACATCGGTTTTGTTGAATTATGAATATTATTTCTTAAATTAATCCATTATTTTTATGGGCATTCCCTGCAACACCACTGACTGGCGGGTCTTCATCGACAGTTCATATAGAAGCCTCAAAGCTGTTTTACTGCACAGCACAAATCAGTGGCCCTCGATTCCTCTGGCTCATTCAGTGCACATGAAAGAAGAGTACCAGAACGTCAAAATCCTGCTGAGTGCACTGAATTACGACCAATTCAGCTGGGATGTCATTGGCGATTTCAAGATGGTGGCCTTCTTGATGGGGCTTCAGGGAGGCTTCACCAAGTTCCCTTGCTATCTCTGCCTCTGGGATAGCCGAAATACAGCTCTTCACTACGAGAAGAGGAACTGGCCCCTTAGGACCGGCTATGAGGTTGGGACCCATAACGTGAAGCAAGAGTCGCTGGTGGAGCCAACGAAAGTGCTGATGTCACCCCTGCACATCAAACTGGGCCTCAAATAGGACCCCCACCGGTATACAGGATTGATCACTACTGTCTCGTTCAGATGTTAAGTGAACAGGTTTTATTATTGGCACTATATGTACCGTCTCATCCTGCAAATTCAGGGATGGTGTAAAACCTGCTGTCGCAAACATTAAACACTTAGGAGGAAGATGTATTAATTAACTTTCCCTAACTGCACCAGTGGTAGTCACCCAGGCTGTTCTAATTCATATTTAGGATATGCAGTACAGTATTATAATACCGGAAATCTTTTTTCTTCATATCTTGGTGAAAGAGTAACATGGACAATGTTTACGAAAGTACATCCTCACGCAGACTTAGAAGTTCCTATGGAAACATGATTCACCACAAGACGGTAAATCTACGAACTCATATATCATTGGAAAATTCCCGTGAGTGTTACAATATAAGGAGAATTGTTGCTTTTCGGCAAGTAAGCAACTTTCAGACTATATGCCCTTGGATTTTTTAGCAGAAAAATGAAGAAATAAATATGAACAAAATATAGATTTTTTTTTTTCTTTTTTGGTCAGTTGCTAATAAAAAGTATTAAACTATTTACATAGAACCCTCATTTTAATACTTTCCCCATCTCTATCCTGCCTTACATGTCAGTTGTTTACAGCTGACATAAAATTCATTAGCCACAGATACAACAGAACGCTTGCCATGGTTTTCGATTGCATTCACCGGCTCAAGGAATAATATTTAAGAACAAAGTGTACCAGAAGTACTTAACTCAGATTCAGTGCATTATTTTCACAATAGAAGTTATTTATACGGACTGAGAGCCACCAGCATTGACAATCTCAACAATGATGCAGCATAAAACATGTCTAATTAAAATGTGAAAAATTTAATAAAGATATAATCTGGAATGTTGCAAACACGCCCCAAGCTAGGTTTCGTCACGTTAAGCATTATTTTGTATAATATCTTCTTTAAGATACTGTATTTTAACCTTATTAATCTGCTGTATATTCTAGATTTTCTTGCTGTCCCAAGTCGATTTCATTCAAGTTTGATCTACTGTATCGTTGGATAAATCAGTAGATCAACTGCTCTGTGGATCCCTTCACCAAATTTGGGTAAAACCTGATAAAACCAGAGTTATTTTCTACACACACACACACACACACACACACACACACACACACACACACACACACACACACACATTTGTTTTCGATTTGACAGCGAATATAAATTAACTAAATAACTTTTCCACTAAAGATTTAAGAATAAATATCTTCTCCAAGTAATTCCTCTGTTATTTCCCTAACTCTGTCAATAAGTATCCTACCATATACTATCTCCATTACACTAAGGAGGCAAATGCCCCTATGATTAGCACACACATCTTTTTCGCCTTTTGCGAAGTCAGGGAATAATTATACCTGACTTCCAGAGCTTCGGGACTCTACCTTTATCCCAGGCCAAACTGCACATCTTCCACATCCATTCTACAACTATCTCTACCCTATGATTCAGCATTTCACCACACACTCATCAGTTCCTGGGGCTTTCCTCATTTTAACTTTCCTCATTGCTTCCACAACTTCCATCCTACTGATTTCTTCCTCTTTTCTCACATCCCTCCTTCTCCCAGCTATTCCCCAGCCACTTATACTTGCATTACATTCATTGTCTATGTTAATTCCTTAAAGTATTCTCTCCATCTGCTCACTTTTTCTCCCTTCTCCACCAGTAATCTACCATTTCTATCTTTCCCTCCCCAGCTAACTACTTTGGTACTCTGCCTAACTCTCTTTACCTCGTTCCAGAACATTCGCCGAGACAAATGAGAAACGAAGCCAACAATTAGACTTTTAAAAGAAACCCATCAGTCGGACCAGTATAGGTCGACTCAGGAGACTATAGATAGAGTTTGGTTTGTCTAAAATTTAGAATCGTGAGGGAACTTTGGCTCGAATATACAGGTGTAACATTTATCCAATTACTGGTTAACCCCTTACCCACGGGGATGGCTGGGCTGCTCCGTGCCCCTTCCGCAGGGATGGCAGGAAATCTAGACAATACACAATAAATCAGCTACTTTCAGGTCAATGGAAGTATCACTTAGCCTTTTCCTTTTTTTTATTTTTTTTTTAGTATGAGAACAGGTTATAAGGGACATTTCAATGGGTAATGGACAGGGAAAATTAGTGACCAAGTGCACGTGGGGTGTTGCCAGGTGATATATTAGCTACATCATGGCCAATATCAGTATTAATTAGCCTTTTGCCTATTATTATATAATAGGGCATAGGGCACATTTCAATGGAAAAAGTGAATGGAAAGACCTGGCCAGGAGTTGCATTGCACAGCCAGGCTTAGCTAGGTGGGGGAGGGGGTAAGAGAGGGGACGTGGGGAGGTGAGGCAAACACAGAAAAATGGCTAAATTGGTAACATTGAATGCTAGTACTAGCGGTATTAGCAGCGCTGCCTATAGCTACACACTGGAAGTGCTGATAGATGATACAAGACCACACTTGAAAGCCCAGGTGATTTTAAAAATCCCTGGATCACACAAGTGACCCCTCATGGTATGGTACTTATGTAGAAAGCATCATGGTAGTGACGGCCTGCGGGTAAGGGGTTAATGTGGTAATATTGTGTGACCAGTCTGACAAACAAGGATACTCAATAAATGGTAGAATCCTCACTGAATTGTTCATTAACCCCTAGGGGCCGGTTCACATCATATGACATGCAGTCGACAGACGTGGTTCACGTCATATGACATTTTCAATTTTTTGCGGTCATGTTTGAACTTGAGAGGTATATGAGGGAGGGGGAAGTGAGTTGGGGGGACAGCAGTCAAATGGTGAGTGACAGAGCAACTTGAAGGCGTTTTGTCTGTGGCCACCCTTTGTGGGATTAGGGCGTCGGGCTATAGATAGATGGATAGATAGATAGAGATGTTTGAACTACTTAGCATGCCAGATTGACTCCGAGTATTGTCACGGCCTGCATGGAGTGAAGCTGGCCGGCGGTGGTATGGGACGAGGGTGGGGGTGGTGGACGGGTGGGAGGGCGACCCAGTCGTGAGGAGAGAAGCGTGATGGAGGTGGAGGGTGGTGGGAGGCCCGCATAGTAAGAGTGTGGCCTTGAAAACCAGGAACACAGAGTAAGAAAGCGCTTTTGATGTGATTTTTTTTTTTGTCATTTGTGATTGATTTGTAATGGAAAAGAAAATATTTTGAGGAAAATCGAAATTCCAAAAAAACAGCCCAGTTCTGGAACGTGAAAGGTTGATCCAGTCCCGCCTCCTATGGGTCATGTATCGGATGTTGATTGAAATGGAGTGTTTGTGATCGGTACTGGATGATTTCGTGCAAAGAGAAAGTTGAATATGTCTGGATATTATAAATTTTAGAATCTTTTTTCTTGTTTTTTTTTTTTGTAAGTTTTGGCACATTGAACAAATCTGGGAAATCTGATTCTGCAGGCAGAGAGGAGGGAGACTTTACTGCGATTGAACACTGAAGTTAAGACATCTACTGAAATTCTTAAACATCACCATAATAATACCATCATAGCCTGATAAATTATTTACAACATTGTATATTTATAATAAATTATTTTATATGTCTAACCAGTACCAGGAAATTATTCTGGCTGTAGAAGTTATTTGTATAAACAATTGAGACTAACAAACCCTGACATACGTCCATTCAGAGCCTTCACATTCAGGCTGTCGATTCAGATTTAGTCACAAGCATCCAAGTCAGAATTGATCCATTCTAATTCATATCAGTCACGTTTGATCTAAAATACCGATTGTCAGGCAGAATCAGTCAAAAGACAAACTTGTATTAAGTTGTAATGATACTCTACTAATTTCCAATGAACATGCTACTATATATGCATACTTTTGTAGATCGGATTCATCCTTTTGTGTGTATATATATATATATATATATATATATATATATATATATATATATATATATATATATATATATATATATATATATATATATATATATATTGAAATACTTACCCCAAGGGAAGACCACAGAGAGGCACATGGGTGGGATGAAGAAACATCCACCCCAGGAGGAGACCACGGGGGGTCGTGTAAGGGCCTCAAGCCAGATGTGCCCACGTCCCCTGCCACTCTGCACCCCTCTTCCCCTCAATGGAGCCAGCAAGGCGTACACCATCCCGCCACACTACACTCGAGCCGCACCAACACTCACCAGCATCGGGGTGGGACTAATGGTCTCACAGTCCCCAGTAGGAACACGGCAACGTCCACCAGACTTGCCGGAGAAGGAACGACCACCAGACTTCCCCCACCTTCAAACCCCACAGGGAGCAGAACCGCGGCAATGTCCACCGGGCTTGCCAGGGAGGGACCTTTCATCAGACTTCCCTCACCTGCCATCCCAGGGCGAAGCAGAACTATGGCAACATCCACCTGACTTCCCTCGTCTGCAGCCCCACCGGGAGCAAGACCACGGTAATGTCCACCAGATTTGCTGGGGAGGGGACGTCCTCCAGACTTCCCTCACCTGCCATCCCAGGGACTAGTGGAACTGTGGCAACGTCCATCGGACCTCCCTCATCAACTACCCCTGGGGCTCCCATCCACAGGCCGAGCGGATGCCCCTCACACTCCCACCACACCCGTAGGGGTGGAGTCTGCTCCTCAGCCAAGGCCCTGTTGGAGAGTGTCTGGAGTGGCCCCACTGTGCTCACTGCAGCCGGCACCTCAACATCACCAGCTGCTGTCGGACACCCTGAGTACAAGAGGCAGCAGGCAGACCATGACAGCCTCCCCACGCTGGGGAGCCCAAAGCTCCCGGTTGTCATGGGACGCCTCGAGTACTCCAGGCCAGGATCTACCCAGGCCCCTAGGCAAGACGCCCACTTCCTCCAAGGGCAGGCACAGAGCCACACGCCTGCTTGCCCTGTTCAGCTCCAGTCCTGAGGGCAGTCACACACACCGAGGCCCCACCAGAAGGGAGCTTCCCATGTCGCTGCCCCACAGCCCACACCGGACAATCCACCATGCAACCAGACACCTGTGCCTCTCATGGGGGCGTACACCTGACAGCCCGCCTCCCACACCTGGCCGCCACCTACAACTGCCTGGTCTTCTGTAGTCCATCCTCTCCTAATGTACTAATATTGTATTTGTATTGTGCCATATGTACTGTGTCCTGCACTGTATCTTTTGTGGTAATATATGTGTAAGACTGGTTAGTCTGTGTTTGAGCCCTGCTCCTTTTGTTGCATGCTCTAGACCCAGTCATGAAAAAGAACCCAAGTCAGTTCCCCGTGCTCTGAGCACAAAGATTTGAACTCAGAGTACATATATATATATATATATATATATATATATATATATATATATATATATATATATATATATATATACAGTATATATATATATATATATATATATATATATATATATATATATATATGTGTAAGACTGGTTAGTCTGTGTTTGAGCCCTGCTCCTTTTGTTGCATGCTCTAGACCCAGTCATGAAAAAGAACCCAAGTCAGTTCCCCGTGCTCTGAGCACAAAGATTTGAACTCAGAGTACATATATATATATATATATATATATATATATATATACACACACACACACACATATATATCATCTCATCTCATCAGCCGTTTGACTATCCACTGCAGGACCGGCCTATCCCTACCGAAGTGGGAACAATACAGCCAATGTATCTCTACAAAGTGGCTTAGGCTGTCTAGTAGAGATTGTATGTAGGGTGAGAAGTGCTTGTAAGTGTAAATGATGTGTTGGAGTGGCATTGGATGTGTGTGTAGTCTGTGAACCAAGTGTAATCGGCCCACGCAAGCCGACTGGGTGCAAGCATACTGCAAGCATACTTTTTAATATGCGACGCTGGTTCAACTACAGCACCCCTTATGTCCGCCAATGCAGTACGTGGCTAGAAGAACGCTCCCAAAGTTTATTACTCTGGCGGGGCGCGAACCCTCGTTCCTCAGTGTACGGAAACGCACACTTTACCACTATACCTCAGAGGAACCATATACAGGTTTTATATATATATATATATGTGTGTGTGTGTGTGTGTGTGTGTGAGTGTGTGTGTGTGTGTGTGTGTGATTATTTGTTTCATTGGGCAAGTACAATCTTACACTCATTTCAGCCAGAATATTTACTATGACACATGCATGTACTGTATTAACAATTTAAAGGAGGGGAGGGGGGAGTAAATCTACACTTCCTTTAGAGTTATCATGGTCTAGGCAACTGTGGTATTCATCTCTTTTTTTACCTTAGGTTGTTGTATTTAGGTGACAATGAGTTAAATGATCCAAAATGTTGATAATGGCATCATTAACTATGTCATCACTGAAGCAGTTCTTGCATTTTATTCCAGCTATAGGCAGATGATTACATACACATGGGTCATAGGTGTCTGAGCTATTTGGAGATTAAACTCTTAATGTATTTATTATCCCTCCGTCATAAAGGTGACTGCCTATAAACAGACAGACAGAAACAACGAAGAGCAGGGACGCAGCCAGGATTTTGTTACTGAGAGGACTGAATTTTGGTTACCATTATTCTTGAGATTGGGCAGGTTGGAAAGTATTTTAATGGTATCTAGATTAATAAAACTGTACCTAGTGTTGAAAAATGAAGGAAAGAAGCCAAGAAACAATCAGCAATAACGAAAGACGAAATTAATATATGCATAACAGACAAGTACCTTCCGGCTCATCTCTTATTTATCATCCTTCCGCCATAAAGGTGGCTGCCTATAAACAGAGAGAGACTGACAAGTGCAGGGGCGCAGCCAGGACTTTGATATTGGAGGGACTAGACTTTGGAGTTTAGTTTTCATTATTTTTGAAATATGGTAGATAGGTAGGTATTATTTTTGAAATATGATAAATAGGTAGGTACACAGGCATGTATAAATAGGTAGAGAAAGACAAATACTTTACTATCTTTTATTTTTATTCATTAGAAGAGGTGCTTCATTCTACATTCGCTTCAAGATGATCTTCATGCTATTAGACGAATCTGGTATAATGATCTACAGTATTGGTCACAAGATATGATACTCATGCGTGTGAAGGCTAAGAGGGCTAAGGTTACGTTCCAGTCAAAGCTGAACCAAGAAGAAAGTCTCAAGGTGAGATTAAGAGATGAAAGTTAACCCCAGCAGCATAAGTACCTAATTTATATGGCGTCTTTGCTCGTTTCAGATATCTTTATTCAGGGTAGGAGTGATTTTCCTAACTGGATTGGTTAGATATAGCCATCAGTAACCCTCCCTTAACTAGGGCGCTGTGTTAATCTGAATAAAATAGATTGATAACAATAGAAATGAAATATAAGTTAAGTTCCTCTGGTTGAAGAGGTTAACACAGTAAGTTAGAGTAATCAGTCTAAAAGTATAGTTAAATGATCGTAATAGTTGTAGTTACTGCAAACCTGTTCAAGGAACTCAGAAGGCAAACCCGATTATCCACTCTCTTCAGCCAGATATTCATATGTATAAACCAGACAGGTATAATGAGTCACTGGACTAAAGATGTGATAGGCAAGAGAATTAAAGCAAAAAGGGAGAAGGTTACCTTCCAGTCAAAACTAAACAAGTCAGAAGTAAGGATAGATCAGAGTTGGGTTGATATTAGAGCCAGATTCAGAACATAGTGAGGCTGAGTTTGGATCATCACTCAGATTTTTTTTGTTTTTGTTTTTTAACTTTTGTCAGTATTGGAGGATTTTATAGAAGAGACAGGGAGCTAGCGGATTTAGATACAGAAAGAGACATCCTCGGACTGAAGTGATTAAAGGCCTGCACCCGCATCCTCTTCCTTTCATGCTTCCTTTCTTCATTCTTCCCATTCACTCCAAATATGTCCTTTTATTAATTTCTTGCTGCCTTCCTTTTTGTTTTTTTTTTTCAGGTTAAGAGAACGTCCTGTTTAAAAAAAAAAAAAAAAGTTAATGAAAGCCGTACTTACTCCCTGTAGTTAGAAAAGTCTCATGTGCCGTGCATCTGGATATCGGTATAATCAAATCATCAATAATTCATCGAACTGGTGGGAGTTCCGACACAGTCTTCCCTAAAAATTATTAAGTCCAAGAACGCAATTAGACTCCACATCTTGTACTTCCTCATATTCTTTCTTCGTTCTTCCAATCGCCTTTCATTTTGGTGCCATTCCTTTATTTCTTCAAACAGTTCGCTTCAAACTTGCACAACTATTACTTTGGACAATAGCCCCTGATAACTTCTGAAATCTTAAGGCCTATTTAAAGGCTTTTGGGGGTTATAAACAAGCAACGTTTGAGATCCACTGTTAAAAAAAGTTCTTTAATCTTCAGGACAATTTGCAAGGAAGCAAGTCAAAGATCAGTAAGTGTGTGGAAAATTTTACGTTACCTTGGGAATATTGGCAGTCTTTGCATTTTACTCTGTTCTTGCCAACACCAGACAATTTTACTTGAACTTTGGACAGGCTCTTCGAACTGGATAGGACACACAGCCTTAACTCTTTTCATATTTTTTCCAGGCAGGGCAAAAGGAGACACCACTGAGCATTAACCACTTACAGGGTGCTTTATATCTGCTGTTCCTTGGTTCCGGTGACGCCTTCCTCCTGCTGCTGGGGGAGAACCTGACACTCTCACGCTAGTTCAATGGGCTTCATGCATTATATAATGTACGGGTATGTACGTGGCTGATGGGTAAAGTCACAGAATTGTATTGCTGAAATATCTTTTTGCAATACATTTTAATAATAATAATAACAACAACAACAACAATAATAATGAGAGAGAGAGAGAGAGAGAGAGAGAGAGAGAAAGAGAGAGAGAGAGAGAGAAAGGAATACAGCACTGACCACATGAGTGTTCCATGATAATTATGTTGCCACTAATATTCCATTTAAATTATTCCCTGGTGAATGCAGCCCAGCTGGTAACTATTCACTCCTTTGGACATATATTTAAGGCCACAGATTTAATTTGTATATGCTAACATACCTAGACGATGGACAGTACATTATAGCAGTGATAA
The DNA here is from genome assembly GCF_032717465.1 of Coenobita brevimanus. Taxonomy (NCBI): domain Eukaryota; kingdom Metazoa; phylum Arthropoda; class Malacostraca; order Decapoda; family Coenobitidae; genus Coenobita; species Coenobita brevimanus. The sequence goes on along the minus strand of NC_136993.1, from coordinate 48,619,125 downwards.
ATGAAAACACTGAAATCTAGTAGTGTACCTGCTAGCGTCTAATCAGGATCTAAATACTATAGTGATTGAAAGACAAATGGAATTGCGTTTGAACAATAAATTGAATATATGAAGTTGTTTCCGTTTGCCCTGTAATGTAGAATGTGTGTGTGTGTGTGTGTGTGTGTGTGTGTGTGTGTGTGTGTGTGTGTGTGTGTGTGTGTGTGTGTGTGTGTGTGTGTGAGAGAGAGAGAGAGAGAGAGAGAGAGAGATGAAGTCTCAGAAGGTCGAGGTGTAAGCCACGCCCTAACCATAGCTTGTATAATAGGATGCTCAGTGTACAAGAACCACTTTGTTTGCTGACGGCATAGCACAGACAAGGTAAGCAATCTGCAATACTTACTACATATCTCTTGCTAGTTAGTGTAAATTATCCACTTTTACTTGGCATACAATCTTAATCTTCTACCATGTACTGAACACTAATATGAGATGGTAAACTTTGAGAAACACAATCGAAAGGATGTATAGCCATAATACCGTCCTATTCTGTCACTGATCTACGGAAGACAAGCAGTGTGTAGATGAAAGTTGGGTTAAGGTGATCGAACGATGGTTTATGACTATTCATGCCTATCGATTGCACAAGGATCAACTAGTCAGACAACTAATATTTCCCATTCTTTAAGTAACGTTTCTGCGCTGACGACGGGACCATCCCGAGGCCGACATGATTGTCATTTTGCCACTTCTAAACGTTTTGGTCAGTTTAGTAGAGATTATTTGAGCGCAGTGCATAAAATGGAATAGTGATTAACAAGTTCAAGATGAGAGGCCCACCAAACTTAGTAGAATTATCTAGAGATAGCAGTAATAAAGATTGCATTTTCAGGCCTAAACGGTTTAGTTCACGCGGTGGATATTCGTTATTAAACAATTATGCTAGAAGATTTCTCATCTATTTCTTACTAGCTCCAGTTTATTTGATTTAAGCGAGCCATTACGAAACGATAAGATTAAATGTAGACACTCCTACATTAATAGAAACTAACAGATTCATCTACAATAATTGATGGTAGTGCCATTTTAATAAAAAAGACAGTCGTGAAATGTTTTAGGAAGCGTGGGTGATGCATGAGGACAGCACATTGTCTCAGTCTGCTATAACAGAAAGGTAATTAGAGGAGGCAAAGGAATTTTATGCTGCCTTTAGGTATGTGAAGAATGTTGTGTCGGGAGAAAAGGAATGTAGAGAGAAATGTAATTATAATCATCATAAATGAGAGAGTGGAAAAACAACAAAACCATTTATTTTTGGACTGAAACAGATGCGCTATTACTTCACTGACAGTGTAAGCAAAGAAACAAACAAGGTGCCGCAGCAAATGATGGAGTATCCCCTGTCAAGGAGGTTATGGTGTTGCAAAGCTTGGTGTACGAGTGAGTTATGAATAACTTCTAAAAATCAAACTTTATAAGTGAAAAACGTATCGAGGAGAAAAGTTTTGGCCTTGAGAGGAATGAAGTCAGTGTGTTGCGAAACTGAACAGTCATGAATTAGAGAACGTGATTCCCTTCATGTATCTAGATAGTGTGATGAGCAAAGGTGGCAGTTTGAAGGAGGAAGCACGACAAAATGTACAAAAGGAAGGAGTGACTGCAAGTACAGCGAAAGCGGTGAAAAAGAATAGGGAACGATGCATGAATGAAAAAAAAAATAAATAAATAAACGACAGTACTGCGGTTACCACATTAACTCACTGATGCTACGATTGAAGTCTGAAGGAAGGGCACAAGTCAAGAGCGAGAGGAACAGAAATGAGTTATCTGAGAACAGAGTGTGCAGTATCGTGAAGAAACAGACTGAAAAATGAGCTAATTCGAGTGCGTTTTGCTGTCCATTTTTATGCTGCCTGGATCACCTTATATACATTTTGACTATGCTGTGCGACTGTAGAGAAAAGTTGGCTACAATGTTGGCTAGGAGAGTGTATCTGAGTGAGGTGGACAGAGAGAGGGGAGAGGGAGCCTGGAGATGAGGTGAAGGGACGAGATGGAGAGAGGTATGGAAGATTTTGTAGCCACCCCTTCTGGGATTACGGAGTCTAGCAGTGGATAGAGGGACAGAGAGACGGAAGTATATAACTAAGGTTGTTTAATAGAGACGTGTATAAATAAGAGAAAACTAAGGAATGAATTGATATGTGAAAGTAACGACAACAAATTTTTCTTTCTTAATCAACTTTCCGTCGAACTCCGGTAGGCAGAGAGATTTCGTAGCATCTTTTTTTTTTAGCATTTTTTAAAAGCAAAGTTGGGTCCTTTTAATCTCAAGAACTATATTTTGTGCTTTGTTGTAACTGCCAGATATTTCTTAGGAAGTGTCGCTACATGTGATCGAGTCATTAAAGATCGTCCTAAGAGTAGCATATTAGGTACAGGAGATACTTTTCTAACATGAGGGGTCATACAAAGCCCTTTTTAATGTCCAGTATTATTTAGGTGCTCTGTTAGTCTGGCTGCAGTGTTAAAACCAAAATATGTCCTTGTATTACAGAGATCAGTGGTGGGGGGATGGAGGGTTAAACTTATTTCAGAAGAATGTTCAGATAAATGAAATGAATATTATCATCTTAACTCCCCTTCATAAACACCAACAAGAAAACACAAAAGTACGAGTAATAACAGAGCGTCGTTAAAGTCGGCCACACATAACCATGTATGCCTTCCAACAAATCAAACGATCCTCACATAACCATGTATGCCTTCCAACAAATCAAACGATCCTCACAAACTGCGCTTCTGACAATTTCGCAGGCTCGAATGACGACTTGATTGAGGTTATAATCCACTTTATAATTACTCGTTTTAATGTTTATTCATATATCATCATATTATCGGTGGCTTCGGATATTTAATAACTCTCTCATCAGTTTTTTTTTTTTTTTTTTCATATTACACAATACCACTTAGGTAATGTGAGTAATTTTGTAATTTACTCTTGCTACCAAGAGACAATATTAGAGGTTAAAATATCCCTCTGGTGGTGAAGGAGTTAACGAATACTCTAACTTACGTCTCCAGTTTGTAACATCTCTCCAATTTTGAAGGAAAAAATAAACAGCAGGTAAGAATGGGAATAACATGACATTCTTGGGTTGTATGGGTTTAGAATATCTTGTATTTACTCAGAGGCCCAATATTGATAAAAAAAAGAAGTTAATGTCAATGTATATTACACAAGTAAATCGCTAATGGGGCGATGTGAGGAATTCACTTTGGAGAAATACAAAACTGCTTATATTCTGCAAAGGAAATTTTACATTTTTGCTGAAGACGTCACTACAATGAACATTCTTGGAACAATGCCCCCCTTTTTTTTTTTTTTTAATTCTGCTGTCAAGTGATTTAGCTCAGCTTAGTGTTGACCTCAAGTTGTGGAAACGTTAAAAACTATTTCCGTTAACTATTTAAACGACAGGACATCTTTGCGTAATGTTCTTGATCCCGACATGGGGTGTTATTGAGAGTTTATTATGAAGAGGAATTGGAAAATGTGAGTACGTTTAAGTATTTGGGTAGTGTGATGAGTAAGGATGGAGGTTTGGAGGGTGAAGTGCTTGAAAGGGTACAGCAGGGAAGAAAGGTTGCTGGTTCTTTGAAAGCAGTGATAAGAAACAGGGAAGTGAGCATGGAAGTGAAAAAGTTACTACATGACAGTATTGTGATACCAACTCTAACGTACGGAAGTGAAGCGTGGACGTTGTTGGAAGGACACAAGTCAAGAGTGAGAGCCGTGGAAATGAGTTATTTAAGAGGAGCCTGTGGAGTCACATGGAGAGACAGGCTGACGAATGAGGATATAAAGGAGCGTTGTGGTGTTGATGTGGATGTGATAGGAAGCGTTATGAGGAACACACTGAGGTGGTTTGGCCATGTGGAGAGGATGGAGGGTGAAAGACTGACGAAGAGAGTGTATGTGAGTGAGGTGGAGGGGGAAAGAGGGAGGGGGAGGCCGAGGATGAGATGGAGAGATGGGGTGGAGAGGTATATGAGAGAGGGGGGTGTGAGTTGGGAGCAGGGGAGTGAAATGGCGGGGGACAGGGCGACGTGGAGGCGATTTGTTTGTGGCCACCCCAAACGGGATTGAGGCGTCTGGCAATAGATAGATAGATAGATAGATGCAACAGTGTCCACTAATCATTTATTGTGTTAATACTTCTTGTATTATTTTAACCCTTGCCACTGCGGAACAGTTTGTCTGGACTATGATCGACCTCTTTCATGAAGGTAACAGAAGCAATCACCACTAATACCTTACCAGAACAATTTTATAAATATTCATTCAACTGGAAAATTATTTTATTCAGCTTCAGAGACCCTTAAGTTAAGTACCAGTTGTGCCCAACTGTTACGACGATTATTGTTTACTCACTACCTTCTCATCAACAGTTGCTCAAACAGACCAATTCAAAAACTTTCTGGATTAGCAATGCTCATTGAAAGACAGTTAGGCCCATCCAGTTTTATTAACCCTGCTCCAAGTCCCATTACACTCATCACATCCATTTAAGATTGCCTAGTCAGGTATTTTCATGTCAGATTAATGACATATGTATACTTACAGATTCAGGTTCAATTAGACCCATTAATTTACATGCAAAGAAGAAGGAACCAAAGACTGTAAAGCCTGCAGATTTTTTTATTTTTTTATGCAAGGAAGAAGGAACCAAAGGCCATGAGCCCGCAGTAACAGTTCCCTCCAAGAGAAAAACAAAATACAATAGAGAGCCAAATTCAAGATCCGATCATTTTGAGATGCCAGGACTCACTGCGTTTGAAAGACTGGAGATCATAGGCAGCAGGAAATACAGACAGAGGGAGACAGTTCCAGAGTTGACCTGTGGCATAAATGAAAGACTGGGAGTAACGGTTAACTCTTGCATTAGAGAGTTGGACAGAAAACGGATGAGTTTACTGCCAGACGGGTGCTACGCGCCCGTCGTAGAGGTGGAGGAATGCAAGCAGACAGTTCAGAGGAGCAGTGACCATTAAAGTAGCGATAGAAAAGAGATAAAGATGCATCAGTCCGGCGAAGGGACAGAGGTTGAAGGGAGTCAGTAAGAGGAGGAGAGTTAATGAGACGAAAAGCCTTTGACTCCACCCTATTGAGAAGAGCTGTATGTGGGGAGCCTCCCCACACATGAGAGTTGTACTCCACACAGGGGTGGATAAAACCCCTGTATAGAGTCAACAATTGTGCAGGGGTAAAGAAAGAGCAGAGTCGGCTAAGCACACCCAATCTCTTGGAAGCAGATTTTACAAGAGATGTAATATGATCTTTCCAAGATAAGTCCCGAGTAAATGAAACCCCAAGCATGTTCAAGGATGATGCAGGATTAAGCTGAATATTATTAAACAGTGGGTATACCTGTGGAAGATTTTGTCGGGTTGATAGGTGTAAGAACTGAGTCTTAGATGCATTAAAAACAACCATATTATTTTTACCCCAGTCAGAGATACGAGCCAACTCAGACATTAGGTGTGCCATAGCCTCATCCCTTGTTTGTTGAAGTAACTGTTGAGATGGGCGTTGCGGCAACCGAATGGAAAGGTGAAGGGTGGAGTCATCAGCGTATGAATGGATAGGGTTAGATGAACAGCTTAGAAGATCATTGATGAGTAAAAGGAAGAGAGTTGGTGATAGGACAGAGCCCTGAGGAACACCACTGTTAATAGATCTAGGAGAAGAACGATGGCCGTCTACAACAGTGGCTATAGAACGACCAGAAAGGAAGCTAGCGATGAAGGCACAGATAGAAGGATAGAAACCGAAGGAGGGCAGTTTGGAAATTAAAGATTTATGCCAGACTCGATCGAAAGCCTTTGAGATGTCAAGTGTAATGGCAAAGCTTACGCCAAAGTCCCGAAAGGAGGATGACCAGGTGTCTGAAAGGTAGGTGAGAAGATCGCCAGTGGAGCGTCCCTGACGGAACCCATACTGACAATCGGAAAGAAAGTTGTGATAGGAAAGATGCCTTAAAATTTTTCTATTGAGAATTGACTTGAAAACTTTTGAAATACAGGACGTTAAAGCAATTGGACGATAGTTGGAGGGTTTGGAGTGGTGACCCTTCTTTGGGACTGGCTGAATGAGAGCAAACTTCCAGCAAGAAGGAAAGGTACAAGTTGACAGACAAAGGCGAAAGAGTTTACCTAAGCAGGGTGTAAGCACAGAAGCACAGTTCTTGAGAACAACAGGAGAGACCCCATCAGGCCCATATGCCTTGTTAGTACTGAGGCCAGTGATGGCAGAAAATACATCAGCTGAAGAAATTTTAATGTCAGCCATGAGGAAGTCAGAGGGGGGAAGTGATGGAGGAACAGCACCGGAATCGTCTAAGGTAGAATTGGAGGAGAAAGTCTGTGCGAAGAGATCTACTTTATCAGTAGAAGAAATAGCTACAGAACCATCAGAGTAGAAAAGAGGAGGGAAGGATAATGAGGTAAAGTTGTTAGAAAGGTTTTTGGCAAGGTGCCAGAAGGAGCGGGAAGAATTTGAGTTGGAGAGTTGAGAGTATTTAGTACGGATGAAATTATTTTTAGCAGAGCGAAGAACAGACTTAGCACGATTCCGGGCAGAAACGTAAAGATTATGTGATTCAGGGGTGGGTTGGCTACGGTACCTTTTGTAGGCCCTCTCCTTGTTGCGGACAGCATTAGAACAAGCGTGATTAAACCAAGGCTTTCTTGCGTTAGTCAAAGGATATGAGAAAGGAATGTATGCTTCCATGCCTGAGAGAATAACCTCTGTAATGCGCAAGGCACACTCAGATGGCTCACGGCCGTGGGAGCAATAATCATTCCAGGGAAAATCAAAGAAGTACTGCCTGAGGGCCTCCCAATCCGCGGCTCCAAAATGCCACAGACGACGTTTCCCTGGAGGGCCCACAGGCCGTACCGGAGTGATAGGACAGGTTAAGGTGCTAAGGTTGTGATCGGAGGAGCCCAACAGAGAGAAAAGATTAACAGAGTAAGCAGAAGGATTAGTTGTGAGGAAGAGGTCAAGTATGTTGGAGCTCTCTCCAAGGCGGTCAAGGATACGGGTAGGGTGCTGTACAAGCTGCTCTAGGTCATTAAGGATAGAAAAGATGTAGGCTTGTTCACCAGGTGGATCAGTGAAAGGAAAGGAGAGCCAAAGGTGGTGGTGAACATTGAAATCTCTTAGAATGGAGATTTCTGACAAAGGAGAGATGGATAGAATGTGTTCCATCGCAGAAGTAAGAAAGTCGAAGAATTTTTGATAGTCAGTAGAATTAGGGGATAAGTAAACAGCACAGATATATTTAGTCAGAGAATGACAGGAAAGCCGAAGCCAGTCAGACTGCTGACTAGGAGAGGAAAAAAAAACTAAAGTAGTCAAATTCTGGATCCGTTTATCCTGAGATTTCCGGACATATTATGTTAAAAAGAATGGAGATCATAGGCAGAAGGAAATACAGAAACTTGAAGGCAATTCGAAAGCGGACCTGTTGGCAGCATAAAGGACTGGGAGTATCGGTTAACTTTTACAGTAGAGTCAGGAAAGGAGTCAGAGTTTGCAGCCTGACGGGTGCTACGTGCCTTTTAGGTCCATTCTTGATTTTCACTTTCACCCATGCTTACTTGGGCCAGTTCAGATTAGTTCAGGCCGTTTCAGGTACAGTTAAGCCAATTTAGTCCCAAATCATATCATGCAAGCTCCTTTCTAATTGCTAAAATTTCTTAAGGTCAGGTTAGATATATTCATGGCGGTCAAGTTAAATTCATCCATGATCACACCGAGGTATATCAACTGCAGATCAGAGTCTCATGTCATTATAAGTTCATGAAGTGGAACGGATCCATGTAAATAGGACATACTTATAAAGGCCTATGACAAGAAAACTCTCCCTATCAGCGAAGTGATATGGCATCCTATGTGACCGTTCATATTTTTCAGGTTCTATCAGGTCTATACAACTGGTGAAAGTGAAAATGAATAATATCACTTTAAGGCTGTTAAGGCTGATGCCAATACTGAACTACATTCATTCAGTACACTTATAAATTTGTTAACGATTTTTTTTCAGGGCTAAGTTGGGGTTTGTAGAGAAGTGTGGACGGGATGGGCTTCAATCATGGTAGGTGTTTGCTATGATAGGGAAAGTTTCTTCTGTTAGTCTGAATGGCTAGTTACCAAGACAGCTATTATTTTGATAATTACCACATCAGAACGGAAATAGGGGGCGTAGGGGGACAGAAGGGATCCGGATGACCTGAGATTGTGGTCAAGTCGATGAAGAATGTTTCAGGTAATGAATACATAATAATGTGCCCAATTACATCTTCTGAGCAATAGTTGAGATAAAGATATTGATTCAGGTCTTAAAGAGCTGGATGGAGTAGGAGGAAACAATAGAATAGAACTGAATGCTTTGGTGGCGATGGCTGGCTACGACAGTGTTGGGATACCCTGTGGATATGGGCGTTGTACATAATCACGTAGTACTTGAGGCAGTATTTATTACGGTCATCACTTTAAACTAAAAGGTGAGGTAGGTGATGAAGTGTTGACTTGACGGACTTGGAGAGTGGTGGGTAGTAATTCACCGGGTCGGTAGTGGTACGAGTGAAGCGTTGACGGGGTGGGCTGGAAACTGGATCGGACATGGTTGTGGTAATACACCATGTGGGGACGTGTAGCACTGGTTGACTGGTGCGATTGAGGCAATGGTTCATACTTTCCCTAATTAGACTATCACGAAATATTTCTCCATAACTTGAACAAGATGGATGTTGGAATGAATGGATCAGAGCTTGTCATCTTGAAGTGAGTGCAGTGGTAATTGTTAATGGAATAATCGTGCGCCATTTCACTGTGTAGTACTCAGAAATAACAGCTGAAACAAAATATTATAATAAAACGGAACCGAGAGAACTGTCTTCGAAATTTTCGTTTATTTTACCAAATTACATAGTGCTTATAAGTTAGATTTCCCTTTTTTTGTCGAGCATAAAGCAGTCACGAACATTTCTTATATACAGTGTCTCACGACTCTGGTTCAAACTATAAATCACACGGTAGGTTGAGCTTTAAAAAATGGACGCATTCTTCCCTTAGATTCCTCTTTCTTACTCTGTTCTGTCATCTCAAAAATATTATTTAATTTACACTGAAAGTATCGAACTAGGGTACTGATGCATAATCATCATTTAGCCCTTCAGTGCACGATGTCTCTTCCAAGCTGAATAAAGCCGTATAGTTGAAGCAAAAAAAAAAAAAGTACGTTTATTGGTGGATATGAAAAGGGCAATTACTATAAAATAACAAGATAACACTGATATATAAAACCGTAACGCATGTTTGATACACTTTATCTCATCACACCAATAAACAATACAGTTTTGCTCAGCAAAGTTATGAGAAACACAACTGCACTGGAAACTATCAGGCAGGTCTATTGTGGTTGCTGAACAGGCTTTGGCCTGAAGACGCTGGGAAATAATTTTTTTGTAACTTAAGGGGCAGATAGAACTCACTGTCCTCTTATTTACTGGTCTTGTCTATATTTTGAACTTCGAGTTAACTCTTCGTAAACACCTCCAACATAATTTTGCTCAACAGTGGTGCAAGAAACACAATGCACTGCAGATTGTCAAACAGCCCAGTGGTGGTTACCGAGCGAGCCAAGATGGTGTGGCTGTGGCTGGGAGGCGTTTCAGCCAGGTCCATCTCCCAGCAGACCGGCGCCAGTCTCTCCACCGTGTACCGCTGGATCAGGCGATGGCAGGAGGACGGATCCCTGGAAACCAAATGTTACCAACGTAGGCTTCGCAAGAACTCCTGGGCTATTGAAAGGCGTCGTTTACCACCTTTTATAGACTCTGAAGCACAGCCGCATAAAGAAGAAAAACTTTTAGATGCAATTACTTCTGCTGCCGAGCCATCTCTATACAAGGAAACAGAAACAGTGTCAACAACATTAAATTTGGGCAACATGCAGATACACTTGTTCTACGATTCCCTTTCCATCCAGCTTTACCAGTACTCCAAAATAGTTCCTCATTACTTTCCACAAATGATATGTCCAGATAAGTTTTCCTATATTTTATTGTGTAAATTGTAAAATGTATGCGACAATCATTGGCTTATGAGGTATGATGAAGTCACAAAATACTTTAATTTAAATGGTCGTTGAACTGAAATCTCCAAATGCTTAAAGTTCACATTACCGTATTAGAACTGAGAACGCAAAGTTATGAACAAGTTTCAGTGTTCTGACGATATATAATTTCTGAAGCAGGCACGGACTTGGACATTTAATTACTTAGAAGGAAAGTGCAAAGTGATATGTACCAAATTATCTATTCTGTCTATATACCTCGGCTGCTTCCCCAAAGGAAATGGAGGTAGCCAAGACAGGACGACACACTCCCAGTTTACTCATCCACACACACACATTTGTTCGTATCATAGTTCCAAGAGAAGAATGGATAGATCCTCCCCACACCACACCACACGAGGGTCAACCGCACAGTGCAATCAGCGACATCTGCAGCAGGGCCTGACAGCAGAGCTGGCTTACCCCTGCCACATCATAATGAACCCATTCCCTTACCCACACCTGACCTGATCAAAGGCTGATTAGACCTAATGCAGGAGATTATTCCCTCAGGGCCACGTCACCATTTATTCATTCAAAATTTCTCTCCAATCATTCCTATCACGTGCAGCCATCTTCCGTGCTCAACAGACATCTCTCTCGTATCTAACGCTCTTTTCGCACTGTTCATCCATCCTATTCATGATCTTCCTCTCAGCCTTACACCTCTCACATCCGATCCAGATATCTTTTTCACTAATTGCTCCTCATCCATTCTCTCCATGTACCCAAACCATCGCAACACCCTCTGCTTAACTCGATCAGCTATCTCCCGAACAACTCCAGTTCTCCTTCACACTTTATCGTTTCTCACTCGATCCATACATGTCACTCCACACATACTCCTCAGACATCTCATCTCCATTACATTCAAACTTCTCCTTTCTGCTACACCCATAATCCATGTTTCAGCCCCATATATTGCAGTCAGTACAACAACATCCTCATACAGCCTTCTCTTTACATTCATTCTAAGCGAACGACATCTAAACACTTTTCATTCCTCCCAGCACCTTTCCTACTTCATTCTTTCTAAACTTCACTTTCATCTGTTCTTCCATCCACAGCAAAACTTGACTCTAAATACTTGAAACACTCTACCTTCTCAGATAACTCACCATTCAAAACTATATGCATCCTCCTGCCATCTACCAACCTTGTACACTTCATCACTTTACTCTTATTCTCATTTACTCTCAATTTCCACCTTTCACACATCCTTCTAAACTCTGTACCTTCTGTCTGTGCAGTAACATCTGCAAACAGCAGCTGATTCAGATTCCACTCTCTACCATCAGCATTCAGCGGACTCAAACCTCCATCTAACACTCTCGCATTCACGTGTCTTACAACACCATCCATATAAATATTAAACAACCACGGTAACATCACACATCCCTGCCGCAACCCCACTCTCACGGGAAACCAACCACTCACACACGCTCTACTATTTACATAAAAAATTTTCACTTCTTTTAACAACCTACCATCAAGTTCATACAATCTCAAAACGGTTCATAACGCCTCCCTATTCTATCATACACCTTCTCTTAATCCATGAACGCCCCAAACACATCCTTACCTTTCACTAAATACTTTTCACACACCTGTCTCACGCATCCCTTCCCTCTCCCAAAGCCACACTGCTCATCACCAATCACTGGTACCCTCACTAACTCTCTTAATTAACACTCTACCATACACCTTACCTAAATCACTTAATAGACTTATACCCCTAAAACTAGGACATTCATAGGTATCCCCCTTACCTTTATACAGTGGAACTATACAAGTACTTGTGTAGTCAATCGGCACTGTACTGCTCGCAAAACACATCAGCAATCTTACTAACCACTCAACAATAGTCGGTCCACCACCTTTCAGGCATTCTGCAGCACACCCATCCATACCTGCAGCTTTTCCTGCTTTCGTCTTCTTTATTGCCTCGTGCACTTCCTCCAACGTTATAAAAAATCATTCATCTCTCCAAACACATTTATTCCTTGCACCCTTTCATCTGCCACAATCTCAGCCTCCCTTTTCTCATTTACATTTAACAATCTTTCAAAATACTCCACCCATCTCTTCCCTTCTGCAACAATCTCAATTAACATCCTTCCATCCTTTGCTTCTACTTGCTCTACCTTCCCAGATTTTCCCTTTCACACCATTTTCACCTCCATCCAAAACATTTTCTTATTCTGTTGAAAATTCTCAGTTAACAGCCTACCCCACCTCTCATCTGCAGCCACTTTAGCATCACGCACAGCTCTTCTCGCCCTATTCTGCTTTTCCTTATACCTCTCATGTGACACCTCATCCTTCCTCTGCAGCCGCACTTCATATGCACGTCTCTTCTCAGCATATTTAAATACACTTGCATTTGTCCATGTTACTGATATGCCGTGATTAAAAAAAGTAAAAGAATAGGACATTTTCATTTTTTTTAAATACTAAAATGCATTAAATGGTAATTCTAGGAACCATACCACTCTCCGTTTCCAAGTGCTGGACCCGGCCATGTGAAATACTGCACGTAATTCTGACAGAACTTGTCTGACCTCTCTGTATGTTCGCCAACCACGCTAACATGTGTTCCATATGCAGCCATAAAATAATGAAAGCTTACTTAAACATATGTAAACTGAGGGTTAATATATCTCAATTAACTATATGGCTTTTTTGTCAAGAGGGCTTTGAGGATAACAGAGCAGTAGTGAAATAATAGTTTTTATACAGTATGAACGGGTTGCCTAATCCGAATGAAATTATTTGGGTATTGCTGAAATAAAATAACAGATTGTTAACTACCATCCAAATTAATCTTCGTGATTTTTTTGTTTTTGCTATAATTCCTGCTGCAGTTTTACATATACCTGACAATATTGTTTCACATTAGATGTGAAAAATATACAGTTCCCATCTTTGAACTACGGGGTTAGAAGGTACATATAAATTTTATTTTCTTTGTTTTGTATGCTGTCCTTTGTCAAAGATTTTTACCCTATGTATTTAGAAGATTTATTTGTAATACATACTGTACGGTTAAAGCTATATTAAAGTTTCTTACCGAGCATTTAGTTAAATTTCTTCCTGATAGCATTTGCCACTCTTGGAGTTAAAATGGCCTTAAACTATTAATAATGAAATATCTGTTAACTAACGACTCTACATCCCCAGGTATAAAGGTAACTGACCACCTCAGCAATATACAAGAAATCAGGATTCATTGAAAGATTAATCATTCATTGCGATGAAGTACCACTTTTCTGTTACTCATCCAAGTCTCTGCAGCATCAAATGGCCCTAAGCAAATACTCAGTGTTAGACAGCTTAAAATACTCTGATGCAACAAAGTGTAGTGCTTCAAATTGCTGCCCCGCTACAAGACTGTTTGCGAGCTGTTAAAGCTCCCATTTTTTCCTTTTTCAAACCAACTTTGCTAATGTTATGCATTTAAAAGGAAAGTGAAATTCGCAATACTTCACTGTCTACAATATATATATATATATATATATATATATATATATATATATATATATATATATATATATATACATATATATTTTACATGTAACATTCCATTCAGTTTATTTTGATGGCATCAAAACCAGGGAAACCAAATTAGATCTTGCTAAACTCGCCTGTAATTCACAACCGGGTTAGAGGTGCAGGAATCACTCTTTAATACAGTACATTGAAATCCCACACATGTAAAAGAAGTACTCCGGTAACTAAATATTAATAAAATTAGTTGCCTTTATTTAGAAAGCAGAATTCTTATATAAATGCTTTAAAAGACTGAATCAAGAACTAACTGCTACCATGCTCGGGAATGTAATATCATTAATGATTCGGATACTCAGTGGGCTAACGCGTACAGACAGATTAGCTGCTGTTGGCAGTTCAGAAGTCTATTGTTTTGCAGTCTCGCTGTTTACAGCACTATACTGTACTGAGCATCTTCATCAGTGACTTCAATCCAATGAAGTATGCTTAACCCGCCCCATCCCGGCCACTTTTCGACCACTGGTACCCCCCAATCCCGGGCAATTTTCGACCTTTTTTTTTTTTGCTAAAACTTTCGCTTTTGGTGAGAAACATCGAAAATTCATAGAGAAATCGCTCACCTGAGGTTTAAAATACTCATTACAGGTAGGAGAGCCTCCTTACCTTACTGGGTTTTCTATCAGGCTGGCACCAAAGAAAACGAGTTCTATGGGAGGATAACTATTTCACACCACTCATAAACAGTATTTATTTATTTACTGTTTCGAATTTATATGTAGTACAAGAGTATATTGGTTTTCAAGCAGTAATATAGGCATTATAAGCATTGTTTCACTCACTAATACCTGACCTTTTTTTGCCACATTACCTGATCATCATTTCTAACTGTTTCTTCCTCTAATGCTATGTAAAGTTTGTCCTCCACATTGTCATTGATTGGGGAATCACTCTGGCCCTGAATTTCGTACCGTGGCATGACATGGCTATACTGGCCAGGTCACTGATAACAGGTGAATTGATGAGAAAAGGGCATGCAGGGGGGGGGAGGAGGTCATGCTGGGTAAGGCATTGTCTCTGCCTGGCATCTTGTTGAGGAAGGTGTCCCGTGTATACATACCAAAAATGACTCACGAAAATTGAAAATTGTGGAAATTATGAATCTTGCAATTGCAGGACGTTGAAGTACGTCCTCGGGATTAGCTGTGACAAAACGTGAGGACGTGGAAGTACGTCCTCGGGACGGCGCGGGTTAATGTTAGTCTTGGTACATGGAGAGATTTTCGATCAGTAAATGCTGAATATAAAAGCAGTTATCCTCACGCTACAGGAGGTCTCCCTGGAGCTGAGAAGAAACTGTATAGAAGAAGTATGGAATACGAATGAAGAGAGACAGGAGAACAAATGGAGAAGTTAAGGAATATTGTAGTGTTTGATTAGGATGCGCTGGAATGTATAAGAAGTTTACCCAGACGATATGACCACGTGAGGAGAAGGGAAATACGAGTCCGACGAGGACTGTCTATATGAGGTGGAAGATGACAGGAGTGAGAAACCGAGAATGAACTGGATGGACGGTGGTTGAAAAGTTGTATGAATGAGGATGCTGTGGGGTGAAGTGAAGGCAGCTTGATGGTGGAGGACATGAAGACATGGAAACGATTAGTTTGTTGCTATCCCATCTGAGATTAAGGCGTCTGGCTATAAACACATCAGTGTTCCCTGGCTGACGGAGTTAGGCTAGCCCATAAGCCTTACTTTTCATGAGTTACTGGAAAAAAGAACTGTAAATATTTTTGGGAAAAAATTAGTGTTTATTAGAAATTTCTCTTTAAACGAATGCCACATACATTGGTACTCTCTTTAATCACGTCACTGATATGGCAGGGTGATGTTCAAGTTGTGAATGTTCTAGGTATGATGTCTTATACCTGCTCCCTTCAGACTATTCAGTTAAAATTGGACGATACCCTAAATGGCTTGCACTTTATAGCCAATTATCCATCCAGAAAGGGAGGACCTTCCTAAGATAAATAAAATCTTGTGTGATTGGCAGAAATAAAGAAACCATGACGTATCTTTTCTGTATTTTTTTTTTAATTGTAGGGAAGAGGGAATCAAAGGCCAGGAGCCCAGAACATTGTTCCTTCCTAGTAAAATTAAAAGCAAAATAACAAAGAGCCAAATTCAAAATTTGTTCATTTCGAAATGCCTCGACACACGGCATTTCAAAGACTGGAGGTCATAGGCAGTAGGAAATACGGAGGAAAACAATTCCAGAGCTAACCTATTGCGTTCATGAATGACTGGGAATAACGGTTAACTCTTGCACGAGAGAGTTGGAAAGAAAATGGATGACAGTTTGCTCCTAGACGTGTTAAGCGCCCGCAATAGAGATGGAGGGCTGCAAAATGATAGTTCTTGGGAACGCTGACTATTGAAGTAGCGACAGAAAGAAATAAAAATACAACATTGTAGCAAAGAAATAGAGGATAAAAGGAGCCAGTAACATGAGGGGAATAGATGAAAAGCTTCTGACTCCACTTTGTTTAGAAGAGGTGGGAAGCATCACCATACACCAGAGTTGTATTCTAAACAGGGGCGAATAAGATCCATTTTAAAAGTCAACAACTGTGCAAGGGTAAAGAAAGCAAAGTCGGCTCAGCACACCTAATCTTATGGAAGCAGATTTTGTAACAGAGGTACTATGATAATTCCAACATAAATCCCGAGAGAATGAAACCTTAAGTACTGTATGTTTAGAGATGATGAAAGATTGAGTTGGATATTGTAAAAAATTAGAGGACAGCCTTAAAAAAGACTTTGCTAGGTTGAAAGATGTAAGAACCGAGTTTTTGAAGCACTAGAAACAAGATTACTTTTACCCAAATCAGAAAAATCAGCCAAGTCAGTGCTTAGGTGTGCCATAGCCTAATCCCTTGTCTGTTGGAGTTGTTGAGATGGATGCTGCGAGAGGCAGATGAAAAAGTGAAGGGTGAATCATCGGCGTACGAGTGGATAGGGTTAGATGTACAGAGTAGACAGTCATTGACGAATAAAACGAAGAGAGTAGGTGATAGCACAGAGCCCTAAAGAACACCATTATTGATAGCTCTAGGAGAACAGTGGCCATCTACAACAGCAGCTATATAATCCTGTCCCTGCTGTAGTAACCCGAGTATATCTTCTTAAGAAGAGACTTTGACTAGTGATTTGAGTAAAGGAACTGCCAGCTCCAAAACAGTATGAGGTGGAATTGCTAGAATCATAGCATAAGTGAGAAAATGGCGGTTTTCAAAATGGCCACGACCGGGGTCTTTCATGACTACAAAGGCTTAAAAATCTAATAGAAATATAGTACCTGGAAGACTATTATGGGGTTTTCAAGCTCTGCCGACATTATGGTGCCTACAGGAAATCGATATGACCTTGTATAGTTCCCAAAATTCAAGATGGCTGCCATTGGACTCTCCCCAGACAAAAAAGTCGTGTATCTTTTGAAAGAAACATTGTGAGTGGATGATTTTTATGTTAATTAAGAGGTTTTCAGGCACTGCCGACACGATAGTACATTTAGTGATTCAATATCACCACATTTGATACCCAAAATTCAAGATGGCCACAAATAAGTAATGAAAAGACAAGCATAGAAAGTTTTTGATACCCATAATTCAAGATGGCCACAACTAGATAATGAAAACACAAGCAAAGAAAGTTTTTATTCAAAGACATTTCCTAGTCATACAGATATCAATACCAGATGAAGCTAGTTTCACGAAAATATGACTTAATTATGACTGAAAGATGGCATTTTCACTCATTTGGACAAACTGACTCCTGTTTATGAAAAAATGTTACACATTTGACACCCTCCTTTTTAGCACAAACATCACATCGAGCCACACTTACAAACGATTAACATTCTTTGGGGTAATGGATTCAGGCATTTTTCAAAAAGTAGTGTCAATGTCTGTCACCCATCCGTATTTGGTAGGGTCTGTGGCAGGGTGGGTAACATCAAGAAGGTATAGAACTTTGCAGACAGAGTAAAATGGTCTCCTGATGTGGCCACGAATTGTGCTTGAAGTTAATGACAGGGCTTCCAACGACTTTGGTATCGGAGCTTGCAGTTGGGCTTCCACCCAGAGCTGGTCGAATATTCACGATTCGGGTTTGCTCATCGCGCCAACCCACACCCGAAGGAGATACTCCTCAGCTTTCATCAAGATCTCGTCAGTGACAGTGTCAGACTACATAATCAGCCAAGTAATGTTCTGGATCACATGATAGACAGGCGTGTTTGGTACCTATCTTACTCACTGCATCATCTCCAGTCAATATATGTGCCTTCACGATGGCTTTAGATAGTCCTACTCTCAGCTTATCTGCAAGAGCGTGTAGTGGTATATGACGCCGTCGCACACTGGTTCCAAACTCTACCCACAGTTCTTGGAGGCCTCGCTTTTGAAAATATTGAACATCATGAAGTAGATGTGCTACTGTTTCTGTGTCAATGAAAACCACTAGCAGTTGGCTACTTCCCCGATCCGCCTCACATGCACAGTGCATCACTATATGATCAGTGGCTTCTTCCACATCACATGTCAGCGTGTCGATAGGTTCTGTAGTTTCAGAAGGCCGGTTGGGTGGACGGCATTCCAGAGAAGAAAAACTGCTAAAACAACACCATCATCTGTTATGCATCCACCAAGCACAACATTCAACTTCACCATCTCAGGAGTCAAGATGAGATCGTGAACGAGATGCTGTAGCATAGTTCTGTTGACCAAGGAGATCCACAACTTGTTCATTTGTTAGGGTATTGGGACACCTGCAATGAGCTCAGTGAGGTCAACGGACTCAGCAGGACGTAGCCTTTCTCCACCCTTAACAGAGGACTTCAAGTTGCTGTCAAACACGATGTAGAGGCTGGACCTGGAACAAATAGAGTGGCCCGCTGATAGCACACAATTGATTGTGCTTTCGAATGTTCCAAATGAAACCAAGTTTGGAAAGGAATGTATTTTCGACATGAGGTCCAATATAACAGATGCATCTAAAGGCAGGAAAGTGGAACTCGTTGCCTGTTAATCTGATCTCCAAAGTGTGCAATGAGCGCACTTTTGTCAGTCTTGGGAGGATTGATTGTCTTCAAACAGAGGTGAAACAGGCAGGACATCATGTGCATAGGTAGATTAAAGTTCCATGTCTCGCTCTTTCACAATTTCGATGTCGCACTGAGCCGCTTCTATCATTTCATATGTCACAGCAGAAGTTGTACTCACATCAGTGGATGGTTTGCTGTCAAGCTGAGGTAACTTCCTCTTTGATATAGTGGTAGAGATTTTTGGTCTTGTCAACAAACCTCTCTCTCCAGAATTCTCTTACCAGTTGATCCCCATTCACCTGCACTTGGAGCAGCCAGACGGAAAGTTCATCCAGTGCCAGTTGCTTAGTGATTAGATTGTGCAGTTTGACGGCAGGAGCCATGGTGATGTATGGGTTACCCCTCTCATACACAAAGCCCGGAAGCCTTAAAACGTTTTCATTCAGTTGATGAGCTTTGCGTCCAGTAAGTACATGATGAATCGTCGCCGATTCACTATGATTCATTAACGCATTATTCATAACATCCCTGAAGTTGTTTGAGATGAGGAGAGTTTTGTGGAAAAAGAGTTGCCACTCGATCACGACCCTCAGACTTCTTGTTTGGCCAACAATGCCTCCAGCACTTTTTTATGCCTTGTGGATGGATTGTTCTAGCTTCATATCCGGTGCAACAGCATTGAGGTAACTTTCAACTCGATCCTTCACGACAAACTGACCATGCATGAACTGCTGAAAAACATACGGATGAGTTACTTCTAAGACTCTCGTGGATTCAAGGTAGAACATGCCATAGCGAAAGTAATTGATGCAGTCAATCTCTCAGAAGATTGGCAGAGAAGCTTCCATGGAAGCTATATGTATAGGGGAATCTCCTTCTCGATCTGATGCAACGGCATGCTTGATAGTAGCAGCCATCTGTTGAAACACTTACAGGTACTGACACACCTAAGATTTTGAACAGCATTCTTCCAGAAAACACCTTACTTGTTCATGAGATTTGATGACTGGTCAAATAGTTCTGTGAACTTCTCAGTGGGTCTTTCGTTTGTACATACAGCTCTCTGTACTTCGTGTGCACGTTCTATGAATTCGTCATTAATACTATGATCATTCTGCATTAGCCACTCCCAGAGTGCCTCTCATGCCAAGGAGTTGAAAAGATCTGATACCATCATGATTCCATGGAAGGAACGTATTTAATGATTTCCTTCCAAAACTGCGTTCAAGCAGACATTGACAAAAAAATAAATAAATAAATAAACAGTAGTATCCAGAGAGTACTGCTACATTCCAGCTATATCGAAAATAACAACTTTCTTGTTAGCTATGGATTTTGGAAGATGGCCATCTTGAATTTTTAGTATCAAATGTTGTGATATTGAATCAGTAAAGGTACTATCGTGTCGGTAGTGCCTGAAAATCTCATAATTAACATAAAAATCATCAACTCACGATGTTTCTTTCAAAAGATACACGGCTTATTTGTCTGGGGAGTGTCCGGATGGCAGCCATCTTGGATTTGGGGTGCTACGCAAGGTCATATTGAATTCCTATAGGCACCATCGTATCAGCCGTGCCTGAAAATCCCCTAATAGTCTTCCAAGTACTACATTTCTATTAGAAATTGTAAGCCATTATAGTCCTGAAAGACCCTGATGCCGGGCATTTTGAAAACTGCCAATTTCTCATTTATGCTATAATTCTAGCAATTCCACCTAATACTGTTTTGAAGCTGGCGGTATCCTTTACTCAGATCACCAGTCAAAGCCTCTTCCTAAGAAGATGTATAGGGGTCTAATTGAACGACCAGAAAGGAAGCTTGAGATTAAGGCACAGAAGGCAATTTGAAAATTAAATATTTATGCCAGACTCGATCGAATGACACTGAGATGTCAAGTGCAATGGGAAAGCTTTCGCCAAAGATCCAAAAGGAGGATGACGAGTAGTCTGAAAGTAAGGTGAGAAGATCGTGAGTGGAGCATCCCAGGGAAAACCCATACTGACAATCGGAAAAACAGTTGTGATAGGGCAGGTGTTTTAGTTTTTTTTTAAATTATGAAAATATTTAAAAAATAGAAATACAGTATGTTGCAGCAACTGGGTGATAGTTAGAGGGCCGGGAATGGTCACCATTCTTTGGGAAAGCCCGATCAAATTTCCAGCAAGCAGGAAAGGCACAAGTTGACAGACAAAGGGAAAAGAGTCTACCTAGGCAGGGTGTAAGTACGGAAGCAGTTTTTGAGGACAGCAGGATGTACCCTATGAGGCCCATTTGTCTCGTTGGTATTAAGGCCACCGATGGCAGAAAACACATCAATTAAAGAGCTTTTAATGATGAAGTCTGAGGGGGGTGGGGTGGAGGAAGAGAACCAGAACTATCTAATGAGGAATTGGAGGAGAAAGTCTGACCAAAGATTTTTGCTTTTTAAGAAACAGCTACAGCGCAATTCGAGCAGAAAAGAGGGGGAAGGATGATGCAGTAAAGCTGCTAGAAAGGTTTTTGGCAAGACACCAGAACGACTTGGAAGAATTGGAGTCAGAGAGTTAAGGGCATTTAGTACAAATGAAATTTGTCTTCTTAGTGCAATAGGAAAAGTGTATGGTAGGATACTTATTGACAGAGTTAAGGAAATAACACAGGAGTTAGTTGGAGAAGAACAGGGAGGCTTTAGGAAGGGAAGAGGTTGTGTAGATCAGATATTCATTCTTAGATCATTAGTGGAAAAGTTTCTAGAGATGGGAAAAAATTTTTATGCGCCATTCATGGATTTGGAGAAAGCATATGACAGGGTGGATAGACAAGGATTATGGAAATTATTAAAAATATATGGAGTAGATGGGAAGTTGATGAATGTGAAGAGTATGTATGATGGTGCTAAGGCTGCAGTGCGTGTGGATGGTGAACTGAATGATTTTTTCTCTTTGAAGGTTGGGTTGAAACAGGGATGTGTCATGTCTCCATTATTGTTCAGAGTGTACATGGATGGAGTAATAAAACAGATACAAGATAGGGCAGTGGATGTTGGAGTGGCCCTGGTGAGAGAGGGTAGTGTTTGGAAACTCCCTGTACTGTTGTTTGCAGATGATACTGTGATGTTGAATGAAGACGAAGGGGAGCTGCAAGACTTGGTGGATGAGTTTGGGAGAGTGTGTAAGAAATGGAATTTAAAGGTGAATGTAGGGAAGAGTAAAGTGATGGTCTTTGAGAGAGGTGAAGTCAGTGAGTGTACAGTGAGGTTGGATGGTGAGGAAATGGAAAATGTGAGTACGTTTAAGTACTTGGGGAGCGTGGTGAGTAAGGATGGAAGTTTGGAGGGTGAAGTACTTGAAAGGGTACAACAAGGAAGAGAGGTTGCTGGTTCCTTGAAAGCAGTGAAAGAAACAGGGAAGTGATAATGGAAGTGAAAAAGTTACTACATGACAGTATTGTGAGACCAACTCTAACGTATGGAAGTGAAGCTTGGACGTTGTTGGAAGAACACAAGTCAAGAGTGACAGCAGTGGAAATGAGTTATTTAAGAGGAGCCTGTGGAGTCACATGGAGAGACAGGGTGACAAATGAGGATATAAAGGAGCTTTGTGGTGTGGATGTGGATGTGATAGGAAGCGTTAGGAGGAAAACATTGAGGTGGTTTGGCCATGTGGAGAGCGTGGAGGGTGAGAGACTGGCGAGGAGAGTGTATGTGAGTGAGGTGGAGGGGGGAGAGGGAGGGGGAGACAGAGGATGAGATGGAGGGATGGAGTGGAGAGGTATATGAGGGAGGGGGGTGTGAGTTGGGAGCATGGCAGTGAAATGGCGGGGGACAGGACGACGTGGAGACGATTTGTTTGTGGCCACCCCGTGCGGAATTGAGGAGTCTGGCAATAGATAGATAGATAGATAGATAGAAATTATTTTTACCAAAGTGAAGTACAGACTTAGCACGATTCTGGGCAAAAACATAAGAGAGATAGGATTCAGGGGTGGGTTGCCTCTGGTATATTTCGTAGGTCTTCTTGTGGACAGCATTAAAACAAGCGTGAATAAACCAAGGTCTTTTTGCATTTGTCATAATACAGAAAAATGCAATGTGTGCCTCCATGCCTGAAAGAATTACCTCTGTAATGTGCAAGGAACACTTAAATGGCTGTCAACCTTGGAAGCAATAATCATTCGAGGGAATATCAAAGAAGTACTGTCTGAGGGTCTCCCAGTCAGCAGCTCCAAAATGCCATAGCCACCGTTTCTTGGAAGGGTCCACAGGCCTAACTGGAACAATGGGACAGGTTCAAGTGATAAGGATATGACTGGGGAAGCCCAACAGAGGGATAAGCATAAGAGTGTAAGTAGAAAGATGTCAGGAAAAGGACAAGGTAGTCAGGAATACGAGCAGGGTGCTGCATAAGCTGTTCTAGGTCATTAAGGATACACAACATGTAGGCTTGTTCACCACGTGGATCAGTGAAATGAGGGGAGAGCCAAAAGTGGTGGTGAACATTGAAATCACACAGGATGGAGATGTCAGACAAAGGAGAAATGATAGCATGTCTTCCATCTCAGATGAAAGTTAGTCAAAGAATGTTTCACAGTACGTCAGCAACACAAGAGCAAGTTATGTTGTTGAATACATTTACACAAAAGCCAGGATTTGAATTGAGTTTAGAGTAAGCAGGAGGATATACAATTGCGTTTCCTATCAGTTGCCTCAGACAGCTGAGTCATGGTGAAGAAGAAGTGCGGTTTAGAGGAGGAGAGGTAGCGTTCAACAGAGAACAAAAATTAGAGGAGAGGCCACGAATGTTGCAGAAATGTAGAAGTGAGTCAAACAACGGTTCCGAGCATCTCTCTTGGCCATCACTGGGAAAGGGGAGAATGGTGGGGTCTTTTATGCCCCCCCCCCATGGGAACCCTGAGGCTGGATATTGAGATGCCATTTGTTATAATTTTGAATAGGAAGGCTGGTGTGTAACGTACATGTAGTTTGGTGTTGACAGTTAATGGAAGTACTATAGGATAATAAGCTGGCCTAGTCTCTGTGTTACTGAAACGTTGAAAAAGTTCAGCAAAGGAGGATGGTCAGAAGCTAGTTCCAAGGGCTAATGAAACGGGAGCTGCAGCTAGCCCGGTCATCAGCTTTGCATCCATCTCGGGAGTATCGCCCTGTTCGACTGGTGCTACAGTCTACTTCACGTTACTACCTAACTCCTCTTTCTAATTTCGTACTGAGGAAAGAAATGAAAAGTTTCACTATATCTGATCCTTCAAGTTTAGAAACTTGTATTTTGAATTGAAGAACATCATCTGGAGATATCGAGAAGAATAAAATTATAAAGTGATGATAGTGGTAAAAACCCTCAGGTATTTATTCAGCTCCCAGTTGAATATCAGTCGTCTGTCATTACCGGTAATCGAATAGCAGAGTTATCCCGAGCAAGAGAGGCTGAATAGTTCAGGCATTAACACTTAGGTTCTCATGACTTACTCGCATCTGGATGAAAATCGGTTGGCATCGGCTAGAATTAGAGTCCTAGAGTTGCACCGACCATGAGAAAGATGAAAACGATGTAGACTTGTTCACCGTTAGGATCATTAGTAAATGGTGGAGAGCCAAGAGTAGCCGAGAAACTATAATCCTTCAATACAATGACGTCTTTGAAAACATACTGACGCTTCTGTAACATAATATATAGCAGGGATCTCAACCTGGGATTCACAGCATGGTTTCCAGGGGATATTAGATGGCAATCGAAAATGTATGAAAATCTGAGAGAGAGAAGAGAGAGAGAGAGAGAGAGAGAGAGAGAGAGAGAGAGAGAGAGAGAGAGAGAGAGAGAGTATTGTGTGTGTGTGTGTGTGTGTGTGTGTGTGTGTGTGTGTGTGTGTGAGTACATTGATTATAGATACCCGTGTCAGGTTGGTTCACATTCAAGCAGCGGCCCTAACTGAGGATGGGGGGAGGGGGGTACTGTCTCATTTCAGTCAGCTAGCCGTAACTGATGCTCGTATGCAAGTAATTGTTGCTTCACTTTCTCCAGATAATTTTGTTTACTTTAACGAGGTAAGTTCATAACATTTCGAACAGTGTCTTGGTGTTTTTGCTAATTCGATGATATGTATGCTGGTGACTTTTTTATCCTCCACCTGACGAAGTAAGAGGAGGGTATCATTATCATTGAGATTAACTCTGAGATTTTCGGCCCTCCGACGATCGTCTGTGCCAGATTCAGCCAGTTGCACATACAGCGGGCCATCGCGCTGCAATATTTGTACTTAATTGGCCACTGTACACTTACTTTTATGGTAGACTAATGAATGTGGTACTATTTTTTTTTAAGCTGAACAATTGCTCTTTACTGCAGATTGGTTAGAAAAGATAAATACGATTGCTAAAAGGCCAATAGGACGAACAGAACTTAGCCGAAATGAATTAATCGCACATCCTTTGGCAGAAAAATATTTGAAACAAAATAAAAGTATTAGAGTCATGTGAAATTTGATAGCACCATGCCAATCTACAGTAAATTCACTTTCTATTGATATATAGGTTATGGCAATTTATGTTAGTTTTCACACAGGAAAGCGAAAGTAAAACGATAAAATTTTTGAGTTTTCATTCCACACCCACCCACTGTGAAGTAACTTTATATAAACGCTTCCTACACGTTCACTATTAATGGTAAAGTAATAAGTTGGGTGTCATTGTAAAGCTGAATAGATGCTCTAATGCCAGTATCACTGAAGTAAATTAAAACTAAACATAAAGGGCCAATAGGTCGAGTTAAAGTTGTCCAATAAGGAAAAGCTGGATACCATTCCGTAGAAAAATAAATGTATAAAAATAAGTTTTAGACTCACATGAATTCTGATAGTACCCTGTCAATCTACAGTAAAATCCCTTTTCACTGATATATAGGTTATGGCATTTTATGATATTTATCCCTGAGATACACTGATGGGAAGTTATACTTCCGGTTGGCACACCGACATCACACTCTTGCTGTCACACATGCAAATATCCATGCTGGTAATACTGGTATTATTCATAGTAAAAACCTAACTATTATGCATATCTGTCTGATGTACTCGTCACTGCAAAAAAAATAGTTGGAAAAGGATAAATAGGATAGTGTGCGTGGAACAAACCCAGGTAGGAGAACATGCAAAAAGAAAAAAAAAAGTTTCGTATGACTCGTATTTGAGTCATAAGAATCTCAATGGTTGATTTTTCTATGACGCGAAATCACGTCGTCGGAATCTCAAAGGGTTAACAACAACAGATGGCGTAGAGATTTCTTTTCCGAAGCAAAGTCAGAAAGTATTAACAAGTCATGAAATTTCAGATAGTTGTCTTATAGTGAACTGGTGCCTTTTGATAGATAGAATGCTGTGACTTGCATATATATATTTTTTAAATATCAGATTTCAGTGCAACCTGTGCAAGGAGTATGAAGCAAGAACTTAGAAAGTATTCACAACAGTCATGAAATTTCACATTGTAATGTGTCTTACAGTGAACTGGTGCCTTTTGATAGGTAGAATGCTGCGTCTTAAGTAGTTTTATTTTTCAATAATGAAAAAAGAGGAAAAATAGTTTTTCTCAGATATTTCAGTGTGACCTGTTTCTCAGTATTATATGGGGAGGGGTGAGGGTGAGGGCCGTTATGTGCTTGGTTAGGTATGCAAGCAGGTGAGGGGGTATGTTCTTCATCAGATAAAGAGTTGCAATAGCGTAACATTGCCTATGTTTATCACAAGGATCAACAAAAGTAGGAGGCCAAAAGATTTCATTTCAGGAGCGAATCTTGCAAAGTATTAACTATAGAGTCATGAAATTTGACATAGTTATGTGTTCTATAGTGAACTGTTGCCTTTTGATAGGTAGAAAGCTGTGTTTTAAGTAGTTAGTTTGAAAAGAATAAAATCAGAGATTTCAAAGGCCCCTATGCAACTTATCTGAAGTCAAAATTCAGAAAGTATTCATTACAGAGTCATGAAATTTCACGTAGTTATGTATCTTATAGTTAGCTGGTGTCTTTTGATAGGTAGAGTGCTGTGTCTCATGTATTTTTTTGTTTTTTTGTTTAATAAAGAGAAATAAAGAAAATATATTTTTCTCAGAGATTCCAATATGACCTGCTTTCTGTGTGTTAAGAAGGGGTGGAGGGCCGTCATGCGCTTGGTTAGGTGTGCTAGGAAGTGGGGGTATGTGCTTGGTCAGATGGAGAGTTGCATCAGCGTAGTGTTGCTATGTTTTTATAGTGTTGTAATAATTATCAAAACTTAATGAAGTTATAACTTTTGGAAACTAGTGTTTATGACATTAGTAGTGTGTGGCTAGCCATCATTAAATAACAGATTTTATTGACACAGGCAGAGGTATGCACTCTCTTGTTGGTTACTGGTAACTGTTTGTTCTTTTGACATTGGTGGTAATATGACTGCCTGAAGTTATCTCTGTGTCATCTTACTACAGTGGATATAATATGACTACTAGATGGTATTTTCATTGTTTGATCATTTGTTGTTATGATTGCCTGAAATTGTTTCTATTGTGTGATGAATGCCTGTAGATGGTTGTGTTGTGTGGTCTTACAACGGTGTTGATAATATGGCTTCCTGATGAAAGTTTTCAGGGTTTAATTTTTGACATTATGACTGCCTGAAGGTTATTCTACTGTGTGATCTTGCGATGGTGCTGAAAATTTCAGTGTCTTATGGTGTTTATATTGTAAAATTTTATTTTGGTGGCGATAATATAACTTTTTGTCAATGTCTGTAACTTTCTATACGGCGTTGGTTATACATATATTATTTATTACAATTTCAGACACCGTTATGGAATCATCAGTGAAGAAATGTCAGTATGATGAAAGCTACACTCTAGCATCTATCGACACTATCGGCAAAAATAAGTGTGAATTTTCAGTGTGTTATAAGCCATAAAGTTGTATAACTGGAGTGCATGAAACCAAGCTTTATCATGCAAAAATTGAATAGTTGTCACCAGAATCTGAAAAGTAAGAATGCTGACTTCTTCTGGCTAAAGTATGAGGTACTGATGCGAACACGATTTGCTCATATAAGACAGTTCAGTCAACAAAATTTTTGAGTTACGTGCACCGTACTACAGTACATGGTATCACTGAGAACCGCACAAAAGAAGCAGGCAAGGCTACGCTGTTGCACCCCTCCATCAGAGCAAGCACATACCCCCCACCTCCCTGCATAGGGGCAGGCCCTCCCCCCCTCCCCCCTTGTATGATGCATAGACATTAAAACTTAAAAATTTCAGTGGCTTGTCCATGTTAATAATGAAGTCATGAGCAGATCTGATGAAGATATGACTCGTGTTTTCTTTTTCATTTAGGCAGCCATTTTTTAATAATTACATAATAGGTACAGTCATGAATGTTCATACACTATTAGATATTCAGATAATCATCCGTCATGTACAATTTCTGCCTCAAAGGTGCAATAATTGCAGTTTTAATAGAAAATGTATAAAAAAATCAGTTTTATGTATTTTTGCAGTTTAATAACATTATACAACCTCATGGCATTTTAACTACCAAACGGCACCAGGAAGCATAATAACACATATTCCTGAAGAATTTAAAGCCTGTACCTGTGTTAATTTCTGATGCCGAGCCTGGAAACATTTTTGTTGGTACATTTCCACTATTTAAAAAAAAATACTGAAGACACAGCATTCTGCCCATCAAAAAGCACCAATTCACTGTAAGACACATAACTATGTGAAATTCCATGACTCTATAGCGAATACTTTCTGAGTTCTGGTCCAGAAACGAAATCTCTATGCCCGGCCAGTCGTCCTGCCACCCAACTCTACGGAAGGACACATATTTATCCCAGTGATAACAACACACTCATCTGACTTTGTCAGGTGGAAGGTAAAAATTAAAAAACTCACAACATAGCAGAGAAGTTAATCATCCCTTATGGTAAAGATATAGTCTGCCATGTTACTGGATGTGATGTTGGGCAGATCATAAGAGCACCCTCTCAAATGATACTGCTCATTGACGAATGTTTGATATTTCAGAAGATACGAAACAAGTGATTGCTGAAATGAAAAGGGTAACTTGCAGACTCAACTGAGTCAACTATTTGTGCCCAGTTCCTGGTGTTTGTATGATACATCAGTGGTGGAGATTTTAAGGAGATTTTAATATTCTATCATGCTTTGGAGATGAATATATTTTCCATGAGTTTTACCATTTTTTTTTAGGGTGAAGGATTTTCTTGGAATAATGTATGTGCGTGCATAACTGATGGAGCATCAGCAATGCTTGGCCATCGATCAAAGTTTCGAGAAAGAGTGAATGAGATGAATCCTGAAACAAGGCATATTCAGTGTATGTTTCATAGATATGCTCAGGCATCTAAAATTCTCTCATTAGAGTTAAGGTTAGTGCTTAATGACGTTGTGCACACCGTAAGACGAAGTGTTACTCTTTCACAACAAAGTTTGCTGGTTGTCATGGGGGACTGTGAATGTGATATCATGAGCAGAGTCATTTACGGACAAGCTTTGCAATTTCTTCAAACGTGATAACAGGACAAAGTCACTTGAATACACCAAGAAATTGTTAGACAGCCACTGGCTCAAGAAGCTGGCCTACTTGAAGGACTGGATATCACCCAGTCTTTGATCATCTTGCATGCCCAGTCCATCATTTGTTATTCATGTCACGCAGATTTTTCCAGATTTCGCTTCTAAGATACTGGAATTCAGTTTTTAGGGTTAGGGAACTAGGATGAGCCAGTCAGTTGTCACGTGCCCAATGCTTTATTGAAAGAGACTTAATGTATCTATCTATCTATCTATCTATTGCCAGACGCCTCAATCCCGTTTGGGGTGGCCACAAACAAACCGCCTCCAAGTCGCCCTGTCCCCCGCCATTTCACTACCCTGCTCCCAACTCACACCCCCCTCTCTCATATACCTCTCCACCCCATCCCTCCATCTCATCCTCGGTCTCCCCCTCCCTCTTCCACCCTCCACCTCACTCACATACACTCTCTTCGTCAGTCTTTCACCCTCCATCCTCTCCACATGGCCAAACCACCTCAGTGTGTTCCTCACAACGCTTCCTATCACATCCACATCAACACCACAACGCTCCTTTATATCCTCATTCGTCAGCCTGTCTCTCCACGTGACTCCACAAGCTCCTCTTAAATAACTCATTTCCACTGCTCTCACTCTTGACTTGTGTCCTTCCAACAACGTCCAAGCTTCACTTCCGTACGTTAGAGTTGGTATCACAATACTGTCATGTAGTAACTTTTTTACTTCCATGCTCACTTCCCTGTTTCTTATCACTGCTTTCAAGGAACCAGCAACCTTTCTTCCCTGCTGTACCCTTTCAAGCACTTCACCCTCCAAACCTCCATCCTTACTCATCACACTACCCAAATACTTAAACGTACTCACATTTTCCAATTCCTCACCATCCAACCTCGCTATACATTCACTGACTTCACCTCTCTCAAAGACCATCACTTTACTCTTCCCTACATTCACCTTTAGGTTCCGTTTCTTATACACTCTCTCAAACTCATCCACCAAGCCTTGCAGCTCCCCTTCATCTTCACTCAACAACACAGTATCATCTGCAAACAACAGTACAGGGAGTTTCCAAACACTATCCTCTCTCACCAGGGCCACTCCAACATCCACTACCCTACCTTGTACCTCTTTTATTACCCCATCCATGTACAGATTGAACAACCATGGAGACATGACACATCCCTGTTTCAAACCAACTTTCAAAGAAAAATTCACTTAGTTCACCATCCACACGCACTGCAGCCTTAGCACCATCATACATACTCTTCACAGCATTCAACAACTTCCCATCTACTCCATATATTCTTAACACTTTCCACAATCCTTGTCTATCCACCCTGTCATATGCTTTCTCCAAATCCATGAAAGCCGCATACAACTTCTTTCCCTTCTCTAGAAACTTTTCCACTAAAGATCTAAGAATGAATATCTGATCTACACAACCTCTTCCCCTTCCTAAAGCCTCCTGTTCTTCTCCAACTAATTTCTCTGTTCTTTCTCTAACTCTGTCTATAAGTATCCTACCATACACTTTTCCTATTATACTAAGAAGACAAATGCCCCTATGATTACCACACACTTCTTTTTCCCCTTTTCCTTTGTACAAGGAATAATTATACCTGACTTCCAATCCTCCGGGACTCTACCTTCCTCCCAGGCCAATCTGCACATCTTCCACATCCATTCTACTACTATCTCTCCCCCATGCTTCAGCATCTCACCACACACTCCATCAATTCCTGGGGCTTTCCCCAGTTTAACTTTCTTCATTGCTTCCACAACCTCTATCCTACTGATTTCTTCCTGTCTTCTCACCTCCCTCCTTCTCCCAGCCATTCCCCAGCCACTTATACTCGCATTACTTCCCATCCTCTACGTTCAACAATTCCTTAAAGTGTTCTCTCCATCTGCTCACTTTTTCTCCCTTCTCCACTAGTAATCTACCATGTTTATCTTTCACTCCCCTGCTAACTTCACTTCCACCCTGTCTTACTCTTTTCACTTCTCTCCAGAACATTTTCTTACAGTCCCTCCACTTTACACTCAAATTCCTTCCAAATTCCTCATCCACTCTCTTCTTACTCTCTCTTACTAATCTCTTCACCTCTCTCTTCCTTTCCACATATAACTCTCTCTTCTGCCTCTCAACTTCTTCCACGTCCCTATTTCTCATCCATTCATTGTATGCTTTCTTCTTTTGTGCCACAGCCTGTTTCACCTCTTCAGTCCACCACGCTGTTCCTTGCACCCCCCTCCGTCTTCTCTTCCTTCCACACACCACATCACATGCTGCACATATTTCTTCTGCAAATATCTTACACACACCTTCCACGTCTCCCATCTGCTCCAATTCATATTTGCCCAATCGTTCCTCCACTTCTCTCTTATACTCTGCCTTTTTCTCATCCTCTTGTAACCTTTCCACTCTCCTTGCAACTACTCCTTCCTCTCGTCTTTCCCTTCTTCTATTCCTCCATCTTACTTGCATCCTAATTCTGGCCACCACCAAGTAGTGGTCAGAAAGGCCCCTCCCCCAACCTCTATAAACTCTTGCATCCAATATACATCTTCGCATCCTTTCATCCACACACACATAATCAATCATTGCCTTCCTTTCATTCAGTTCACCACCCACCCTTCTCATCACTCGCCATGTATACCTGTGGATCATTTTATGCCTGAAGAGGGTATTGGCTATTACCAACCCCCTCCCAGCACAGATGTCCACTAACGCACTCCCATTCTCATCTATCTCAGCAGGCACACCCCACTCACCAACTATTCCATCCACCTTCACATTACCAACTTTACCATTCATATCACCGATCAAAAACACTCTCTCATTCCTTCCAAACTTTTCCATGCACACTTCCACATTTGTCCAGAACTCTTCTCTCACTCTTCTAGCACGATCTTGCATTGGCGCATACACACACACAATCGCCCACATTTGTATTCCAACTTTCAACTTTACCCACACAATCCTTGACCCAACTGATCCATACTGTCTTATGCTCTTCTTCCATCTTTTACTCACAACTATACACACTCCTTCCTTTGCCCTCTCATTCTCATCTACTCCTGCACATATACCCCATCCATACTCCCATTCTCTCACAAATTTGGAATTTGGAAATGAGGAATTTGGAATGTATGCCCTCAGCATTTCACCAAACCAATCTTTATGGCAGTGACTGGGCTTTAAAGCAGTGTATTAATGTTCAGCTGCTCTGCAATTTTGTTTCTTGCATTTTTGTTTGGGTCAAGTGGTGGGCATTGAGAGAGCTTGTTTGTAATAGTGCTGCAGAAGGTGTTACATAATGCTGCATCTTTAAAATACTACAGTTTAGTTTCTTGGAGGATGGTCTATGGCATAGTTGTGGACATAATTACGGCTAGTTGCATTTGCTGAGTATAAGGATATGATCTGCTGAGCACGCAGTACCTCTCATAGCTTGGGTTATAAGAGCTTCTCTTCGATCTCGTTGCCTTACAATGAGAGTCAAGTAGGTGTCAATGCCTAGATCGTATCTTGTGTTTAATCTTAAGTTGAAAAATGGTGTTTGTGATGACCAGACTGTTTTCTGAGCACAAGGACAGCACTCTAAGGCCATTGTTGTTCATGTTACCAACATCATGCGGCCCATAAAACTTTGCCAGATGTGATTAGCTTTTCCAACTTTGGCATTAAAATCTCCAAGCAGGATGACCGTCATTATAATGTATCACTTGAATGGTAGTATCCAGAGAGACATAAAAGGAGTCTTTGACCGTGTCCTTAGAGTCAGGCCTTGGGCACAGGCACTGATGAGTGTTGCATATTAACCTTTAGAGAGTGGTATATGCTAAGACATCAGTCACAAATATACCTACAGGTGATTCTTGGATCTTTTGTAGTAGGTTTTTTTGGACTGCAAAGCCAATACCATGGTTTCTTTTTACGTTGTTTGGGTATCCCCTCTAGAAATAGGTATACCCATCTCCTGCTTCTAATAGGTTGCCCTCTCCAGAGAGGCGAGTCTCGGACAAGGCACTATCGTCAGCTGTATAATTATATTTTCAGTTCATGGGCAATAGGAGTAGTACTACGGCACTGTCGTGTGTCTTGGACAGTATCAAGCATGAGTCCCAGGGATTCTTTTGGTTTTTCAACTGCACTGTGCGATGCCTTGACATACACAGTTATCTGCCAAGGTGGACCAGAACAGCAAATGTTTATGTTACCTTTTGTAAACCCCTTCTTGTCAGGGGTAAGTACTTGTGTGTCCTTTTCTGGCTGGAGGAGAATATAGCAGTGGGTTTGCAGAATGAATGGATTTGGTGTGACAGTGATGATGCACAGTCCGTACCACCATATGAATATTTTTTTTTAAATAACTGATGAAGGAACCTAAGGCAGGACCCAGCAAATTGTTCCCTCTGAGAAAAAAACAAAAACAAAATAAAGGAAAGCCAAATTCAGGATCCACGCATTTTGAGATGCCTGGACACGCTGCGTTTGAAAGACTGGAGATCATAGATAGTCGGAAATACAGATAGAGGGAGACAGCTCCAGAGCTGACCTGTTGAATACATGAGGGACTGGAAGTAACGATTAACTCTTGCACTAAAGAGATGGACAGACGAGAGCTTGTTGCTAGACGGGTACTATGTACCCAACATAGTGGTTGATGAATGCAAGCAGACAGTTCCGAGGAGCAGTGACCATTGACGCAGTGATCGAAAAGACACAAAGATGCAATAGTGCAGCAAAGAGACAGAGGCTGAAGCGAGCCAGTAAGAGGAGGAAAGTTAATAAATCGAAATGCCTTTGACTCCATCTTGTTGAGAAGAGCTGTATATAGGGAACCTTCCCATACATGAGAAATGTACTCTGCATAGCGAAGAATAAAACCCGTGTATAAAGTCAACAACAGTGCTGGGGTAAAGAAGCCACGAAGTCGGTTTAGCATACCTAATCTGTTGGAAGCAGATTTTGCAAGAGAGGCAATATGATCTTTCCAAGATAAATCACAAGAGTATGAAACTCCAAGTATATTTAAAGATGATGCAGGATTGGGAGGGATATTGTTAACAATCAGAGGATACTTCTGTGGAAGATTTTGTCTGGTTGATAGATGTAAAAACTGAGTTACTGATACACTAAAAATAACAAGATTACTTTTACCTTAGTCAGAGATATGAGCCAAGTCAGACATAAGGTGTGCCATAGCTTTATCCATGGTTTGTTGCAGCAACTGCTGAGATGGACACTGTGGGAAGCAAATGGAAATGTGAAGGGTGGAGTCATCAGTGTATGTGAGGACAGGGTTTGATGTAGGGTTTAGGTCATTGATGAATTAAAGAAAGAGAGTTGGTGGTAGGACAGAGCCCTGAGGAACACCGCTATTGATAGCTTCGAGAGAAGAATGGTGGACATCTATAACACTTGCTATAGAACAACCCAGAAAGGAAGCTAGAGAGGTAGGCATAGATAGACGGATAGAAACCGTAAGGGGGCAGTTTGGAAATCAAAGATATGTGCCAGACTCGATCAAAAGCCTTTAAGATGTCAAGTGCAATGGCAAAGCTTTCACCAAAGTTCTGGAATGAGGATGACCAGGAGTCTCAGAGGTAGGTCAGAAGATTGACAGTGGAGCGTCCCTGGCGCAACCCATGCTGACGATCAGAAAGAAGGTTGTGATACGAAAGATGCTCTAAAAATATTTTGTTTGTAATTAACTCAAAAACTTTTGAAACACAGTATGTTAAAGCTACTTGGTGATAATTAGAGGGATGAGAATGGTCATCCTTCTTTGGGATAGGGTGATTTAGAGGAAACTTCCAGCAAGATAATGGGAAAGACAAAATAGTTCACCCAGGCAGGGTGTAAGCACAGAAACACAGTTCTTGAGGACAACAGGAGGGACCCCATCAGGCCTATATGCCTTTTTAGTACTGAGGCCAGTGATGGCAGAAAATACATCAATTGATGACATTTTAATTCAGCCGTGATGGAGTCAGAGGGGGGAGGTGATGGAGAAATAGCATCGGAATCATCTAAGGTGGAATTGGAGGAGAAAGTCTGTGTGAAGAGTTCTGCTATATCAGTAGAAGAAATAGCTACAGAGCCATTAGTGTTTAAAAGAGGAGGAAAAGGTGATGAGGAAAAGTTGTCAGTAAGAGTTTTGGCATGGCCCCAGATGGAACGGGGAGAATTTGACTTGGAGAACTCAGAGCATTTAGGACGAATTAAATAATTTTTTGCAGAGAGAAGAGCAGAGTTAGCATGATTCCAGGCAGAAACATAAAAGAGATGATATTCAGGGGTGTGTTGGCTCCGGTAACATTTGTAGACCTTCTCTTTGTTATGGACAGCATTAGAAGGTGATTAAACCAAGTACTTTTTTGCATTTGTCATAGGAAATGAAAAAGGAATGTTTGCTTCCATGCCCGAGAGAATAACCTCCATTATGAGCAGTCACACTCAGATCACATTCCAAGGAAAATCCAAGAAGTACTGCCTGAGAGTCTCTCAATCAACATCTCCAAAGTGCCCTAGCTGCTGCTTCTCAGAAGGGTCCACAGGCCTTACTGGAACAATAGGACAGGCTAAGGCAATAATGTTGTGATTAAAGGAGCCCAGCCTTGAGAAAACATTAACAGTGTAAGCAGAAGGATAAAATGTAAGGAAGAGGTCGAGAATGTTGGAACTTTCTCCAGTGTGGTCATGGATACGGGTAAGGTGCTGTACAAGTTGCTCTAGGTCATCAAAGATACAAAATTGATGTAGTCTTGTTCCCCAGGTGGTTCAGTGAAAGCAGAGGAGAGGCTACGGTGGTGGTGCTCATTGAAATCTCCTAGAATAGGGATTTCAGAGAGAGGAGAAATTCATAGGATCTATTCGATCTTAGAGGCATGATAGTTGAAGAATTAGGGGATAAGTAAACAGCATAGATATATTTAGTCAGTGAATAACGGGACAACCCAAGACATACAGTAGAGTAGAGAATTCAGAAGATTCCATTTCAGGATCATGAGAGCAAGATACATTGTTGCATACATATACACAACAACCACCTTTGGATTTGAAATGTGTAGTTGAGTCCCAGTTAAGAAGACAGGGTGAGGTTCATGGATGAGAGATGGTGCTCAACAGAAGTTAGAGGAATGGCCGCGAATATTGCAGAAATGAAGCAGAAGTGAGTCAGACACTGGTTCCAGGCATCTCACTTCGTCGTCACCAGGAGAAGGGCTTGGCTGTCTCGGCCTGCGATGGTGCTATGAAGACACTTATACACCCATAACTCACAGAAAAAAATACGCATACAAAAGGCACGTGTACAAACAGTGAAACACACACACACACACACACACAGATAGATCAATACACAGATAATGTATTGACCACAGTATTTTTTTTTTTTTTACAAAACACAAAGCGTATAGTGCAATGTAGTAACAATGTGCACATGCACACATGAACATTGGTAAAGTAACTGGATGTGTTTTGCTATACAAAAAAGAAAAAAAAAGTCTAAAAGTATATTCACTCAACTGTAAGCCAGCTATACGCTGTTGAATATATTTCCTGTATATAAACATTCATTCTTTCTTGCAGAAGCTCAATTGAAAATTTTTAAAAAGTCATGAATTTCTCCATACATAACATCTGGGACTAGGTTTTCTGAGAAACCTTCTTGAATCTTGTTAGACCCATGCGATAGTCTAAGGTGTTGTGTGTTGAGTTAGTGTTCCACAACACGCACCTCTGCTTGCACCAGGCCACACTGGCACAGACGTCCATGCAGTGTCAGGCGACCTCGACTGCCCCTTTTCCAGCAACATGTCTCACACGCCAGGCTGTAACCACTTACCTGGAAACGTGTGAAAGCCAAGCTGTGAGATTTTTTATTGTGTGTCCGGAGTTATAAAGAGCATGAACGCTGAAGATAGGATTTATCTCTGCGAAAGTTCTGCGTCTGGAAGAATCGCTGTTCAGAATGTTTGACACTGTATCTTGTATGTCGGCGTGTGTGTCTCTTACACCATTTATTACATACTGGCTAATGATTCAGAATGTGTCTATGTTACTGTTAATCGCTGTTTTTATCGCAAAAGCAAGAGGATCATCATTCATATTGATATTTCTAGCCACATCTTACGGAAAAACCTGTGTTGTATATTGTTCACAAACTGGGGAAGTGAAAGGTAACAGATCACATTACATGTATATTTCATGACTCGCACTAGCTCCTTAAGACACCATTTGTATTGCTTTACCATAGATTTTAGATCAGCAGCCAATCAAGATTCACATTCATACAGTAAAGTGCACATTAATGCTTCATCAAACATTCGTCTTTTTACCATAAATGGAATGTCATTATTTTTCCTTATAAATGATATGAATTTAACCCGCCCCATCCCGATGTTTTCTGGGCAGTGGTACGCCCCAGTCCCGACATTTTTGGACCTTTTTTTTTTTTTGGCTCAAACATCCGCTTTTGGTGAGAAACATCGAAAATTCATACAGAAATTGCTCACCTGAGGTTTAAAATACTCGATCTAGGTACGAGTACTTCCTTACCTGATTGGGTTTTCTAACAGGCTGGCACCAAAGAAAACGAGTTCTATGGGAGGGTAACTATTTTATCCACTCATAAACAGTATTTATTTATTTACTTGGTACAAATTCATATGTAGTACAAGAGTATATTGGTTTTCAAACAGTAATATAGGCATTATAAGCATTGTTTCACTCACTAACTCATCACCATTCATGACCTTTTTATCCCACATTACCTGATCATCATTTCTGACTGTTTCTTCCTCTAATGCTATGTAAACTTTGTCCTCCACATTCTCATCGATTGGGGAATCACTCTGGCCCTGAATGTCTTTATTGGCCAGGTCACTGGTAACAGGTGAATTGCCGAGACAATGGCGTGCAGGGGGGGAGGAGAGGTTATGCGGTGTAAGGCATTGTCCCTGCTTGGCATCTTGTAGAGGAATAGAGGAAGGTGTCCTGTGTATACGTGCCAAAAATAACTCACGAAAATTTAAAATTGTGCAAATTAGGGACCTTGCAACGTTGCCGCGTTACTTCACGTCTCTGGGATATGAGTGCACATCATGTGAGGACGTGAATTCACGTCTCCGGGACGCGGCGGGTTAAACACGTGGGATCTTTGATGTTGCGTGTGTTTTGATGGTGGATGTTGTGGAGCAATCTGCCGAGAGAGGTGAACCCAAGGATACATGTACGTACTTGTCACAACGCTCCACTACTAAATCACTTACATGTAGCGGCTCCTCCTCATCTTTATCGCCATTAACTACAAAAAATTCCGTTTTCGCTTAATTCACTTTCAATCCACAGTCAGTGCAGTACTTTCACAATACCTTAATTTTCTTAATCATGTGATCTTGTAGCTACCAAAATTGTGTTGTCCTTGAGGACTAAAGCATGAAGCCAAGACAAGAGCCAATCTATCCCCGCTTCTTTTACCATCTTTGTGAGATCATTAAATTCAATGAGAATTGACTTGAGGTGAGTGAGCCCTGGCAGACCCGCACCATTACAGTGACCACCACCGAGCCGACATCGTTTTCTGTGACGGCATACATGGCAATAAGGGCCACCTGCATCACTGCACCACACTCCAATCGTCTCAGCACATGAAACAACATATAGCAAGGAACTAAGTCATACGGCTGAGAAAAATCTACAAAAGTAACATAGAGTTTACATCTTTCCTTCATGCAATATCACACAAAATACGTACGTAACAATGCGTTCCATATAACATCGTTTTTCCTGTGCGCCAGCTTGCTCCCGATATAGTATGAGCCATCTTCTCTGCTGTGAACATAACATCGCATCATACAATTTAGCACAACTATTAAATACACTTATCCCCCAGTAATTTTTCTTATATATTGTAAAAAAGTTTGCACGAGTGCTCCAAGTGATGTGATACACGCCTTGACCGAAACTGGGTTAAAAAGTGTCGTTGCGAGAAGTAACCAGGGTCCAGTATGAGACAGTCTTGGCATGTGTCCATAATGGACGGTGGGTGTTAGCGCTAATGTGGTGACACATAGAGGTATATGGTATGTGGGAGGACTACTGGGCCTTGAGAACAGGCTGCAAAGCCTGTGCCCAGATTCAGACACATAAACTTAAAACAAAAAAAAAAGTAAAAATCTAAAGACCCCAGAAGTAAGCTCATCTCGCCTGTAGGCCTTATGTGGACTCATACATCTGGCTTCTTTCTCCACTCCATTAACAGATATTCATTGATCTTTTTTTTATACGGTTTCATTGCTCACAATATCATTCATGGGAAGCTGCAATTGGGATGTTGAATTCTATACACTTTCAATGAACACTTTGAATCATTATCCGATGGGTTGTTGCAAGGATTATTATCCGCCTTGAATTCACCACACCAATCCACAACTCTCCATATCTATGACCATTTTTATTAACTGAGGTAGTTTGGCCAGGTGGAGAGGATGGAGGGTGAAAGACTGACGAAGAGAGTGTATTTTTTTTTTTTTTTTTTTTTTTTACGTGTCCGACTCTAGGCAAAGGCTCAGGGCCTATTTCTTGGGGGCAGT
Source organism: Coenobita brevimanus (assembly GCF_032717465.1). Lineage (NCBI taxonomy): Eukaryota > Metazoa > Arthropoda > Malacostraca > Decapoda > Coenobitidae > Coenobita > Coenobita brevimanus. The sequence continues at coordinate 48,579,167 of NC_136993.1, read as the reverse complement.
TGCTTATCCCAAGGCCCAGTAGTCCTCCTACACCTCCACATGTCACCACTTCGGCGCTAACACCCACCGTCCATATTGAATACATGCTAGGGCTGTCTCATGCAGGACTGGTGTATTGGTATTAGCGGGGGTACTTTTATGACATGTCGGCGGGTCATCTGGTAGATCAGGAAAGTCTGCTTTTTTAGGAAATTCAAATCCTTAAACTGTTCCCTGCCCCAGCCGGGATTCGATCCTGGGTCCATTAGGACTGCAAGCCGCCTCTCTACCGATTCAGCCACCGCTGAGTGAGGTGGAGGGGGGAAGAGGGAGGGGTAGGCCGAGGATGAGATGGAGGGATGGGGTGGAGAGGTATATGAGAGAGAGGGGTGTGAGTTGGGAGCAGGGCAGTGAAATGGCAGGGGACAGGGCGAAGTGGAGGCGATCTGTTTGTGGCCAACCCGAACGGGATTGAGGCATCTGGCAATAGATAGATAGACTTTCTCTTCCATCTTCCCTGAGTCACTACCTTATTGTGATTACCATCGTCATTTACATGTTGGTCCCTTCCATACCCAGCACTCCTCACACACTCCTACAGTGACTCACTTAATCTTGCCATCGGCATCTGCATCCATATGGGGAGTCTCATTCTCAGCCAGCTTCCTTTGTAACAACTCTGTATTAACGTATTTTACACCGATGGGTTTAACAGTCTCATTCCTGGTCACATATTCATGTAAAATGGTGTGATCACCTAACCCTCCAGCTCGAGCTTTCAACTCTTCAAAGTTGTTTCACAGATTGACATGGTTACTGATAGGGAGGCGTCATCAGATGGCAATGAACTTGCTTGATAACATGCAGATCATTCACTATACTCAACATATCAGGGGTCAAGTTGGAAACCTCTAATTCAGACATCCACTCTTCACCCTTCCGGTAAGTTATGTCCACTTTGAGGTGACGATAATGTATCTTTAGGTTATCCAAAACTATCAATCCAGTTTCTATCCAAATAGCAGACAAGATGTTATAGTTTGGGTACTGAGCGAGTGCCATAGTTTCGCAATCTTCCTCTGATATAACATTGTAGCAAAATCTCCGATATTTATTTCCTATAGCTGACGCCATTAAACACAGTGTTATGACGGAAAATCTTTTAAAATCTGATGTCGTAATTGAGGTATTCACTGATTAGAGCTGAACACTCCCTTGGAAAACTCGAGATTCCAAGGGGTTCCTATGCATTTATGGGTGAGTTTTTACTTGATAACAAGATTTATTGAATGAATGTATCACATGCAGAAAGAATTGCTACTCTGCTTCACTTAGGAGTAAAGATACTACTGTAGATTCTGTTTAACCCCTCTGTGGCCTCTGGTGTCGAACGACGTTTAGCCAAGAAATGGCCGCTGGCGTCATTTGAGCACGGCCTATAAAAAACTGCAAAAATTTTTGGGAAGTGAACGATCGTTCTGAACGTCTTCACACTGACCTACACTACACTCCCATACACCTCACCAAGCAGTTCAGAGCCTGATGCTGTGTTAAGTGGATTGATTGATTGATTGATTGATAGAACGCATGGCACCACAACAACATGGTCATATGGTGCCGTATAAGCAAAAATATAAGCAGTACAAATATAAACAGCATTAAAAAGTAAAACTCCATATTAAAAACTGGACATCAAAGTAAAAACAGTGGAATCATAAAAGGTGAAGGAGGCCAGTCTCCCTCAGTAATAAAAACATATCATCCCCAGGGGTACCAGGCTCTCCCCCAAGCATCGAAGGGAGACAGCAAGCACCACCATCTCCTCGGTGCCTCAATAGCAGCCTCCGACGTAAGTTACCCAAACTAGGACACTCAACCAGCAAATACCTGACAGTAAGGAGAACCAAACAGTCATCACAGAATAGCTGCACGCCTCCACACATGAGGAACGCATGTGTGAGCTTGGTATGTCCAATGCGAAGGTGAGCCAGAACAGTTTCTAACTTACGAGGCATTGTAAAACAAACTCTCTGAAAGACGAATCTGGTGACTTCCTTTAGCTTGCTGACAGGAAAGGTATCTCACCGTAACTGCCAACAAGCATGAACAGCAGACAACACTGAAGCGTGTAAATCAGTAGCAGAAAGGGCAAGGAGCACCTACAGATTGTAAAGCCGCAGCCTTAGCAAGTGCATCTACCCTTTCATTACCTGACACCAACATGTGCCAGAACCCAGCAGAAATCCACTCTCTTCCCTCGACGACGAATGAGAAACAACCACTCCAAAATAGCTAAAACTATAGGATGGGAAGAGTTGAAAGAGTCCAGGGGCAAAAGTGCCCATTGAGAGTCACTAAAAATAGTAAAATGATGGCCATGGTGAACAAACACCAACTTCAGGGCTAAAACGATAGCTGATAACTCTGCAGTAAAATCTGAAGCAGCCAAAGGAAGACTACCTCCACGGCTAAAATTGGGAAATACCACTCCAAAACCTACACCAGAGGCGGATTTAGAGCCATCAGTATACACAGGCACAGAACCACCATGACTAGAAAAATGTTATAAAAAAAACTGTAAAAGACACTGAGGAGCGACAGAATCCTTAGAGTCTGCAAAAAACCTGTAGTAGGTCACCTTGGTCAAGATCCATGGAGCAACCCTCGTGACCCAAACAGGACTGACAGGTACTGTCAACAAACCAAACTCCTCCATGATATCCCGAACCCAATAGCCAAATGGACGAGGCATGCGAGGATGTCTGTTGTAATACAAAAAACAAGACTGTTGCATCACACACTCACAGACAAGTGATTCTGGAAGACGACGAATTCGAAGCCAGCACCGTGGTGCAACAGACTGATGCAGTAGATCTAAGGGAGGCATACCAGCTTCCACCAACAAGCTGGGAATTGGAGATGACCGAAAAGCCCCAGTTGCAAGGTGAAGATCAGCATTATAGACAGCATCTAGGATTTTTAGCCTGGCCTCTGTGGCAGACGAGTAGATCTCGCAGCCATATGACATCTTGGAGGCTACAAAAACCTGAAACAAATGCAAGAGCGTCCTCCGATCAGCACCCCAAGAGGTATGGAACAGAACCTCAAAAGATTGAGAGCCTTCATACATGATGCTTTAAGACTTGCCAAGTGTAAGACCCATGTCAAACGACAGTCAAACTTCAGGCCCAAGAATTTCGTCTCTTCCACACAACGGAGTCTCCTGCCATAAAGCTGGAGATCAGGGTCTGGGTGTACCCCTCTCATCCTACAGAAGTGCATAGCCACAATCTTAGAAGGGGAAAACCGAAAACCCTTGGAAGTGGCCCAGGCAGAGATCTTGTCCAAGGCAAGTTGCATACGCTGCTCAATAGCAGACATGCTGGAGCCCGAAAACCATATACCTAAGTCATCCACATACAGGGATGAGGATACCCTGGTAGACACAGTGTCGAGAATATCACTGATGGCCACCGCAAATAGGGAAACACTTAAGACACTCCCCTGTGGGACACATTCCTCCTGGCACAATGGCGCAGAGAGAGTAGAACCCACACGAACCAGAAACACATGATCAGTCAAGAAGTCTCTGAGCAACACAGGCAGGCGACCATGTAAACCAAAGGCATGAAGTTGTTGGAGGATGCCATGGTGCCAAGCAGTGTCATAAGCCTTCTCAAGGTCAAAGAACACAGCCACAAGATGTTGCTTAGAGGCAAAAGCTTCACAGATTGATATCTCAAGTCTGATAAGGTTGTCGGTATTGCACCGTAATTTCCGGAAGCCACTATGCAAAGGAGAGAGAAAACCACCCTTCTCCAGTAACCACATAAGCCTGACATTGACCATCTTTTCAAACAGTTTGCACATGCATGATGTCAAACTAATAGGGGAATAGTTGGAGATATGGGAATGGTCCTTACCAGGCTTTGGAATGGGAAGGACAACAGCCAACTTCCAACTCTTGGGAATAGAGCCCTCACTCCAAGCCCTGTTAAAAAAGTCCAATAAGAATTTAACTGAATCAGTCGGTGGATGATGTAGCATAGCATATGGAATGTTGTCAGGTCCAGGAGCAGTGTCACCACACTCTGAGAGGGCAGCAGGCAGCTCTTGGAGACTAAAGCCTAAATTATATGGCTCTCCGCCATCAGAGCTAAAGTCAAGACCAAGCCTCTCCTGATTCCTATGAAAGCTAGCATATGGCCTAGAAGGATCCTTTTTTGAGACAGCGCAAAACTGATCTGCAAAAGCAGAGGCTACTGCATCTGGTGTGGACACTAGGTTTCCGTGAAGTCGCAACACTGGTGGAGAGGGGGGCGTGAACCTACCAGAAATCTTGCACACCTTTTTCCGCACACTAGGCATTGGAGTAGAGGATGTAACTGTAGAAACATATGACCTCCACGAGTTTCGGCGAGCTTTCTTCATGACCCATCTCTAGTGAGCACGTGCTTTGCGAAACTGGATTTTTAGGAAAACAACATCACGATTGGCAAAAAGTCGGCCACTTTATAAGCTCCTTTTGCTATATAGCAGTCGTCATTCCACCATAGCACAGGTCTCCGGGAAAAAACACCAGAAGTCCGTGGGATGGAATGAACCCCTGCCGAGAAAATGATCTTAGTAAAAGAACGTTCAGCATCATCGACAGTTGAAAAATCAGTAACCCTGTAGGCAAATACACATAGTTCCTCAAAGAGAGACCAATCAGCCCTATCCAGACACCAGTGTGGCATACGGGTTGCAGGAACAGAGCGAGTAGTCTGGACAAAGACGGGATAATGGTCACTACCATGCAGATCATCCAAAACCTCCCAAGAAAAATCAAGGGCACAATCAGAGGAGATGGTGAGGTCAATGACAGAGTACGTGCCAGTCTGAACATGGAAATGGGTCGACCTCCCATCGTTGAGGACAACCAAATCTAAATCCCCAACCAAAGAGGCAAGAAGATCACCCCGGGGATTTGAAAGTGAGTCACCCCACAAAGGATGGCGGCCATTAAGTTCACCAAGGAGAAGAAAAGGGGGGTGAAAGTTGGCTGATAAGGGTTTCCAGATCAGCAAGCATAACAGGGATGGAAGGCAGAAGGTACAGACAACAGATGGAATAGCACCTCCTAACGTGAACTTGAAGAGGAGACTGTATCTCAAAGGAAATAAAGGGGACATCAGAATGGCACAATATTGCACATCCACCTCTGTGACCGCCAGGAGGAGACGCATGGAAGACCTCATACCCCCTAATAGAAGGGAACTGTCTATCCCCCATCATTGTCTCCTGAAGACAGACACTGAGTAGGCTCAGAGCAGAGATTAATAACTGCAATTCCTCCCAATTCGCCATGGCATCTCTACAATTCCATTGGAGACAAATTGGTACTGATTGAGCCATAGTGAGTAGTAATAAATAATATGAAATAAGAAATATCAAGGCTATGTAGCAACCTCACTGGGAAGGGTGTGAAGGCCCTTCTTCCTAGGTGTGGAGCTCTGCCTTACCAAACCGACGATGAAGATTTAGAGTTTCCATGGATGGAAGGGCCTTTCCCCCGAGACTGGTCCCATCCATCGTCAGAATGAGCCCGAGGCACAGAGACTGTCCTGGAAGACCCACTTGTTCTGGCCACACCCCCGCGTGGGAGCCCGGCTGGAACCTTGGGACCAACCAGACCTTCCCCAACCGAATCTACCAAGCCCTGGCTGCTGGATGACTGATCGGAGGGAGCGGGCGACCGAGCTCTTTGAGTATCCAAAGGCCCAGACTCAGACACACCTGAGCAAGAATCAGGGACTGGGATCTTGGAAAGACCATCAAGAACACCCACCAACTTAGGCGCCACCACTGCCTGGGTTGCCGAGCGAAAAGCCCCCTCGGAGTCTGCATGTGGCACAGAAGTTTGAACCTAAGGTGGAGGGGAATCACCCAGACTCCTCACTCCTCACCCATTTGAGGTTGGCAGATGCAATCTCCATCTCCATGTCAGAACTTGGGGATGCACTAGAAACTGTAGAGGCACACTGTGGAGTAGACTGAACATTAGTATCAGAGCAAGCAGATAGTACAGGAGCAGCAGCCGTTACAGGAGGAGCAGCTGATACAGGATTAGTAGTTGGAACATGAGTATCAGTTGGTAGAGTAGTAGCAGCCAGGACAGAAGCAGCCAGTACAGGAGTAGCAGCCAGTACAGGGGTAGCTGCTGGTACAGTAGTAGCAGCCGGTACAGAAGCAGCCGCCAGACGAGATGTAGACTGCAAAGGTACTGGACGTTCTGAGAGACCACAAGCAGGAGTAGTAGGACGTCTGGTATCAGACAAGGGACGAGGAGTAGGGTCAAAATGTGGAGCAGGGGCTCCATGATGGTGCACAACAGGTTTTGACCGAGAAAGAATAGAAGCAAAAGACACACCAGGAAGGACATACATAGACAGGACACGGGTCTTAGCTTTGGTAAAACTCAGCTTTTCGGAGGCTCTGAGAGACAAAATTTCGTGTTCTATTTTGTAACAATCACAAGATTTAGAAGAAGCAGCATGCTTACCGCCACAATTAACATAAGTTACAGGGACAGGGCATTCCACACCCTCATGAACGTCTAAACTACGTAACGCACAGACTGCTGGAAGACCTAGTGCACGGCACCTACAAGTCCTGCCAATATGACTGAAACACTGACAGTGGAAACATCTACGAGGCACAGGAACATATGGCCTAACTTTGTACTGGTTCCATGCAGCATTAAGAACAGCAGGGAGGCTCAAGGAATCAAAGGTCACAATCAAGGATGGGGTTGGCACAAAGTTACCATTTATCTTCTTCTTAATTCTCTCATTCTTTATTACATTCTGGGCAGACAACTCTATAACAAGGTGTGCCTCATCATAAGTCAATAGTTCATTAGCACAGACAATGCCACGAGAATGATTCAGTGGAGCATGGGGGAAGCATGTAACTGACTGACCAGAAAGCTCTGCTAAAGATAGAATAGTCGCACTCTGAGAAGGGTCAGACACCTCTACCAACAAACTGCCATCAGCTGTGAAACAACTTTAGGGGTCGCACCACAAGCAGTGACAAGTTCACGTTGGGTTCGGAAAATGTCACATTTCCGGAGGTCTACCCCAGCAGGACCAGGTACAACTAAGAACTTGTTGAAAGGTGCAGGAGGAGGAGCAAGTAAATAATTCATAATGCATCACAAAAACCTTCATTCCCCCACCCCCCACGGAGCCCAAAAGGGGGAGGTCATATGCCAGGGCCAGTACCACTGATGACCCCAGGGGTAGCGGAGGAGTATACGCAGGTAACCACTGGGGGACCTAGGCAAGGGTGACTCCAGGATGATAGGAGCCACCAGGCCCCCCAGCGCCCACTTGACCCTAGCCAACACATGACCATCTGATTGACCTAGTCGGGCCAAACCAGGTCGCCCGTCTAGCCAGAATAAGGGACCAAAGAGGTGTATTGCTAGCTGCAGGGCACAGCATGCAGCATCGCTCAACCCCCAGGACTCCCGTCTCCCAGCATTACGGGACGCCACGCACGGCAAACACGTGGGGAGGCAACATTCCTGCCCTAGATGGCAATGGGCATGGACTAACATCACCAGAAGCCCTCCTCCACCAGTGATGTACGGGGAGCCTGGTCCACAAGGCCGACAAATACTGAACCCTACAAAGGTAGGCATGTCTCCAAAGTAGGTGGCACCGCCAACCACACTTCAAGCCCCGCCACCATGTCAAGGTGAACCCCTGCAGCGGGGCTGTGATAAGTGGATTTTCGATATTATCACTCCAGGCCATGCCTAAACAAGCACAACTACACCCATTATCTCGACCTAGGCAGAACATACAATCTTCGTCCTCTCTTGCAAAACAAACACAGCCACCTGTTTACGATTATGAAGTGATACAGGCACATACAAAAAAGACATGATAATAAGTGAAAAATACATTTTTGTCTTGTTATCTTTACCTATTTGCTCAGGTTTGCTGTAATGGTTTGGATCATTATATGCAGTGCAACTTGTAGAAAACTGTGAAAATCTTCGGGAAGTGAACGAAAATCTGGGACATGAGCCTGACCTTGACTTCACCCTCTCACATATCATCTGTCAGTTCACCACCTGATGTTGTGACGAGTGGATGTACGATTTTTTCGCTCGTGGCCATGCCTAAAAACACATACTTACACCCATTATCTTGACCCAGACAGAAAATACAATCTATTTCCTCCCTTGCAAAACACACACAACCACCATGTTTACGAGACAGCAACATATTGTATATTGCGAAAATAACAAGGTAAAATGATAAAGATTAACGGAAAATGACAGAGAAAGATGAACATGTTATTACGGAAAAAAATACGTTTTCCCCCGTCTGTAAAGTATTTATTTCTGCTTTGTATTTGTATTCGTAATAATTAGACTTAGTTCTGAAACTGCATTACGATTCTATTTTTAGCCATTCTCGTGGTGTGTGAGCACGAAGTTGCGACTCAACTGCCGTATTGCTAATCGGATCTGACCCTCCAGTTTATTCTCCCGTGGCAAAGTCTAACCTTGGAGGAATGTGCAATTTTCTTATTTAGGACTGAAAAATCAACTCTTTCGCTCCCTTTTCCAAGAATGAGCACAACGATAACGTAAAAAAAATCGAAACTACCATAAACATATTATATATCAAAATGTGAAAAAGTACTCATAACAACGGAGGGGTTAACCTGAGGGTCGGGTCGGGCTGAACTGCTCATTTCCAGACTTGGCTGGGAGTGAATCGCTCGGTTGCTTGTAATGATCCTGTTAGGCAGCTATACAAGAGTGGGGATCTCCCTAGCAAGACAACTGAATTTCGCACTGAAGTCTTCAGTAAGAAGGAAGCTATCTACTGTTGCCAACATCTTTAATTTCTTTTTAACCGCTCCGTGGCCGAAGGCCCGAAATTTTCCGTGCACCCCAGGCCGACGCCGGGGCCATTTTTTGAAGTTTCGAAAATTGATTTTTTTTTCTTGCCATATTAAAAAGAAAGTTCAGATGCACCTAACATTGCAAATCCCAGCTTCCTAGACGCATTTTTTGGCTTGCAATGAAGCACGGAAGTTGCAGAAATATCAGCAACTGATATCAGCTGCCCAGGGGCCCTGCCACAACGCAACTGGGCAGGTGTTGTTATTTTTTTTTTTACCTCCCAAAACAATGCGAATGGTGCTGAAATGTTGTGCATATATGAGTTATGATGATATCGAATGATTTCAGTACATAATCTGTTAGGAATGGCTGGAAATAAAAATATGAATGCATTTTCACCTTTTTGATCTAAAATATGTTTATGGTAGTTTCGAGTTATTTTTTATGTTATCGTTGTGCCCATGCTTGGAAAAAGGAGCGAAAGAGTTGAATTTTCAGTCCTAAATGAGAAAACTGCACGTCCTCCAAGGCTTGACTCTGCCACGGGAGAATAAAGTGGAGGTTCAGATCCGATTAGCAATACGGAAGTTTAGTCGCAACTTCTAACTCCCACACCACGAGCATGGCTAAAAATAGAATCGTAATGCAGTTTCAGAACTAAGAATAAGTCTACAGTAATTATTACGAATACAAATACAAAGCAGAAATAAATACGTTTACAGACGGGAAAAACGTATTTTTTTCCGTCATAACATGTTCATCTTTCTCTATAATTTTACGTTCATCTTCATCATTTTACCTTGTTGTATAAAAGCAAGGGTGATAAGCATGAATCTACTGGCTTTAGGGGTATAAGTCTGTTGAGTGTTGTAGGTAAGGTGTATGGTAGAGTGTTAATTATGAGAGTTAGAGAGGGTACAGAGGGAGTGATTGGTGATGAGCAGTGTGGCTTCAGGAGAGGGAGGGGATGGGTGGATCAGGTGTTTGCTGTGAGACAAGTGTGTGAAAAGTATTTAGCGAAAGGCAAGGATGTGTTTTGGGCATTTATGGATTTAGAGAAAGCGTATGATAGAATTGATAGGGAGGCTTTGTGAACTGTTTTTAGATTGTATGGACTTGATGGTAGGTTACTAAAAGGGGTGAAAAGTTTTTATGTAAATAGTAGAACATGTGTAAGAGTGGGAAATGCTGTGAGTGATTGGTTTCCCGTGAGAGTGGGACTGCGACAGGGATGTGTGATGTCGCCTTGGTTGTTTAATATTTACATGGATGGTGGTGTAAGGGAGGTGAATGCACGAGTTTTAGGTGGAGGTCTGAGTCTGGTGAATGTTGATGGTGGAGAGTGGAATCTGAAGCAGCTGCTGTTTGCAGATGATACTGCACTGGTGGCTGATTCAGAGGAGAGATTGAGACAGTTGGTAGAGGAGTTTGGAAGGGAGTGTGAAAGCAGGAAATTGAAAGTAAATGAGAATAAGAGTAATGTGATGAAGTGTACGAGGTTGGTAGATGGTAGGGGGATGAATATAGTTTTGAATGGCGAGTTGCTTGAGGAGGTAGTGTTTTACATATCTAGGGTCACATGTTGCTGTAGATGGAAGAATAGATGCAAAAGTGAAGTTTAGAATAAATGAAGTAGGAAAGGTGCTGCGAGGAATGAAAAAAGTGTTTAGATGTCGTTCGCTTAGAATGGATGTAAAGAGAAGGCTGTATGAGGGTGTTGTGGTATAGACTGCATTATATGGGGCTGAAACATGGAATATGGGTGTAGCAGAGAAGGAAAAGTTTGAATGTAATGGAGATGAGGTGTCTGAGGAGTATGTGTGGAGTGACACGTATGGATCGAGTGCGAAATGATGAAGTGCGATGGAGAACTGGAGTTGTTCGGGAGATGGCTGGTAGAGTTGAGAAGAGGGTGTTGCGATGGTTTGGGCATATGGAGAGAATGGATAATGAGCGATTGATGAAAAAGATAACTAGATCTGATGAGAGAGGTGTAAGGCTGAGAGGAAGACCACGAATAGGATGGATGAACAATGTGAAGAGAGCACTGGATGAGAGAGGGATGTCTGTTGAGCAAGGAAGGGTGGCTGTGCATGACAGAAATAAATGGAGAGAAATTGTGAATGAATAAATGATGACGCAGCCCTGAGGGGATAGTCTCCCGCATTTGGTCTGATCAGCTAGTCAGGTCAAGTGCGGGTAAGGGGATGGGTCTGTTATGATGTGGCAGGGGTAAACCAGCTCTGCTGTCGGGCCCTGCTGTGGATGTCACTGATTGCATTGCGCAGTGGCCCCTTGTGCGGTGAGGCGATGTTAGGATCTGTCCGTTCTCCCCTTTGGGGCAAAGATGCGAATGAATGTGTTTGAATGGATGAGTAAATGGAGAGTGTGTTATCCTGTCATCCTGTCTTGGGGGAAGCAGCCTAGGCATATAGATAGATAGATTTTCGCAATATATATTGCTGTCTCGTAAACAGGGTGGTTGTCTGTTTTTTGCAAGGGAGGAAAAAGATTGAATTTTCTGTCTAGACCGGGATGATGGGTGTAACTATGTGTTTTTAGGCATGGCCACGAGAGACAAAATCGTACATCCACTCGTCACGACAGCAGGTGGTGAACTGACAGATGATATGTGAAAGGGTGAAGTCAAGATCAGTTTCATGTCCCAGATTTTCGTTCACCTCCAGAAGGTTTTCACAGTTTTGTACAAGTTTCACTGCATCAAATGATCCAAATCATTACAGCAAACCTGAGCAAATAGGTAAAGATACCAAGACAAAAATGTATTTTTCACTTATTATCATGTCTTTTTTGTATGTGCCAGTATTACTTCATAATCATAAACAGGTGTTTGTGTGCGTTTTGCGAGAGAGGACAAAGATGATATGTTCTACCTGGGTCGAGATAATGGGTGTAGTTGTGCGTGTTTAGGCATGGCCAGGAGTGAAAAAATCGAAAATCCATTCATCACAGCAGCAGGCTCTGAACTGCTTGATGGGGTGTATGGGAGTGTAGTGTAGGTCAGTATGAAGACATTCAGAATGCTCACTCACTTCCCAAAAATTTTTGCAGTTTTTTATAGGCCGTGCTCAAACGACGCCGGCGGCCATTAATCGGCTAAACATCATTCAACGCCGGCGGCCATGGAGGGGTAAATCCATTCAAAGGAACTTTCTGTGTAATAATGAGAGTTGGGAGGATGGACATTACAAAAAGCAAATAAAGTTCTAGATGCAAAACAAAATTGCACCAATACCTGACCCTCAGTACTTGTGTCGACACCAGTGCCCGTAGTAGTAATAAAGGGTTTAAGTAGAACGTGTTCAGAAAGCGCAACCTCGTCAAAACCATTCCCGTTAAAAAGGATCCGGAAACGGACCCATCTATGTAGGATCCAGATTCGGATTCATCCCCCAAATTAATCTATTCTTTCTCAGTTAGTGGCCCACCTTTCCAAAATATGTTATTTAAATTCACTGAGAGCTTTTGGAGATATTGTGCAGGATACTTGGGATCCGGATCCGGATCCACCCTCAAATTTAATCATTTCTTCCATGACCAATGGCCAACCCTTCCACAAAATTTCATCAAAATCCGTTCATAGCTTTTTGAGTAATTGCAGATCGGGATCTGTGGACATAGGATCCAGATTCGGATCCACCCCAAATTTTAATAAGTTCTTTCATGTTCCATGGCGCACTTTTCCACAAAATTTAATTGAAATCCGCTTTTAACTTTTTGAGTAATCCTGCTAACAAACAAACAAACACAGGATAAAACATGACCTTGGCAGAGGTCATGAGGACCACTGCACCACACGTACGTTTATGTGCCGCTAGCAAACATTACCATCCCGAGTTTTCTTTCTGGTATATTAATAATAAAAATAATAATAATAATAATAATAATAATGATAATAATAATAATAATAATAATAATAAGGATAATAATAATAATAATAATAATAATAATAATAATAACGATGTCCCCAGGATGCCAGATGTTAAATCTTTCCAACTGCAGCACTGATTCGTGGCATTCAGAGGCCCATTAGTTGAATCGTGGCATTGAGACGTCACTAATCCCACTGGTGGCAGTAGGAAATCAATAGTTCGATTTGCGACATCAAGAAATCCGTTAATTCGATTCTCAGGCCAATCACAGGAATTCTGTCAAAAGTTTTCACAAATAAATCTGAAATATGGACAAAGGAGTGCATATTCAGGGGCTGCCAGGCAACTGTGAGGAGGAACAGTTTTTGTTTTTCTTTATATGTTCGTTTTACCATTTTTATACACAGGGCAACATATGCAACAGGCATTATGAAGTGCTGGTGGCAGTTAATATTGGTGGTGGTCGCTGTTGTGGTGAAGGCACGGAGTATGGTTGGGCAGGAGGTGGGCGTGGAGCAGGTTGGGGAGATGGTGGATCAGGTAGTTGAACAGCATCTCACTGGTTGTCAACTAGTGGTCCTAACAACCACACCACATTCACCTGTGGTCTCCGCAATCCTAAGGTAAGTGTTTATTCAGAAAATCAATAATTGCTTGGTTCCTCTCTGTCTCTACAGTATGATTCCTTTGTGATTCCTGCAACAAGTCTAAATATTTAAATTGGTGGAGACTGTTCTAGTGCAAGGCATCCCTCGCACGATGAGTTATGTCTCACATTACTATGCGTGTTATACATGGGATGTGTTTATTCATATTTAATGGATATGTGCAGTAGTGTTGAGACGAATAACCAAATATTGTTGAGTATAGTGTGGGAGAGAGAGAGAGAGGCCCCTCAGACATTGTTGAGGCTAGCACTTTTAGACATAAACAGAGATTAAAGGAGGATTGAGGGAAGGATATAAATTCTGTATATAGCTCAGTCTTGGGGGAATGTATGTGTTAATACTACATAAACTGCCTTATTGACATGTATGAAGTGCATTGTAGAGTTGTGATCACACCTCCTTGTGTACACATCTCCATGTATCTGAGAGATAATGGCATCTCTTAATTTTCTGACCTGTGCCGGTCCACAGGCAAGGCAGCAAGGGCAGTCAGAAAGCTTCTAGCTCCCGCCAGAAGTAGGCGCTCATTCCGTTATCTCTCTTTTCACAGCTGTATCTTTCTGTGGCATAGTAAAGGGGAAGAAACACACCTGCTCCTGTTTTTCTGATTCACCTGACATGCTACCTGCTCTGATCACGGGCATATCATCACCATAGTCTCGGCGGTCAGCTGTGGAATTCAGCAGATTCTACACCAGAACATTTAAATTGGTGGCAGCGGTGGGATAAAAATAAATAAATAAACATTCCGGTATAGACTCAGCTGAATTCCACAGCTGATCAGGAGCAGGTAGAGTGTCAGGTGAATCAGAAAAACAGGAGCAAGAGTGTTTCTCCCTCTTTATTATGTCACAGAAAGATACAACTGTAACAAGAGAGTTAACAGCATGAGCGCCTACTTCTGGCGGGAGCTAAAAGCTGTCTGACTGCCCTCACTACCTACCCTGGGAAGCGGCACAGGTCAGCAAATTAAGAGATGCCATTATCTCTCAGACATATGGAGATATGTACACAAACAGGTGTGAATTACAACTCTACAATGCACTTCATACATCTCAATAATGCATTATTAACAGTATTTGTAGTATTAACACATATACACTTCCCCAAGACAGAATTATATACAGAATTTATATACTTCCCTCACCCCTCCTTTAATCTCCCTGTTTACGCCTAAAAGTGCAAGCCTCAGCAATGTCTGGGGCAGCCTCTTTCTCTCTCTCTCTCCCACACTACACTCAGCAATATCTGGTTATTCATCTCAACACTATTATACATATCCATTACATCACTCGGCCACAACTTTTTGACGTCCTCATCGACGTTGTAGTCCTAACTACCATGTAGCCTAACAAATGTGTAGGGTAGCTAACTCTTCAGGCAGATCCACTTGTAATCCGTGGGAACGGACCTGTGATTTTAGTGGGTTTCCCCGTTTAATGCCTTTCAGATAATTGCTCCAAACACAAACACAGGACATGACCACAAAAAGTAGAAAACCAATGCCATGACCAAAATAAGGAGAATGATGACAGGACAGTACATTTGGTTTTTAATCAGTCTTGTTCAGGTAGGTAACAAACTCAATTCCATTTCACATGGAACAGCCTTTTTACATTCAACAAAGCAATATTGAATGAAGGTAGAAGGGGTTGTAAATGGGATCAGAAATGCGCTGCCAAAGCCAGACGTTGTTTGCTAGGTAGAATTATCATTTCTTTACTGTGTAGCTCACGACAATCGGGTGCAACATAGTATCTGACCACCTTAAGGAACTGGTGTTGTGATGCACATGTCAGTGTTACATCCTCTGTCTCTGGAAAGAAGAAGTACTGTTTCGTATGTACATGAGCATGGCATGTACATGAGCATGGAAAACTGACTTCAGTAGGATGGGTTGGAAGGTGCATTGCTGGAGTGCAGAGGAAGTGTTCATGTCCAACAAGGCCATCTTACACTCTACTTCTGATGGTATAAAGACAAAATGAAGAGCAGGACATACATGGAGATCGAGAAAGGAAACTTTACACTTCTCAAACATATTCACAATCGTTTCTGCTATATACATTTTGTCATCAGACACAACTAACACTTCTGGACCCTCCTTCAAAATGACAAGAGTATTGTTAGTAGTAGCAAAAGGGAAAGGAATGAACCGCCATGCATGGTATGTTATAGCATTCCTCATACCAATATCAGGATGCCATCATGGGTTAACCCTTCCGTGGCCGCCGCCGGCGAATGATGTTTAGCCGATCAATGGCCGCAGGCGTTGTTTGAGTGTGGCCTATAAAAAACTGCAAAAATTTTTGGGAAGTGAACGAACACTCTGAATGTCTTCACACTGACCTACACTACACTCCAATACACCACATCAAACTTTTCAAAGCCTGCTGCTTTGATAAGTGGATTTTTGAATGTTTCGCTTCAAGCCATGCGTAAATAAGCACAACTACACCCATTATCTCGACCCAGGCAGAACATATCATCTTTGTCCTCTCGTGCAAAACACACACAACCTTCTGCTTACGATCATGAAGTAATACAGGCACATACAAAAAAGATATGATAATAAGTGAAAAATACATTATTGTCTTGGTATCTTTACCTATTTGCTCAGGTTTGTTGTAATGGTTTGGATCATTTGATGCAGTGCAACTTGTAGAAAACTGTGAAAACCTTCGGGAAGTGAACGAAAATCTGGGACATGAGACTGACCTTGACTTCACCCTCAACTATATCATCTGTCAGTTCACCACTTGCTGTCATGACGAGTGGATATACGATTTTTTCGCTCGTGGCCATGCCTAAACACACAGAGTTACACTCATTATCTCGACCGACACAGAAAATACAATCTATTTCTTCCATACAACCACCCTGTTTACGGGACAGCAATATATATTGCGAAAAAAAACAAGGTAAAATGCTAAAGATGAACGTAAAATGATAAAGATGAACATGTTATTATGGAAAAAATATGTTTTCCCCCGTCTGTAAACGTATTTATTTCTGCTTTGTATCTGTATTTGTAATAATTAGACTTCTGAACTGCATTACGATTCTGTTTTTAGCCATCCTCGTGGTGTGGGAGTTCGAAGTTGCGACTCAACCTCCACATTGCTAATCAGATCCGACCCTCCACATTATTCTCCTGTGGCATAGTCTAACTTTGGAGGACGTGCAGTTTTCTCATTTAGGACTGAAAATTCAACTATTTCGCTCCCTTTTCGAAGCATGGGCACAACGATAACGTAAGAAATTACTCGAAACTACCGTAAACATATTTTATATCAAAAGGGTGAAAAAGTATTCATAACAATTATTTTTCCAGCCATTCCTAACAGATTATGTACTGAAATCATTCGATATCATCATATCTCATATATGCACATTTCAGCATCATTCGGATTGTTGTGGGAGGTAAAAAAAAAATAACAACCAGCCCCGTTGCGTTGCGGTAGCGCCCCTGGGAGGCGATATCGGTCGCTGATATTTCTGCAATTTCCGCGCTCCATGGCAAGCAATAAAATGCATCTAGGAAGCTGGAATTTGCACTGTTAGGTGCATATGAACTTTCTCTTCAATATGGCAAGAAAAATAATCAATTTTCGAAACTTCAAAAAACGGCCCCGGTGTCGGCCTGGCGAGCACGGAAAATTCCGGGCCTTCGGGTACGGAGGGGTTAACTGGGCCTCCAGTAGTGGATAATAATAATCCAGCTGGTTTATATCAAAAAGT
This sequence comes from Coenobita brevimanus, assembly GCF_032717465.1. NCBI lineage: Eukaryota > Metazoa > Arthropoda > Malacostraca > Decapoda > Coenobitidae > Coenobita > Coenobita brevimanus. The sequence continues at coordinate 48,561,975 of NC_136993.1, read as the reverse complement.
GGCGAAAGTCCATGCTTGACTATAGCTACGTTAAGAACATTACTTAAAACATGAGTAGGAAGCAATAAATCATTAACCCTATTCAAAATTGCACTGATTAAGCCATCCACCATATTGGCTGCATGCGACTCCAAAGTGGTGACTGACTCATCGACAGCATGTAGATACCAGTTAGGGTTGGTAGGTTAGTTTGGATATTGTTCACAATTCCTACGAGATGGTTGGTGGTCACAATTATCTCGTTAGTCTTGTTAGTGTACTCACCTGGATGTTCATATGTAGGTACGATTAGCTTGTTATTTGCCATAGCTACCAATGCCATATCATGCATCTTTTAGCCCAATTGCACTACGTCCTTGTCTAGTGCCGTACCAAAGAGCATTTGAGACAGGATACCTATAAAGTCCATGAGCCCTCTCTAGTCTCCTAGCACATGCATGGACATCCTGGGAAAGATCAGAATCTGCATTAGGTAAAAGATATGCAACTTGGTAAGCCTCTCTACGAGCCTATCTATATGCTCAGTTTGAAGCCCGATTAACCCCTCCGTGGCCGAAGGCCCGGAATTCTCCATGCACCTCTGGCCAATGCCGGGGCCATTTTTTGAAGTTTCGAAAATTGATTTTTTTTTTCTTGCCATATTAAAGAGAAAGTTCAGATGCACCTGACACTGCAAATCCCAGCTTCCTAGACGCATTTTGTGACTTGCAATGAAGCACGGAAGTTGCAGAAATATCGGCAACCGATATCGCCGCCCAGAGGACTGCCGCATCGCAATTGGGCAGGTGTTGTTATTTTTATTTTACCTCCCAAAACAATGCGAATGGTGCTGAAATGTTATGCATATACGAGATAAGATTACATCGAATGATTTCAGTACATAATCTGTTAGGAATGGCTGGAAAAAAAAATGTTATGAATACATTTTTACCTTTTTGATATGAAATATGTTTATGGTAATTTCAAGTTGTTTTTTACGTTATCGTTGTGCCCGTGCTTGGAAAAGGGAACGAAAGAGTTGAATTTTCAGTCCTAAATGAGAAAACTGCACTTCCTCCAAGGCTAGACTCTGCCACGGGAGAATAAAGTGGAGGGTCAGTCCGATTAGCAATAAAGAAGTTTAGTCACAACTTCCTGCTCCCACACCACGAACATGGCTAAAAATAGAATCGTAATACAGTTTCAGAACTAAGACTAAGTCTAATTATTACGAATACAGATACAAAGCAAAACTAAATACGTTTACAGACGAGGGAAACCGTATTTTTTCCCTCATAACATGTTCATCTTTCTCTATCATTTTACGTTCTTTATCATTTTACCATGTTATTTTCACAATATATATTGCTGTCTCGTAAACAGGGTAGTTGTATGTGTTTTGCAAGGGAGGAAAAAGATTGTATTTTCTTTTCTGGGTCGAGATAATGGGTGTAACTATGTGTGTTTAGGCATGGCCACGAGCGAAAAATTCGAACATCCACTCGTCACGACAGCAGGTGGTGAACTGACAGATGATACGTGAGAGGGTGAAGTCAAAGTCAGTCTCGTGTCCCAGATTTTCGTTCACTTTCCGATAGTTTTCACAGTTTTCTACAAGTTGCATTGCATCAAATGATCCAAACCATTACAGCAAACCTGAGCAAATAGGTAAAGATAATAAGACAAAAATGTATTTTTTTTTTTTCATTATCATGTCTTTTTTGTATGTGCCTGTATTACTTCATAATCGTAAACAGGTAGTTGTGTGTGTTTTGCACGAGAGGACAAAGATGATATATATATATTTTTTTTAATGCGAGGAAGAAGGAACCAAAGGCCATGAGACCGCAGTAACAGTTCCTTCCAAGAGAAAAACAAAATACAATAGAGAGCCAAATTCAAGATCCGAACATTTTGAGATGCCTGGACACACTGCGTTTGAAAGACTGGAGATCATAGGCAGCAGGAAATACAGACAGAGGGAGACAGTTCCAGAGCTGACCTGTAGCATAAATGAAAGACTGGGATTAAAGGTTAACTCTTGCATTAGAGAGTTGGACAGAAAAAGGATGAGAGTTTGCTGCCAGACGGGTGCTACGTGCCCGTCGTAGAGGTGGAGGAATGCAAGCAGACAGTTCAGAGGAGCAGTGACCAGTAAAGTAGCGATAGAAAAGAGATAAAGATGTAACAGTGCGGCAAAGAGACAGAGGTTGAAGGGAGTCAGTAAGAGGAGGAGAGTTAATGAGACGAAAAGCCTTTGACTCCACCCTATTGAGAAGAGCTGTATGTGGGGAGCCTCCCCACACATGAGAGTTGTGCTCCACACAGGGGCAGATAAAACCCCTGTATAGAGTCAACAATTGTGCAGGGGTAAAGAAAGAGCGGAGTCGGCTTAGCACACCCAATCTCTTGGAAGCAGATTTTACAAGAGGTGTAATATGATCTTTCCAAGATAAGTCCCGAGTCGAGATAATGCTTGTAGTTGTGCTTGCTAAGGCATGGCCAGGAGCGAAATAATCGAAAATCCACTCATCACAGCAGCAGGCTCTGAACTGCTGGATGGGGTGTATGGGAGTGTAGTGTAGGTCAATGTGAAGACGTTCAGAATGTCCATTCACTTCCCAAAAATTTTTGCAGTTTTTTACAGGCCGTGCTCACACGACGTTGGCGGCCATTTATCGGCTAAATGTCATTTGACGCCGGCGGTCACGGAGGGATAAATTCATGTAAGGCTTGTACGAAAGCTTCACTGTTCAAGTCAATCAGCTACTGTTTTAGGTCAGGTAACTGTCCTATCTCGATCAGCTGCTGTTTCAAATCATGTGCCTTCCCCATCTCCATCACTTGGTGTTTCAGGTTAATCAATCCCTCAGAAGCACTTCTAACAGTGTCTGGAGCTCGGAGATAATCATCCATAGGGTAGTGCACTCAGACGGCGTCTTTTACCACCACGACTTCTCCTAGTGGGCTCGTCAGTGCTCCTGGCATCAGTGCAGTTGTGTCCGTGTCTCATTGTCAAATGCTTGTGAACAGTCTGTATTCATCCCCTCAGTATGACAAGTGTAATACAAAATTACTGTAATTCTTTTTCCTCCTTTTCTCCAACAGATAAGCTATTCAGTTAACATCAATTTCTCCACCAATCTCTACTTTCCACTAGCGCATTAAGAAGTGCCATTGAAGTAGGCGAAATATCAACAGGGCACTTTATGAAATTGAGTCTATAACCTTAAACTCGCTGAACCCGAGCTCCTGAAGTTGGAAGCCAAGTCGATATATTGCGTGTGTGTGTGTGTGTGTGTGTGTGTGTGTGTGTGTGTGTGTGTGGTCACACGCGCTCTCACTTGCTGGCATTCATATGTGCAAACGCGCTCCTGTTAACTAGGTAACTCAACGATTTTTATCCGTTTTCAACCAGAACAGCAAGAATAAAGTGACTGTTTTAAGATTTATCAATTAAAGGTCATTGTCATTACCTATCAGAAGTCAAGGTCACAGGACAAGGTCGGTTGTTTGGTATGAACTGAACCAAACCTGGATAGGTTAAGGTCAGGCAAGAATGAGTACATCTGATTTTTTGAGGAACCAGTTCAGTGTCAAGGTCACAGGGCAAAGTATAATGTTCGGCACTTACAACGATTGGAGGGTGCAAGTGTTGTATCCCTTAGTACTACTAATTTAAGATTTTGTTTTTGACATCTTGCGGGTTAAGGGAGTGGAAAGATATAAGAGACAATTAATTTTCCTTTGAGCTGCATGGACAATTTTTTTTTTTTTTTTTCCCCACACAATTTCTGGTTCACTGGGAATGTAGGGCTTCGTGGTAGGCTACTCTCTCCCAACATTTTAGGCGTGGGTGACGAACTTTGCTTGTCTCTGAGTAGCAATATGAGAGCAAAATACCTCAACCACTCCTCAGAATTAAATTCACATGGACATCGTCTGGTTCGAGTGTCATATCTCACTAAACAACCAGGCGCTCTTTTCTTTATAAATTCATCACTCAGTCTATACTTTCCTGGGTTCACTAAACCATCTGGCTTGTCATTCAGTATGGACCCCACATAAGATATTAATACACTGAGAGAGTGATTGGTGCGTGCCCATATAAACTATGTACATACAATGAAAAGAAAGAGTATGGTGCAGAAGGGATTACAAGATGTCTCCAGGACATTATTCTGTTTTCATCTGAATGGGCATAAGATAACAATACAGACCTGGGGAATTTCACAAGCACACTACAGTAGAATATATATATCTCATTTAAGCAAGTATACCAACACGATTCTGAATCATAAGGCATTTCATAGTAGTCATCTTGTATGGGGTTCCGATATATGTGCAGTGATATATTGCTCTGATCTTGTAAACAAAGGGAGTGTGACTGACTTTGAATAACTTCCAAACGAAAGAAAAATTCAACTTACAGTGGGTCCCCAACCAGGACTACGTGTGATGCATACAGTGGCATGGAAAAGAAATGGAACTGGGCACTGTGGGACACAATTGTATAGGTTGGTATCGTGGTTAACATATATTGTTGTGTATAACTTAGTATGAGAGTATGTAGTTGTCAACCAGGGTATCTTCACTTGGACGTCACCTTGTTTTGGGAGTAACAATGTCAAAGACAGATTACATGTTTCTAATCTTCAGTACTGGATCAGGGAATTGGAGATTTCCTCTATAACAGGCTTATGCAATGAAGCATCGTCAATGGTTGCTAACTTCTCATGATGTGCATCCACTGATGATGTGTTCGTGACTCTGTGTTGAGTATGAAGAGAAGTGCCTTTCAATGAGAAATGGGAGATTCTTAAATCACGTATATATGACTGAAGTAAGCCAAAACAAGAAGCTGTTATCCAGGACGCACTTCTTGGTAGAATGGTGACCGAGGGATGACTTTGTGGCAAGCCATTGAAAGGAAGCTAGTTTTCGTCTGATAATTCTACATACAGTACCTGTATTTTTTATTCCAAACCACGCCCTGACGTCTAAGGCATATATTTCCATTGGCTTTGGAGGATCCCTTACACCTCTTCCTTATCGATATATTTTTAATACTACTACACAACTGCTTTGTTGAAGATTATTTATAACTTTGCAATATCGGCACACTGCAGGAAGAACATACAGAGGAATATTGCCGTGCCATGTGTAGAAATTAACTGGAAAGGATGAAATGCCAGAAAGCCTCTTTAGCTGCTGAGAGTGCGGTAGTGAAATTGTGCAGTGATAAGAAGGCATCACTAGCTCAAGAAAAAGATTATACTGGAACAAGGTGTGTGATGATTCCATGGCTGTCCAATATGGATGGGGTCATGAAAGAGATAAAGACTCGAGCTATAGAGAAAAGGATGAGGCTGGTAAAGAATGTTGAATGGTGGAGTATCTCACGTAAATGGTGAATGGTAGAGTATCTCAAGTAAATGGTGATGGGTGGAGTATCTCAAATCTATTATCTGCTAGTAAAAATGAATCTGAATAAGTGAAATGTGGTGGTTGTAGATGCAGAAGGTGACTCATTATGTAGTTTAATGGCGAATAGAGAGAGATTCAAATTGATGCAGGAGTTTATGTACCTGGGTGGTGCAAGGGCAGATCGTAAGTAAATTCGAAAAGGTTTGATTGATTGACTGATTAAACTAAATAAAAACTAGCAGTGCAACTGCAAGGGTCATAATGCCTCCGGACAACAGTGGAAAAGATAACAAAAACTATGAATCAAATTTAGAAAAATTTCATAAAGCACACTAAAACCAGAAACCCTCAGTTTTACACAGCAGTCCAGCTGCCTCCACAAAACACTGGATTCTCCCTTCTATAACAGAAGCACATACTCTAAGCACAGACGAAATTATGTGCAATCCATCAACCATCCGGTGTTCATAGAGGTGCAGATGGTGTACATCCCCAAGACTTAGACTCTACCACCAAGTGCCGGACAGTCAAGGGTACCTACCAAGCAATCCCCTCAGAAAGGGATTGATTTATTGATTGATTAACCAAAAGAAAAAACTGACAGCAGAACTTCCAGGGTCACATGGTGACAGACAACTGTGAAAAAAACAATAAGACATAAGCAACATTATGCTGCTGCAACCCTGCATCTGACCAAGCACATACCCCCGACCTCCCTGCATATCTAACCAAGCACATACCCCCCCCCCCCCGTATAACACAGAGTCAGTAAGTCACATTGAAATCTCTTACTTTTTTCCTTTTAACTCTTTTATTATTTGAAAAAGAAAATACTTTAGACAGCTTTCTACCTATCCGAAGGCACCAGTTCACCATATGACACACAACTATGCGAATTCGATGACACTATAGTGAATACTTTCTGAGTTTTGGCTTCAGACAGCTTGCATAGGGCACATTGAAATCTGAGTTTTTTTTTTTTTTTTTTCAGATGTAAAATAGTACTTAAGACAAAGTATTCTACTTATCAAAGGGCACAAGTTCATTATAAGACTCAAAACTGTGTGAAATTTCATGGCTGTACAGTATAGCTAATACATTCTTATATTTGTTCCGGAAACGAAATCTGTATGCAACCTATTTTTGCTGATCTCAGTAATGACAATACCCTCCTCTGACTTCGTCAGGTGGTGGGAAAAAAATAAAAGCAGTCAAAACAACAAAATATATGAAGTAAAAAAAAAAACACACGAAAACCACTAAAAACTAAAGCATACATTGGAGTACAGCTGTCTCAACAACAAGATGATTCCCCTTCCCTTAGCAAAGAGAAACTCTCTGGGCACCGATGAAAGAATGTATAAACCGTACTATGCCTGATGCCCAGAAAGGTACTGATGGCATGAACCCCAAGACTGTAACACTCCACCAGCAAGTGCTGAACAATCACAGAGACCAAGCAGTTCTTTCAGAGAGGGGTGGGGGGAGTGTCCTCCATTAAAAAATCCATAAAAGAACCGGGTGTGGCCGATTCAGAATTGGCATAAAGCAGTCTTCCATTGGTGAGACAAACCTTGGTAACTTGGAGATAAGTGACTGATTGCATAACAGAAATAAAGACTAGCAGTTACACTGCCAGTGACATATGCTACTGGCCAACATTTAAAATGATGACTACAAAGAATGAGAGCGGACAGGAAGGTAAAACAAGTAATTGTACGGCAAAAATAAACCTGCAGGTCTTGTAAAGGAGACCATCTGCCTCCACAAAGGAGAGGGTTCCCCCTCCCAAACAACAAGCATCCTCCCCAAGCACTGGCGAAAGATAAGACAACCCATCACCGTCCCAGCATTCAGAGAGGTACTGATTGTGTAAATTCCCAAGACTGGGGTACCCTACCAGCAAGTGACGAACAGTCACGGGAAACAAGCAATCCCCACAGAAGGGAGGGGGGGACTCTTCATGAAGAACCATATGGGAATCAGGTGTCACCAATCCAGAGTTGACATAAAGCCATCTCCCACCAGCGAGACAAGCCTCTGTAATGGTAGGAGCCCATTGCATCTCAAATAGCACATGTCTAGTTGGCCCCTCACTACATCCCTGTGTTCTTGCCAACAATGGCGAACCTGTCTAACAATATTAGAAAAAATCAGATGTAGGCAGCTGATGCACAGGAAAAATGGGGTCCCACGGTGGGAGGTGGGTGGGCCGATGCTGCCTTTGCCAGCAGAGCATCCTGCTAATTCCCTGACACACCCACATGGGCTGGAACCCAACAAAACCCACCATGACGGCTAAAGAAGAAAAGCCACTCTAAAATCGATGAACCCAAATGATGCGATAGGGTAAAAGACTTCAGTGCAGAAAGAGGAATGAAGAAGTCACTAGAAGTCACAAAAGCGATCTGTGGATAAATAGATATGGTAGGCAAATAATGTAGCAGTTGCTTCAACCATAAAAACAGACGAAATTGCGGGAAGGCTACCACCCTGACTGAAGAAAAAGAAAACAACAACAAGCCCTCCCAAGCATGTGTTTTTCAAACATCAGTATGGACAGGGACGGGCCCCTCATGAGGGGGAAATGATTTTTTTTTTTTCTTAGAGCAAAGGACCCACCAAACGTAATCCAAAGAAGTAGCCAATAACACTGGTACCCGATACAGACAAACTGTCAGTGAATGGACAGAGGCTGGCATAACAGATAGGACACTGTAACCAAACGGCATTGGAAAACCTAGGCGAGTGGCATATAGAGAAAACCAGAAATCCTGGGACAGCATGACACAGGACACATATTCCAGGAGGGAGTGAAGGGTATCAAAAATCTGCCCACAAGCTAAAATTTGGGAATGACATAAATGCCCCAGTCGTCAGACGAAGATTATTATGATGTTCTGGATGTAACATTCTGAGTCGGGTATCTGTAGCAGAATACCATACCTCAAACCCATACTAACATTAAGAAAGAATAAGAGATGTATGCAAAGCAAGAGGAAGAGAGTCTGACAGCCAGCTTCCCATAAGGTACAAGAATGAGCTATTACCATCAGGAGATTCACTGCCTTAATACAGGTTGCCATAACTGAATGGACATGAAGAATCTAGGACAGCTGTCTATCAAATATAAGACCTCAAAACATGTTCTCCTTTACACAGATTCTAGGTCGAGGAGTGCCCTATACAGAAAAAAAATGCACAGCCTCCTTATATATATATATATATATATATATATATATATATATTTACACACACACACACACACACACACACACACACAAAAGAGTATTCACCATCCGCTCCAAGACTTTTCGGAAGTTTGAGTTTTGTGACGACAATTTGTTGTCTTTAGATGACTCTTACCCAGCCTAGGGATGGGGATAACCACCAAGAACCTGGAAGGTAACCAGTACACCAAATTCTACTATACAGTGACAGCAAAAAAAAAGAAAAAAAAAAAAAAGGACGGGGACCCATCAGACACGTGATGTAAAAAGGCATAACCAATATTATCATTGCCAGGAGGTGAAGCATGGCACTGTGACAAAAACAGTTCAGGATCAGGCGGACAGGAAGGTAAAACAAGTGATTGTACAGCAAAAATAAACCTGCAGATCTTATAAAGGAGTCCATCTGCCTCCACAAAGGAGAGGGTTCCCCCTCCCATACAACAAGCATCCTCTCCAAGCACTGACGAAAGATAAGACAACCCATCACCCTCCCAGCATTAAGGGAGGTACTGGCGGTGGCTGAATCGGTAGAGAGGCGGCTTGCAGTCCTGATGGACCCAGGTTCGAATCTTGGCTGGGGCAGGGGACAGTTTAAGGATTTGAATTTCATAAAAAAGCAGACTTTCCTGATCTACCAGATGACCCGCCGACATGTCGTAAAAATACCCCTGCTAATACCAATACACCAGTCCTGTATGAGACAGCCCTAGCATGTATTCAATATGGACGGTGGGTGTTAGCGCCGAAGTGGTGACATGTGGAGGTGTAGGAGGACTACTGGGCCTTGTGATAGGCTACTGCCCCCAAGATATAGGCCCTGGAGCCTTTGCCCAGAGTCGGACACATAAAAAAAAAGAAAAAGAAAAAAAAGAAGACATAAGAACTTTCCCCGGAGGAGGTGAAACTAGAGAGACTACGAGATTCCAAGTGCCAACTGTTGTCAGTATTCTTCAAACAACTCAGGAACAGAAAAGGATCAGCCACAGTCCCACCTGAAAACAGGAGGGGAGGGAATGGTATACTTTCCTGAAATTTTTACCACCCAGTTCCATACATAACTTGGAGTAGTCCTCCAGTCAGTAGAGAAAACATAACTCTTCTGTGGTGAACGTCTGGCATCCTCTAAAGAAACTGATAGATTTGCCAGTACTTAAACATGGCCACACACGAGCTCCCACCCTGAGAAATGCCACCAAATATTGTGGATCCCCTTGATGGGGACGAAACAGGGAATGTGATCCGTGTGCCTGTAACTGCAGAACTGCACTCATGGGTCCACAAAGGAGCCACACATTTAGGAATCTAACCTTTAGTCTTTGAAACAGATAAACGAACTGCTAAGTTAAATACATCAGATTATTAAGCCACCACCTCATCAGTACTGCCAAAGTCACTCACAGAGCAGTCAGAGGAACGTGACTCTGCAAAGTGGCCAGTTTGGCTATCCAGACACCTGTGATGAACACGAAGATGCAGCCCACCCTTTTAGCAGCAGTTAGAAGTATAGGGAAGCACAACAGGTGACAATCATTCAAATCATCCAGTAAAATAAAGGGGGAGAGAGGAGCATGAAGGTGTTCTATAGCAATGCTTTCGAAAATGGCACTAGGCACTAGCCAGTGGAAAAAAAGAGACTACAAACTGTATATCGATGACACAGAAAAACCTGAACAGCAACAGCTTGCAAGGAGTGGATAAAATCAGTCAGCTGAATGGGACATCTCAACGGATGAAAATAGAAGTACCCTCATGACAACCTTGGTCTAGAAGAAGATCAGAATAAAAGACCAGGCAATCAGGAGGACTGAAAGGAAGAGCATCAGGATCTGTAGTCTCCAGGATGGAGAAGGATGCAGGTGAAAACAGGGTAATAATGTGACACATATCCTCCCAACTTGCATGAAAGTTGCAATAGTTACACTGAATGATACAAACCATAGTGAATCAGAATAAACTGCCGGACAGCACTTTCCCCGGCAAGCGGCCTGCTTAGAAGTGCCCTTAGAAAGCAACTGCCCAGCACCATTAAGCTGCACACTGTGCTGATCAGCTGAAGCCAATTTTTAAATGAAGGGAACATCAAGCCTCACAATGTTTTTATTTGGAGATGAGTGATTAGGCCGCTTGGCAGGTGAGTTGCTCTTGTGCAGAAGTAGACTCTACAGGACCAGGACCCTGTGAGAAAGACCAAACAGGCATATCAACAACCCGAGCATCACCACCACCCGGTGAACACCAAGCTCAGCCTGCACCTACAGTAGCTAGCTCTCTTAGACCTCAGGGCAGGATGAATAAGAGAGATATCAGCACAAAGCTCCACAATGGAGACTTTAGGTGGAAAGTCAACTGGCACTGAGCAATCTGAAAAACCACACTGACGTTCACCATGTACAGGAGGAACATCAGGTAAGTTAATCAAGTTAGGACAAGAGGATGCACTAGCATGGTCATCTGCCACCACCATGGAAGGGGACAGACCCTTTACCATGCTACTGGAAGCAGAAGCAGCTTTGGAAAACTATTGAGAAACATCTGGACTACAAGCAGCACGAATCTGACGAATGGCATCGTGTGAAACACAAGATGGAAAGGCAGCTGTCAGACACTTGACAGGGCATGGCAGCACTAGAAAGGACAAAAGTGTAAGTAACCCTGGACTGGAAAAATCGATTCTGGGCATCCTTCTTTGTTTCAGGAATGAAACCTAGTCATGGATAAGAACAGACATAATCATCTCAAAGTAGCTGAGAGGATAGTTTCAAGGAGATGCAGCACTGGCACCCACAGTTACTAGTCCCTGACAGTCAATAATATGGGTTGAGCCGCCACAGGAGACACATAACCTGGAAGGCCAACCTATGCAAGGCAGCAAAACTCTTGGCATTGGAAATACTGTTTGGGAGCTCGCATGTAAGACTTCGCAGGAAATGACAGCCAGGAGTGTTTCACAAAAGCAGACAATATTAACTGGTCAAAGGCTGGGATCAAGGTACGAGCTGGGGTCAGAATACTATCTATCTTCTGCAAACACCACACCAGATGATTGCAGTTCATCCAGTAGTCGTGACTCTAAGTAACGGAGGGGGTCACTGGATATGACACCATTACACAAGTTAAAGATGACATGAGAACACAAGATACAGTATTGCCACATATTCCCAGACAAGAAGTCAGAGCCTGTAGACACGAGCTCCCTTCTGAGGAGGACACCTCAATAAAGATGATAACATCATCTTGGGATGAACAGAAACAATGGCACTGTGGTGATCGAAAATATCAAGATCTAAAACTGACCCACTCCTAGTGGGTTTCAACATAAGGTATAAGTGCCCATTTAAACCCTGACCACTAAATGATGAACTATTGTCCTGGCTGTCCCCTATCAGGGTACCCATCTAGCCAGAACTAGGGAATGTTGTTAGCTGCAGGGCACATCAAGCAGCATTGCTCAACCCCCAGGAATCCAGTTATCCATCATCATGGGGCACCAGGTACGGCACAGACGTGGGGAGGCAAAAACACTGCCTAAGATGGAGAATGGGCAGTGGACGAGCAACATCACCGGTAGGACTCAGTTATCAGTGATTCAGGGGAAGTGCTTGGCGTGTGAGGCTGACAAATGCCAAACTCTACAAAGACAGGTCGTTCACCAAAATAGGTGCCACAGCTAGTTGTGCTTGAAGCCCTACCACCACATCATGGTGACCCCATTTAGGCAGGAATTTGCAGAGGAGGTAAAAAGTAGAGTAACAGGGACCAAAAGTGGAGTGTGCTATGAAACCCTTAATACGAAACACGTCTGAGAGTGGCAGCTGGAAGAAGTGAGCATGGAGTTTTGGTGCGTACACTAACTTAAAGGTGTGAAACTTTAATGTAGCATGAAAATGAGTAGTCGATTTTTTTTTATGCAAGGAAGAAGGAACCAAAAGCCAGGGGATCACAAACCGTTCCTTCTTAAAAAAAAATACAAAAACAATACATAAGAGAGCCAAATTCAAGATCTGTTCATTTCGAGATGCCTGGACACATTGCTTTGGCAAAACTGGAGAAAATAAGAAGTAAGAAATACAGAGGGAGACAGTTCCAGAGTTGACCTGTTGCATAAAAGAACGACTGGGAATAACGGTTAACTCTTGCATTAGAAAGTTGGACAGAGAAGGGAGGAGAGTTTGTTGCTAGACGCGTGCTACACGCCTGTTGTAGAGGTGGAGGGATGCAACCAAACAGTTCAGAGGAGCAGTGACCATTGAAGCAGCGATAGAAAAGAGATAAAGCTGCAACAGTGCAGGAAAGACACGGAGGTTCAAGGGAGCCAATAAGAGGAGGAGAATTAATGAGTCGAAAAGCCTTTTACTCCACTCTATTGAGAAGAGCTGCATGTAGGGAGCATCCCCACACATGAGAGTTGTACTCTACATGGGGGCAAATAAACCTGTGGATAAAGTCAACAACTATGCAGAGTAAAGAAGGTACGGAGTTGGCTTAGCACACCTAGGCTAATCTCTTGGAGGCAGATTTTAAAATAGATGAAATATCTTTCCAAGATAAGTCCCGAGTGAATGAAACCCCAAGCATGTTCAAGGATGATGCAAGATTGAGGTGGATATTATTAAACATGAATGGATTCGAACATCTACTGATCATCAGAAAGAAGGTTGTGATAGGAAAGAGGCTTTAAAATTTTTATGTTAAGAACAGTCTTGAAAACTTTTGAGACACAGGATGTTAAAGCAGTTGGACAATAGTTAGATGACTGGGAATGGTCACCCTTCTTTGGGACTAGCTGAATGAGAGCAAACTTCTAGCAAGAAGGAAAGATACAAAATGATAGACAATGACAAAAGAGTTTACCCAGGCAGGATGTAAGCAGAGAAGCTCAGTTCTTGAGGACAACAGGAGGAACTGTATCAGGCCCATATGCCTTGACAGTACTGAGGCCAGTGATGGCAGAATATACATCAGCTGAAGAAATTTTAATGTCAGCCATGAGGTAAGTCAGAGGGGGGAAGTGATGGAGGAACAGCACTGGAATCATATGAGGTTGAACTGGAAGAGAAAGTCTAGTGAAGAGATCTGCATTTTATGTAGAAGAAATAGCTACAGAGCCTTCAGAGCAGATAAGTGGAGGGAAGGATAATGAGGCAAAGATGTTAGAAAGGTTTTTGACAAAGTGCAAGAATGAGCTGGAAGAATTCGAGCTGGAGAGTTGAGAGCATTTAGTATGGATGAAATTATTTTTAGCAGAGTGAAGAACAGACTTAGCACTATTCTGGGCAGAAACACAAAAAACATGTGATTCAGGGGTGGGTTGCTCTGGTACCTTTTATAGGCCCTCTCCTTGTTGTGGACAGCATTAGAACAAACGTGATTAAACCAAGGCTTTCTTGCAATGGTCAAAGGATATGAGAGAGAAATGTACATTTCCATGCCCAAGAGAATAACCTCCGTAATGTGCAAGGCCACACTCAGATGGCTTCCTGCCATGGAAGCAATACTCATTCCAAGGAAAATAAAAGAAGTACTGCCTGAGGGCCTCCCAATCTGCAGCTCCAAAGAGCCACAGTCGACATTTTTTTGGAGGGTCCACAGACCGTACTGGAGTGATAGGACAAGTTAAGGTAATAAGGTTGTGATCGGAGGAGCCCAACCCCAGAGGAGATTAACAGTGTAAGTAGAAGGATGAGTTGTAAGAAAGAGGTTAAGTATATTGGAGGTCTCTCCAAGAGAGTCAGGGGTATGGGTAGGGTGCTGTACAAGCTGCTCTGGATCATTAAGGATAGTATAGATGTAGGCTTGTTCCCCAGATGGATCAGTGAAAGAAGAGGAGAGCCAGAGGTGGTGGTGAACATTGAATTCTCCTAGAATGGAGAATTCAGGGAAAAGAGAAATGGATAGAATGAGTTCCATTGTAGAAGTAAGATAGTTGAAGATTTTTTATGGTCAGTAGTATTAGGGGATAAGTAAACAGTGCAGATACATTTAGTTAGAGAATGACAGGATAGCCGAAGAGAGACAGCAGGGAATTCAGAGGAATCAAGTTCAATTGAACTGAACTGAATAAATGAAAATAATACATGGCGTCACAACAGCAGAGGTCATATGCTGCCGAACACAAACATTAAAAGAAAGTCAAAATACATAAAAACCATAAAAAACAATGAGAGAAGCGATGCATAAAATAAACCTACAGTATAAAAGAAACTACCAAAACTAAAACGTGGTGGAAAAATTGAGGTTAAACAAGAACATTATAAAACACAAACGAAAATATAGTAAAGCCCTACAGCTTGTGGAGAAGGCCAGAATTCAATACAAAGGAGAAGGTGCCTCCCCCCATAGCACAAGCCTCTTCCCCAAGCACTGAGGAGAGAAGGTACGATCCATTGCTGGTTCAGCATCTGGAAAGGTACTGCTGACGAAGGTCCCCAAGACTGGGGCATTCCACAAGAATATGCCGCACAATCAAAGGAACCAGACAGTCGTCACAATAGGGAGGGGGCACCCTGTCCATTAAAAAAACATGAGTCAGCCTGGTGTGGCCAATCCAGAGGCAGGCCAAAACTGTTTCCCACTGTCGTGATAGTCCCACATACCCCACATCGCCCAGGTTCCGATGAATGCTGCGGAGTTTGTTCGCCCCTACTGCATCCCACCTTCTCTGCCAATAGAGACGGACAGCCTCCACAATGGTTGTACATAAATCCTCGGATGGGACATGGAAATGAGGAGAGGAAGGGCGAGAGGCAGCAGCTCTAGCCAAAGAGTCAGCACGCTCATTGCCCACGACCCCCACATGTGCAGGGACCCAACACAGTTGTACAGAGTATCCTCATCTACCTAATAAGTAGAGCCATTCCAAGACAGACAGGGCTAGGGGATGTGATGGAAAGCTACGAGACAAAGCTTGTAATGCACTGGTTGAGTCACTAAAAATGGTAATAGAAGCTGGAGGAAAACTAAAAATTAATGCAACTGCAACTAATATGGCAGTAATTTCATCGGTAAAAACAGATGCAGAAGGAGGGAGACTCCCACCACGGCTAAAATCAGGACAAATGACACCAGAGCCTGTCCCCACATGGGATTTAGAGCCATCAGTATACACGGGAATTGAGTCACTGTGAGCAGAGGCGTGTTCTAAAAAATAGGATAAAGCTGCCTGTGAAGTGAGGCTTTCCTCTCAAGAAAGTAATCACATGGTTGTACCTCTGGGAGAAGCCAGGGAGCCACTCACGGGACACACATGGGGCAAACAGGGTAGGACTGAACACCCAATTCCCCCATGGCAGCCCTAGCTCTGTACCCAAACAAGAGTGGATAGCAATGGTGGGTGTTATAAAAGGGGAGGAGAGTGACCTCAGAGATAGCCTTACAACTCAGTGAGGCCAAAGAAGGTGAAGATGGTGCCAACGCTGTACCATTAAGGATGCCTGCGGAGATCCAGTGGCGGTTCGTTTGCATCAACCAATAGACTTTCAATCAGAGAAGACCGAAAAGCCCCAGTTGACAAACGAATCTCAGCATGATGGACCGAATTTAGTGGCCGCAGCCTTGCCTCAGCAGCACCCATAGTCCAATTTGCTCCCTACTAAGGCATGGTGAAGGTGGAGCAAGATGGTTCCGCCAGCGCCCCAAGACAAATGAGACAGAGTCTATAGGAGAGACAGGGCACGGAGACACGATAGTCGTAAAGAACAGATATGTGGTACCCACGTCAGTCTCCTGTCAAAAACAAGACCAAGAAACCTTGTCTCGTCCACACATCGCACTCTATGGCCATATAACTGGAGGTCTGGGTTTGGGTGTACACCTCTCAAATGGCAGAAATGCAAGGCCACTGTCTTCGTTGGGGAGAAACGGAAGCTGTGCATGGTGGCCCACTGAGAGACCCTGTCCAGAGCAATCTGCATGTGGCATTCAGCCATGGACATTCGGGAAGCAGCATACCATAGAGCCAAATCATCAACATAAAGCGAGGCTGACACCCCTTCTGGAATTGAGGACACATTACCGTCCAAAGCTAGAGCGAAAAGGGTCACACTAAGGACACTTCCTTGAAGCACCCCTTCCTCCTGAGGGTACGAAGGAGACAGGGTGACACCAACCCTAACCCTGAATGAGCGGTCACGCAGAAAATTTACTATAAATAGGGGTAGCCTTGGTCGTAAACCTAAAGAATGGAGTCGTTGGCAGATACCAAACCGCCATGTATTATCGAGTCTTTTCTAAGTCAAAGAAAATGCACACCAGATGCTGCTGCCTATCAAAAGCATCACAAGCTGCAGCCTTAAGATGGACCAGTGCATCTGTTGTTGAGCGATATTTTCGAAAACCAGACTGACACGGAGAGAGACATTCATTCCTTTCTAGGAAATACATTAGGCAAGTGTTGACCATTTTCTCGAATAATTTACACAATCATGATGATAAGGCAATTGCCCGATATTCCAGGGGACTCAAACCTGCCTTCCCCAGCTTCTGGAATGGCAGGACAATAGCCTCACGCCAAGAGGAGGGAAGAGAAGATTCCTTCCAGATTCTATTAAAAAGGCTGAGAAGAAAAGACAGTGCTTCATTATTTAGGTGTCGAAGCATTGCGTAGGGAATATCATCTGCCCCTGGTGAGGTGTCATGACAGAGGGAAAGGGCAGATTGGAGTTCATGATAAGAGAAAGGGAGGTTGTAGGACTCCACATTCCCCGAACGGAAGTCCAACACCCTTGCCTCTTCTATCTCCTGTTGTCTGGGCAAAAATTGGTGAGGTAGTGTCTCTCTGACTGACAGCTGCAAAGCCAGATGCAAAAACATCAGCTACTGCTGCAGGGTCACCAATAGGCTCACAGTTAGACATCAGCACAGGGGACCTGCTCTGAGTTAATTTTCCTGAGATCTTTTGCACCCTCTTCCACACCTGAGACACTGGCGTCTTTGAGTTAACGGATGACATATAAGCCATCCAAGAGTTCCACCTAGCTTGTTTCAGTACCCGACGAGCTTTAGCCCCCGCCCTTCTGAACTCAGCAAGATTATGCTCTGTTCTGCATCTATGATAACGGGAGAAAGCTAACTTCTTAGCACTTACAGCAACACTGCAATCCTCATTCCATCATGGGACAAGTCGATAGCAATATGTGTCAGAGGTTATAGGAACAGCATGAAGGGCAACAGAAAGCAGAATGGAATTAAAGAACGAGACAGCCTCATCAATATGCAGAAAGTCTTTAACTGAGACATCAAAAGAAATCAGAGAAGAGAAAAGGGACCAGTCCGCCTTACCCAATCTCCACCTCGGTAGACAGGAACAGGGACTAGATACTGCTGCAGTAAGGAGGATGGGAAAGTGATCACTTCCATGGAGATCCTCCATAACCTCCCAGGTAAAGTCCAGGAGACAGTCAGGAGAGCAGATGGAGAGGTCAATTGCAGTAAATGAACCCGTTTGGGGGTAAAAATGTGTAAACGCCCCAGTATTGAACAGGGCAAGATCCTCATCCTCCATTAAGGATGCCAGCAAACTCCCAAGTTGGTTGACAAGACAGTTACCCCACAAAGGGTGGCAACCATTAAAGTCCCCCAAAAGAAGAAAGGGCGAAGGTAACCGACCAAGAAAGTTCTCAAGTTCCACCCTACTGATTGCTGTGTTGGGCGATAAATAAACGGAACAAACTGTTTATCAGCAGTGGGCATACAACTGCACAGCAACACACTGGAGGTTAGACTGGAGGTGGACTGGCCAATGAGGGTTGTCAGCTCTCACCAAAACAGCATTACCCCCAACGGGACCCTGGGTTGGCGTTGAGTAAAAAGCATTGTACCCAGGTGGTGCATGGGGAGTGGCAAATCTTACAAGAGTTTCCTGGAGACACACACACATAGGGGAACAATTCAGGAGGGTCCGCAGCTCCTCCCAGTTACCACGCAACCCTCGACAATTCCATTGTAGTATACTGGCTGAGAATGTCATAGTACCCATAGTGAATGATGATTTAGGATAAGGGGCGAGACAACCTTGCCCCCCCCCAGTGAGTTTGGACTGATGCTTATGAGAACCCTTTGGAGGAGCCTGCCCAGCACCAGAAACCCGCACCCTCTGCTTAACATCTGAAGGCAAACGTGAAGATGAGGAAGTCATTTTTACTACACACTTTCTTGGAGTGGATTTACTAGTTTGTTTGAAAGGGCGCTTGGGGGCTACCTTTAGAGATGTAGGACTGCCAGTGCCCTCACCAGAAGCCCCAGAAGTGGAAGTAGAATCTCGGGACTCAGATTATTTGAGGAGGCCTTCCTGTGCTTCAAATCTGAAGCACCAACGTGCTGTCCAACAACCTCCCAAGGTGTAGACCAGATCAGAGCTGAACCATCAGCTTCAGCTGTCATCTGGCTAGATCCTTCAACCTGCTGGACAGAGAGAGCAGGAGAGGTTTCGATAGAAGGGTCAACAACAGAGACCTTAGGTGGCCGGTCTTCGTGTTCAGAGGACTCTGATGAACAATGATGACGTTTGCCAGGGACAGATGGAGCCTTGGGCATACTGGCTATGACAGGAGAATAAGTCAGGTCAACGTGGACATCTGCCACCACCACAGAAGTGTGCAAGTCGTCAGCCACCGAAGTGGGGACAGAAACAGTCAGAGTAGCAGTCGGATAAGCATCATTCTTACCAGCAGTACTAACTATGGGGACAGCATTCTGCATATCACGAACTGAAGGAGTGGGTACTGGAATGGGTCGAAGCTGCCTCTGAGATACAGGGTGACGCACTGGTGTTTTAGAAAGGACAGAAGCATAAGTAACTTCTGGATGAAAAAAGAGTGTCTGGGCTATCCTCTTTGCTTCAGGAAATGAAGCCCTCTCTCGTGTACGTATGGACAAAATCTCCCTTTCCAGGCAGTATCTTGGACAGCTCTTAGAAGACACGGGATGAGGACCTCCACAGTGATAACATTTAAGGGGGCCTGTACAATCACTGGTATGGCTTGGTCCGCCACATGAAACCCAGACACCAGGAAGGCCAGCTTGTAAACGGCGGCAAAATTTACTAACATAGCCATAGCCCTGACAGCAAAAACACCGCTTTGGGGTTGGCACATATGGGTTAACTGGAAGTGACAGCCAAGCAAGTTTAATAGCTGAGGGCAGCG
The DNA here is from genome assembly GCF_032717465.1 of Coenobita brevimanus. Classification (NCBI taxonomy): domain Eukaryota; kingdom Metazoa; phylum Arthropoda; class Malacostraca; order Decapoda; family Coenobitidae; genus Coenobita; species Coenobita brevimanus. The sequence goes on along the minus strand of NC_136993.1, from coordinate 48,542,195 downwards.
TTAACCTGTTAAATGTCAGGAACAAGGTCGGCGTTGGGGTCAGGATACCGTCTATTTTCTTGTGGAGGCACTCAACATTTACTGCCCCAAAAGAACGCATTTCCTCTAACAACCATGCTTCTGAGTAATGGAGGAGGTCACGGGAAAAAATTACTCCTTTGCACTGGTTGAAAGTCTCATGTAGCACGCAGGAAACTTTGGAATCAGAAACTGAGATCAAACACATCAATTGCAGGCTCTCTTCGGGTGAAGACACTTCAATGAGAATACTTCCATCGCTCTGAGATGATATTCTGGGTTCTTTTCCACATGCTTAAATGATGGCATTTCAGTAATGTCAATATCTAGCATTGATCCACCTGTGGAGGATTGTAACACTAAATATTTAGCATAGTTCTCAGGCGTCGTGTCTTCTAAGTTTAACGCTAGAGCCGAACCAACCCAACATGGCCTCCTCCTAGTCCCAGTTGAATGCTGGGTCAGAGAAGGAAAGTCACCAGGGGCCTGGAAAGGTTCCAGTGTGGCAATAAGAGTACTGTTGGTCTAAGAATGTCCAAGGTCTGAGGCTGTGCCATCAACATTTTTATTAAATGGCTCCATATATTAAACAAACGAACTTCATTCCTCCACTCCTCCACCCACCATGGAGCCCTACAAGGGGAGGTCGTATGCCAGGGACAACATCACTGGTGACCCCAGAGGTAGCGGGAGAGTATACGTGGGTAACCACCAGGGGACCTGGGCAAGGGTGACTCCAGGACGACAGGAGCCACCAAGTCCCCCAGTGGCCACTTGACCCTAGCCAACGCATGACCAGCCGATTGACCTGGTTGGGCCCAACCAGGCCACCCGTCTATCCAGAATAAGGGACCAAAGAGATGTATTGCTAGCTGCAGGGCGCATCATGCAGCATCACTCAACCCCCAGGACTCCCGTCTCCCAGCATTACGGGACGCCACGCACGGCAAACACGTGGGGAGGCAACAGTCCCGCCCTAGATGGCAAGTGGGTAGGGACTAACATCACCAGCAGGCCTCCTCCACCAGTGATGTAGGGGGTGCTTAGTCCACGTGGCCAACAAATGCCGATCCCTACAAAGGTAGGCATGCCTCCAGAGTAGGTGGCACAGCCAAACACACTTCAAGCCCCGCCACCACATCAAGGTGACCACCCGCAGTGGGGAATCAATTTCAAGAACACGAGATCAAGCTAAGTCGTTGTGTTCATATACACAACAGCCACCTTTGGCATTGAAATGAGTATACAGAAAGTAGGGGAATACAGAAAAGAGTTTGCTATCAGTTGCCTCAGACAGCTGAGTCTCAGTTAAGAAGAGAAGGAGAGGTTTAGAGGAGAGGTGGTGCTCAACAGAAAGAAAGTTAGAGGAAAGGCCACGAATGTTGCAGTAATGAAGAAATGAGTCAGACTTTGGTTCCAGACAGCTCATTGAGTCGTCACCTGGAGAGTGGCAGATGGTTGAGGCATTTATGATCTACCCCCTGGGGACTCTGAGGCTTGGTTATTGGATGCCATTTTTCTGTTTTAATTTTGAGAAGGTAGTGTAGTGTGTACTGTGCATGTAGTTTGGTGTTGACAGTTAGAGACACATGGACTAGAGAGCATGCTGGTATACACTCTGTGTTACTGAAACACTGAAAAAGTTCAGCAAAGGAGGATGGTCAAGAACTAGTCCCAGGGGCTGATGAAATGGGAGCTCCAGCTCTTCCTGTCATCAGCTTTCCATCCACCTTGGGAGCACTTCCCTGCTCGACTGGTGCTATAGTCTACTCTTCTTGCAAGTGTACCAGATAAGGTATAATGTGGGTTATGAAAGATGTGGAGTAGGGTCGTCTGCACACTTGTGTTGTGTAAGGTGTTTTTAAATGGTATGATCATGTCGAGGAAGACGGGGTGTTAATGGCTTGGTGAGGTTGTATCTGAGAAAGTCTGACGCTGACTGGAGGGATGGTAGACCAAGACAAAGGTGGATAGATAAGGCAAATGAGTGTATGTAAAAATGCAAAATGCTAATGATGATATGATCTAGACACTGACAATGAATCAAGCTGAATGGAAGTCCTTTTTATGGAGGATTGTATTGTAAGGGTTCACTCACAGTTGACCTTCTTGACTAAGCCTGATTTAGGCATGTGGGTCCAGCTCCATTATATTAGCGTCATATGAGGTGGCAGTTGAGTTAATTTTAATGACCATTAGTTTAGCTTTATAATCATAAATTAAATAGTGAGTACTCCAACTTAATATAAATTTCTCTTCAAGGGCAAAACTGACTTTGAATCCACTACATACTGGGGTGATACATCGCACTTATTAACAGTTCTATTGCAAAATGAATATTTCGTTTATCTTATCTGGTTATTTCTTATGAATCTTCTTAGTATGGCCTCTTGTTGATTGGTCCTCTCGCAACTGAAAAACATCCTGGCACACTTCAGGGTCATATTCTCCTCATAGTATATTGAGTCGAGTTTGCACAATAGGTGTTTCACATACTGGGAGATCCCACTTTATTCCCTCTCTACTTCTCTTTATTCTCTGTCATCAACATCTTCACACGCTTGTCGCTGAATGGTCCTAATACTCTTCGTTTGATATTAATGCCTCTTTTTTGGGAGGAGAGGGGAGTTCTTTCTATAGTTTTATGCTCATTGGCAGTTCTTTATTTGTCCAATTCCTCAAATTTAATCTTTTTGTTTGTTACTAGAAAATAAAAAAAAAGTCGAAATGAAGAAATCCCCAAGGATTGAGGGTGTGTGTTGTGAAATGCTGAAGCATGGGGGATAGGTAATAGGTAGTACTAGAAAGGATATGGAAGAGGTGCAGATAGGACTGGGAGGAAGGTAGAGTCCCGGAGGATTGGAAGTGATGTATTATTATTCTCCTGTACAAAGGAAAAAAAAGTGTGTGATTTTCATTGGGGTATTTGTCTTCTTAGTGTAATAAGAAAATTATATGGAAGGATACTTATTGACAGAGTTCGGGAAAAACACAGAAATTAGTTGGAGATGAACAGGGAGATTTCAGGAAGGGAAGTGGCCATGTAGATCAATTAGTCATCCTAAGGAGTCTAATGGAAAGTTTCCTGAGAAAAGAAAGAATTTGTATGGTGCCTTCATGGATTGGAGGAAGCATTATCGACAAAGTGGACAGAGAAGGAATATGGAAACAAATGGAGTAAATAAGAAGCTGTTCAATGCTGTGAAGAGTATGTACGAAAGGGTTAGAGCCACAGTGCATATGGATGGTGAACTGAGTGAATTTTTCTATATGAATATTGGTTTGAAAGAGGAATGTGTCATTTCTCCATGGCTGTTCGATGTGTATATGGATGGAGCTATAAAAGAGATTCATGATAGGGCAGTGGATGTTGAAGCAGCCCTAATGAGAGAAGTCGGCATTTGGAAAGTTACTGTTCTGTTGTTTGCAGATGACACTGTATTGTAAAGTTAAGACGAATGAGAACTGCAAAAGCTTGGTGAATGATTTTGTGAGAGAATGTAAGAAACGAAATCTACAGGTGAATACGGGGGAAAGTAATGCTATATTCTTCGAGAGAAATGATATCACTGAATGCACAATGAGGCTGGATAGTAAGGAAGTGGAAAACGTGAGTGCATATAAGTACCTGAATAGCGTGATGAATGAGGATGAAAGTTTAGAGAATGAAGTGCTTGAAAGAGTGCAACAGGGAAGAAAGGTTGCTGGTTCACTGAAAGCAGCGATAAGAGAAAGGGAAGTGAACATGGAAGTAAAACAGTCTCTGAATGATGATATTGTGATACCCACTCTAACATAGAAAAGCTTGGACGCTGTCGTAGGGACACAAGTCAAGAATGAGAGCAATTGATATGAGCTATTTGAGAGGAGCATGTGGAGCTACATGGAAAGACAGACTGACACATGAGGAAGTGAAGAGAGTTGTGGCGCGAATATGAAAGTGAAAGAAAGTGTTAGGATACTTTGAGTTGGTTTGGCCATGTGGAGAGGACGGAGAGTGAAAGACTGACAAGGAGAGTGTATGTAATGAGGTAGGGGGAGGAGAGGGAGGGAGAGACTGAAGATGAGATGGAGGGATGGAGTGGAGGGGTGAATGAGAGAAGAAGGTGTAAGTTGGGGAAGGGCAGGGGAATGGCAAGGGACAGTGCGACATGTAGGTGATTTCTTTGTGGGATCCACTTACGGGATTAAGGCATCAGGCTATAGACAGATAGACTGAATTCTCTCACTGGAACACACTCCCTGATCACTTCTTCAATCTTAATTCTATAATCCACTTAGTTTATATTTGATTTTCTTCTCATTAGGGCAAAAATTGTTTTCTCGTACATATTCATTAATCTTTTACATTTCCTTTCATCCACTTAAAACTCACATACACAAATTATGCATATATGATCACTACTTCCTATTGAACTTCCTCTTTCTACATTCTCCACAATTTCCTCGTCACTGCTAAATAACAAGTCTAACACACTTCCTCAGTTGTCACCTCTTAATCTCGTAACTTCTGTAATATGATCGGTCAAAAAAACAATCCCTCACAATCTCGATGAACTGATATTCCAATCATCTGATACCTGCTGTCTTGGTCATGTTTGCCAGTTGATATTTGGTAATATAGAATTACCTTATGCTTTCTGTTTACTTCATTTACCTTCAGTACCACCTGTAGAAAAATTTCGTCTCCTTTTTAACTACTTTTGCGGCTCCCTTATGTTGATGTAAGCACTGAAGACTCTTTCACACCTTTCACTTTGACACATAAATGCAGTAATATTGTTTCAAAGAAATATCATTAAAAAACACATCTCTCCTTACATAAATGATTAGTCCTCTTCCTTCTTCCACATTATAACATTGCTGTCAATCAATTCACAGCCATCAATATTATATTCTGCCAATACACTCTCAAATCTCATATTTTTGGTCTAATTTCCTGTAAAACAACACTTTGAGGTTTAATCTTATATTCAGAATTCCTGCCTTTCAGTTCTCGAATTTTATCTCGTGAATAAACTTCCACATTACTAAACATTACAAAAATAATTACAATAGTTTCAGGGGTTTGGGGTTTATTTAAGCAATTCTTTCTCTGATCCTTGTCCCCATCTCGGTCTTTTCTTCAGCAGTCTCTATGGTCGTTGACCTCATCTTGGTCTCCTCCTCTTCAGCATTTTCCCCTCTGATCTTTGTCCTCGTCTTGTTCTCCTCTTCTGCAGTTTCCCACTGCTTCCTTCGCACCCACACCAGATGTCTGTCCCAGGGTTTTCCCCTTACCACATAAAAATTTCCTGATTCAGTTTCACTCTGGCTTTCATTTCTTTCTATTTTTCGTACTCCTTTGTCTCTGTCATTCTTCTTTCTTCATGTCTTGAGATATAATGATCTTTCTAAGCACTTCACTCTGTACAGCCTTTATCTTAAAAGTATTTCTCAGCACCTTGTGCTTTATTCTTCCCTCTCTTAGAGTAACCATTATTGGCTTACTCCACGGCTTTGAGTTTGATCATATGTTATCCTCTGTGTCCGATTCCATACTGCACAGTATTGGCCAATTCTTTTGACCTCAAGTATGTCATTTCATAGGGCTCCATTCCAGTTTCATCACAGTTCATGGAAAATCACTGCATCCTTTTTAATTTTTGTCTGATCTTTGGCCTTGGTTAAGATTTTTTTTACCTGCTCCAGCTTTATGAAGGACGAGGTTACTCTTTCTGTTAACCCTACTCTGTAGCTGGGTTGCAGTCTTCCTTATTATGTTGCTCACAACGGTTTTAGCATTGCTCACTTGAATTTGAATTTTCATTACTTCCTTCTGCAACACATCTCTGTAGCCCTCCAGATCTGGCTTGTCCTCATTACACACTTTTGCTTTCACTTTGTTCAATTCTTAGATCACTTTCTCTAAAATGTACACTTTAGCCTTTACCTCACTGATTTCATCCATAACTTTATCATAATCACTCACCAATTTTTCTTCAAGCGATATCCTAGCTTCAGTCTCTTCCTGCCTCTTGGAGATGGATGTCACAAGATATAATTTAATATCAGCTATGTCACAGCACTTAATACAATACCAATGAATAGTATCAATCTCATGCTTCCTCAAAAATTCATAGACCTCCACTGCCACATCCTCACTTGTGATATGGTGCCACTGTTCACAAAGATTTCATAATAAAGCCTCATCCTTATTCTTAACATTACCTTTGCAGGTTCCACATGTGTAATCCATCCTGTGTTTACCTCTAACATCCCGTCCAACAGCGCCATGTTGTTAGCTCATCCTGGCCTTGAACGATCTCAACCACTTAATTCGCCCTTCACACAGAAACTTGCTACATTCTGAACGATAATTTAAGTACTAAAGGGTTCTTCGACTTTTCACACATGTCTATCCAGCGTACAATTAAGTAGATTGTCTAAAACTATGGCACAATCTAAGAATATTCGAGTTCAGAACAGTACTTCTGAACTCGACCGCCCCTAGAGTAATCAATTAACTGTATCCCTGTTTCAATTTTCCTGAGTGATGTGATATCCATTAGACTGGCTCCAGGTGATCAGCAATGTGAAGTGGGTAAGCGGTGGGATATTCTTGCCTGTTTAATACCTGGTTTCCTGGGGTTGAATGGCGAGTGATTGTGAGTGTGGCTACACAGTGACACGCTTTCGATATTTTTTTTTTCCTGATCCTACGTCACCCTATCCATAGGTGGGAAAATAAGCTACGATGGTCATGATTAGTGATGGCATTCTAAATTTAATACCTAACCCTACCACTGGGCGGAAAAAGAAGGGTGAGATTGTCGGTAACAGTGGTTGTGACTGTGAGTATAACTGTGGTGATGGCAAAAAGGTGACAGTAGCAACAGCATTAGTGACGACAACAATGATGATGGCATTAAAATATCCAAGTTATAACGACACAGTTAAATGGTAACTTTTTTTTGTGTGTGTGTGTGTGTTAAAAAAATAAGGACTATTCCTGCATTTACCATTTTACAAAACTTATATATAAAGAGGGTAGTCCCTTACTAAGTATTCTCCTTATGAGTCAATACGCTTATTCCAGCAGGTTTTCCACTGTTCTGAGCACCTCTTGTTGTCCTCATTAGTTACCTATTGAAGCTTCTCTTCCGTGTTCCTTTGAATCTCTTCCTCATTTCAAATATAGTTCCTTTGTGGATTTTCGGTCTAGCAAAATGGTAAGCCATACGGAACAAGGTCTGGTGAATACAGAGGGTGTTCCGTTTGTGCAAGCCCATGATTTTCCACAATTGCTGAGCACTCGGAGCACTGTGTGCTTATGCGTTGTCATGGTGTGCCATGAACCTTAAGAACAAACTATTGGTCATTTGGGGTATACTGCATCACAGAGACAGAGTAAAACTTGTAAGTAATACTCCTTATTCAGTCTGACCCTCCAGAGCGTGCTAATGACTAACAATGCCATCATGATCAATGACAATAGCAACATTATAGGTCTGCTCCAAACTTGGCGAGTTTTCTTGGGTCTTTGTGATGATGGGGAATTCCACACCGAATACTGAGCCTTCATTTCAGGCCTGGAGACGCACATCCATGATTCATCACCAGGAATTATAGATTTGAGAAAGTCTGTATCAGATTCTGCACAATGAAGCATTTCAGTGGATGTGATCATCCGGTACCCCTTGCGCTCAGGTGTCAGTGGTCGTGGCACAAGCTTCGATGCATCGTGCCGAACTCATCATTTAAAATTGATTGATATGACCGAAATGAAACTTCGGCTTCATCTCATGATGCTCTTATCTTCCTACTTATGTCCAGTTGACCCAGATTACGCACTTTTCAAATGTCTTGCCATTTCTATTTGTTGAAAGTCTCACTGAACGTTCCACACTTTCCACTATGTTCTTCTTTCCTAAAAGCGGCGATGCCTGCATCTTCTTCATCAGCATTTTTTCAGCATTTAGTATGTTTCAAAAATTGTTTTGCCCAATATCTGGCGTAATACAGTGCACACTCGTTGCTCTTTTTTCAATCAACCCAAATGCCAGACTGCAAAAACAGTAACTTAACTGGCAGCACACACACATCCGAGGAAACAGAGTACGATAATTATGCAGTCACAGACGTATAAGAGTTAGTTAAGGCTGCATAACATGTCTCAGAACTCTTTTGAACATGAGATTAAAACCACTTTCGACACTTAATGAACACGCCTCTTCCTCTGACTGTGGCTTGGATCTGCCTGATGAATAAATTTCCCTGAAGTTAGCAAGTAAAACAGCTACTGTAGGATTTGGATAATTAAGTTACCTTAACTCATGGCGTATAATTATGAAAATATTATGTTTAATCCAGGCAAGTGAGTCCTGCGGTTATGGTAGTTGATGGAATCCAGGGTAAAGAAGTTCTTCCACCCCATGTGTGGGGGAACAGATGGACCACCTGCCAATCTGTCACCTTCGTCCTTGACACCAACACAAACAGCACCAACGAGGCATTCAGGTATGATGTGTGTACAGAATGGAAGGATTTATGTAAGTTATTTTGTTTAACTTGCAAGCCTGGGAATTATGTTGTACGAACCTGTGATATATGATCCTCATATCCTCCCCTACCAGTCCACAAACCAACTCGTTTTAACTGACCGGAATTCCCAACATTAGCTTTACTTCAGTCACTCAGCTGTCTGCTTTAACCTGATCTAAAACTACTAGCTCTCCGTCTGTACTACTAAGCTATAAGAAAAGACTAACACTTGACTATGCTGCTAGTCATAAAGAAATGCTCTGGAACAGATGTAAATTTTTAAGATGGTGTTACTGTTTCAATACAATACGGGAAAAATGTTGTAAAACCTTTTTTCAATCCACTTGACAGCTATCTCTTATATTTTCCATTAACAATTTACTGCAAACACTAACCATCCTGATCTTTCCCACCTCTGCATGGGATGAGGTAGATCGTAGAAACACATGAAGATAAAGTATGAAAGGGAACGAACGATCAATAGCATGCTTAGTGAAATGGGTCACAGTTATTCACTGTACTATGAGACGAATTTTATATCTGTTTTGGGCTGGGAAAGAAATGATAAATTCAGAATCGACGGTTCCGATACCCAGTACCAATGGATTCGCTGGAGTGGAATCCAGAATCGATTCCTCAAAGTAAGCAAATACACTCGGTCATACGAGGCAGAGTAACTCGATGAACGTGATTCCTGATAGCACTGTGGGAGACTGAAAAAAAACAAAACAAATAATTAATGCTGTGTCTTTTGTACTTCAGAAGTATGTAAAAAAAAATTGTTAAGTACTATAAACTTAGGTTTTCAAAAATGGCTTACAGATATATAATTATTATGTACAATGGTATTTTTCATAAACAGATATACCTGAATTGTATAATTCTCAGTTAACTATCTCCTATTTACACCTGAAAGATAAAATAACACGAGTCATAACGTATGATTTGGGAATCGATTTTTACATCACGTCCGGAGCAAGGCAGGGGCACTCCCACTGTGACCACTGACCAATTTCAAATCGCTGGACTTGTCTACCCAGGACTGAGTTGCCACATCCCACCACTGGCTTCGACTTTAATGACTCTTCCAATCCAGCAACACGTGACATGAGTCAGTGCCAGTGGCAGTGTTTGACAACTCTCTCACTCTCAAGCTACCAGACAAATCGCTACAAGGGAATCAGTTCTCAAGGTTTAGAGTTGATTCTGTGGTATCTCATCAGACTTACGGGCATCGATTTTGGAATCTATTTTGCCACACCCTTAATATCAATGTACAGTTCATCACCGGCTGCTTCGTGTCGTTAAAACAGCTTTATTGCAGTCTACTTGGCCATCTATCATTCATATATTATCGGATATTATAATCCTTTCATATGCATAACGAAACACATCAATACAAATTTTTGCCCGTTCATGTTCTTTCTTATTCACATAACAGATGCCAGAATTAATCTCACTGTTTCCACCACGCAGTTTATTTGAAGAAGCTGGAATGTGGAAGAAAGCAGACACGCGTGTTGTGGTGGTAGGTGACAGGAAAGACCTGGAGTTGGTTCTTCTCCACCCTCTCCTACGCAACAGTCTTCATGCTGTGTACTTCGCCATTGCACCGCTGATATCCAACTTTAAATTCCGTGGGCTCAACATCGTCAGAAAAAGTTAGGTACAGGGCCTTATGGATGTAGGTTTTGAAGGACCTGAAGCACCACTGCAATTTATTTTGCACGTATAACAAACCACCAGAAGAGGATAAGGTATTTTTGTTAGATATCCTTGCTATTAACAGACGATTTTATTCAGCTTAAAATAACCACTCTTGGTAAACAGTTATTAAAGGTTGTATTTCCTTCATTGTAAAATTGTAGGCCAAAAATCGTCCGGGGATAGTATGAGTAAAGTGAAATAATCATTCATTTGGCAGGTGTTGACACCCTCTTTGCTGAAACCCTCATACCCTCTTGCACCATGCTTTTCATAACGGCCTAAGTGTCACAGCTTATACTGTCGTACAATCTGCAGAGAATTACTGGTAAGGAAGAGGACCTAAAGAAAGACATAAGCTGTTGAGAATACTAATGTAGGCAGAGTAACAAATTTCACATTTCTCAGTCTGAAGGTTTACGAATCCAATTATGGGGCCATAATGAACTTTAATGAAAGCCAGTATCTCTGGGTATATTTATTTATTATTGGTCTGTAGGATAAAAAATCCATTGGGATTGTCGGGAATATTTCGTTTTGTTGGTTTTCGTGAAATGTGGTAAAGTTCGTTAGGTCTCAAAATTCAGCTATTGCATTACGGAATTCGCTGGTCCGAATTTTGTTATAACAGTATTCAGTTCCCTTGCATGAATCAGTAATATAGCATGTATATTAGTGGTTCTGTTAACATCAGGTAAATCGCCGTGAATGAAATTACCTCCCATATCTCAGAATAATCTCTTTTCTACAACTGCTGGAATTGGGTGATTCAAGGCGCGTGGTCCGCTATTTTGGTGTGGGGCAGGATTGCATATCCTCACGAAATTAAATTATTAACAAGAATAGGATATACGAAAAAAATTTCCTTTGCTGAACTCTGGTTTTCATGAGTGTCACGCACAGAGAGGTGAAAAAAGGAAAATTACAAGAATCCTGGCATACGCGGGTCATTTAAAGTGTTTCCATCTGAAGATTTTAGTGGGGGAATGGGTGATGACTTGTTAAAGTTACTGGAAAAAAAAATGAGAGCCGACCACAAAATTCTATTGCCTTTAGGATTATTCAATAGTCTGGATGCTCGGTTGTGAAGAAGTTGCCACATCTTATCTTACTTTAGTTAGTCATAACTTTCAACACCTCTCCTTGGTAGGTCAGCCACCTCACCGTTGGTCATACATTCATTGTTGTCTCTGGTCATATACAGATTAAATCCCCTAACTCCTCGTACCCTCTGGCCACGGTACTGTTGTCATAGGGAGAACATCCACATTCACTTATGGACTTCTTTTAGGTTAAGGCACCGCCCTTGGCAAATGTCCAGTGACAATTTTATACCAGCTGTGGTACTGGGAGGTATTGCATGAGTTATTTTTCTGTGAATGTAAAACTCTTTGAAGTACACAACTAAAGCATGAGAGGGACATACAGTGTGTGTCTTTTGGGAAAATGAGAAGTATGGAGGGCAGGACACAATGCGGACAGTTATGTCGACGAAGTTTTGTTCATGCTTGTCCTTTCTTTCTCATTATCCTTTCAATTTCCATGCGTGAAAAATAAACTATTTCAGTGTAGCAGTTACTAATTGTACAATATACTCAAAATATACCAACATATTTTCTTTTTCAGGTGTGAGTGAGCCAAGAGAGCTGCAACAGTTGATGGTGTACCGCCGCTGTATGTACTGCAACGCTGGACAAGCGGGGATTCAGTTTCTGTTCAGAAGAAATTTAACTTCACTGAGGAAAAGCACATTTCTTCGGAATGACATCCCCTTGTTCGAATGTATGTTTTCACACATCGTGCAAAAAATCACATACGAGACAATATGAGAATAAGAACCAGAATGAATGACGGAAGGTGTTTGAAACAATGAAGGAATAAAAAACTATACAGTAATGTAAAAATTAATGCATGTCTATGATTGCGAGAGAAGTTAGATTATCTCTAAATATTACTCACGCTTAAAAAAAAAAATACGATGAAAACAGTTTAAAATCATGGTGTAATACATCTCAAAGTGAGTTCAACGCCAGATATGTATTAAGGGACAGATTTAACAATTCGTAACTTATCATCATTACCAGTTTTAAGACACTGATTACCATCTTCTTTACTTCTCATCATTTCCAGCATTAGCATCATTATCATTACATGTCCCACTGCTAAACAGGGTAAACAGTGTATCATTTATCATCACCATCATAACTATTACAACTCCAATTCTGGGCAACGTAGTACATCACCTCTTCGAAATGATATAAAGAGTACTCCATCTCTCATAATCATCACCATCATCATCATAACTATTACAACTACAATTCTAGGCTACTTAGTACATCACCATTTCCCACTGATATAAAGGATACGCCATCTCTCGTCATCATCATCATTATCATCATCATAAACATTTCCAAATACAATTCTGGGATAGGCAGTGCATCATCACTATTTCCCAGTTAGGTAAAGGGTAGGCAATCTCTCGTCGTCAGAATCATCATTATACACAGAGAAAGGCCAAATGCAGAATACAGGATCCAGTTTATTTCCAACGTTTCGCCCACCAGGGCTTCTTCAGGTATAACACCAGTGGATTTTTTTTTTTTTTTTTTTTTTTGCCTATCGACCATTGGGCATATATATATATATATATATATATATATATATATATATATATATATATATATATATATATATATATATATATATTTTTGCCAGACGCCTCAATCCCGTTTGGGGTGGCCACAAACAAATCGCCTCCAAGTCGCCCTGTCCCCCGCCATTTCATTGCCCTGCTCCCAACTCACACCCCCTTCTCTCATATACCTCTCCACCCCATCCCTCCATCTCATCCTCGGCCTCCCCCTCCCTCTTCCCCCATCCACCTCACTCACATACACTCTCTTCGTCAGTCTTTCACCCTCCATCCTCTCCACATGGCCAAACCACCTCAGTGTGTTCCTCATAACGCTTCCTATCACATCCACATCAACACCACAACGCTCCTTTATATCCTCATTCGTCAGCCTGTCTCTCCATGTGACTCCACAGGCTCCTCTTAATTAACTCATTTCCACTGCTCTCACTCTTGACTTGTGTTCTTCCAACAACGTCCAAGCTTCACTTCCTTACGTTAGAGTTGGTATTACAATACTGTCATGTAGTAACTTTGTCACTTCCATGCTCACTTCCCTGTTTCTTATCACTACTTTCAAAGAACCAGCAACCTTTCTTCCCTGCCGTACCCTTTCAAGCACTTCACCCTCCAAACCTCCATCCTTACTCATCACAATACCCAAGTACTTAAACGTACTCACATTTTCCAATTCCTCACCATCCAACCTCGCTGTACATTCACTGACTTCACCTCTCTCAAAGACCATCACTTTACTCTTCCCTACATTCACCTTTAGATTCCGTTTCTTACACACTCTCCCAAACTCATCCACCAAGCCTTGCAGCTCCCCTTCGTCTTCACTCAACATCACAGTATCATCTGCAAACAACAGTACAGGGAGTTTCAAAACACTATCCTCACTCACCAGGGCCACTGCAACATCCACTACCCTACCTTGTACCTCTTTTATTACCCCATCCATGTACAGATTGAACAACCATGGAGACATGACACATCCCAGTTTCAACTCAACTTTCAAGGAGAAAAATTCACTTAGTTCACCATCCACACGCACTGTAGCCTTCGCACCATCGTACATACTCTTCGCAGCATTCAACAACTTCCCATCTACTCCATATATTCTTAACACTTTCCACAATCCTTGTCTATCCACCCTGTCTATATATATATATATATATATATATATATATATATATATATATATATATATATATATATATATATATACACACACACACACACACACACACACACACACACACACTTCCATGGATACATACAGACATACTTTTAATCACACGTACATATATATATATATATATATATATATATATATATATATATATATATATATATATATATATATATATATATATATATATATATATAATAAGGTTTATTTAATTGTTTTTTTGTATTTTTATTTTTATTATTTTTTATTTTTTAATATTTTTTGACCTTACATTATAAACAAAACTGCCGAATCTAAAGAACCTGAAACTAATTACCTAACTGACAAATCACTAACTTATACTAAATCCTAAAGAGACAACCTACACTAATGATAGAAAGGCCCCGACCAAGAGAACACCATCGACTGCAAATATGTAATGACTCTCTGTATTACATACCTGCACTCATCACTTGGTGACTGTCACTCGAGGCACAACCTAAATCAATATATGAAAGATAACCTGACAAATCAGGAACATTTCCATATACGTCAGCTGTAGACCCTAATTAGTAACTTCAGGAACATGGTATAATGTATTTACATAATATGTACAAAAAGTGAAGAACCTCGCCCAACAGACCACCATCGACTGCAAGTGCCCAATACCTTTCTATATTGCACACTTGCACTCATCAGCTGGTGACTGTCAGTCGAGGAACGGGGTTTAATGTAGGGGACATCAATATTAGAAATAGATCAGTGGGAGGAGGAACTATTTCAAATACTTCAACTGTCAACCCTAATTAATAGTATAATATATACATATTTACAGTTGATAAAAACCATAACCATACAGTAAAAAAGTCACATCACTCTGATCAGTCCGGTCTCTCTCAAGAAAGCCATCAATTTATCAGTCATAACAATGTCCCCATCACCCAGGATGGTGGAAAGGGTGAAGGGGACGTCTACTGCGCCGCAGTAATTTATAAGTGAAGCACGTTCACGAATAAATCGCCGACAGCGCAGGATGATATGACTGATAGATAGCACCACATTACAGATGTCACAGTGCGGTGGGAAGCATCTTTCCATATATGGTTTCATGTGAGTTAAAAAGGTGGCATTGAGCCGTATTCTCGCCAATACTTTTTCTTCAAGGCGACTGAGGCAGTTGGCAGTGTCCCAGTTGCCCAGGTGTGGCTTACAATTTGGAATATTTAGTCTGGTCCACTGATCTTACCACAGAAGATTTATTGATTTCTTTCCAAGAGAGAGACTCGACCATAGATCACGAGGAACATCCTAAGTCTCCTCGAGCTGTACAGCCGACTTTGCACGTAAGTCAGCCTGCTCATTTTCATAGATATGACAATGATAAGGCACCCAGTTCAACGTGAATGACTTGTTGCATGAATGCAACTTATTAACGATGCGGTCCTGAATCTCGTGAGAGTCCGTAGTACAAGATACAACTGCCTGAAAGGCTGATTTTGAATCCGAAAAAATGACGAATGAGTCATGCCTAGAATTGAGAGCATAGTCTATAGCTCTGTCAATAGCAAAAAGTTCGGAGGTAAACACAGATGTATGAGTCAGCAACCGATACCTAAGTGCCCATTCGGTCGACCACACACTTGCACCCACACATTCATTCGACTTGGAACCGCCGGTGTACAATTGATGGGACCCCAAGTGACGAACGATGATGTTACGAAACAAGTGGTGGACCTCCGCCTCCAGCTCCTTGGCCTTTGGTGCTGGGAGCCATGATACATCCACTGTAAAGCTGGGTGGCTCCCAAGCACTATATTTCTAACTCTTTAAATGCGGAGCGTCGCGTTTGTGACGCTCGGCGAAAAGGACATAATGGTGGAGCGTCGCATTTGCGATTCTAGTAAATTTTGAATAACCGCGGGCAAGCAGGCTCCAGCTGGTATTGTCTATCAGTACCACCACCCTTTAGCTACAGTTAGCATACTTTACCTTTGTACTACTGACCTCCGTTGTTGCCAAGTATCGCGTTTTTCCCCCTTCCCCCCCCCCACCACCACGGCCCGGCCAGCCTGGCTGTGATACAAGGCAGCACTCTGACTGCTCAGAACTGTAAATCTGCGCTCTCCTTTCACAAGCAGTTTATGCTAATAGGAAGTCTTTTTTCCCAAGTTGTAACACTAGCTTTTTTTCGCACGGTTTGCCCCTGTTTAGCGTCAGTTTACCGCAGGCTTTCAAAGTGACATTATGGCGAGTTCTAGCTCTTCCGAGTCAGTGCAAGCGGCTGACAGGAACGAGAATAAAGTGATGGGCGTAAGGCAGAATAAAAAGCGCGCCGCGGTGATCTTTTGGGAAGTAATATGAGTGAAAATAATGTAGTATACATGTTTTTAGCTGTGAAAATGGAAATGTTTGTTGAGAGACAGGAAGACCGCCGCCGCGCTGCATGTCGGCCGTATGCTCCGTTGATTTTAGCCTTATTTTCAGTGCTTATTGTACAAATACGGATTCCAAACTACCTTTACGTTGTAGTATATAGTTTACTGTGACAGAATGAGGCTGTGATAGAGGGGAAACCGCGTTGCTGGAGGTGTGAAAGTGAAGATTTGGTTACCCAACTTTGCAAGTCTCCACAAGTCCTTGGGTAGTCCACGAAGGCTCAACACATGTCTCTGGAGAAAGCTAAATGTAAGTACTATCTGCCATACCAAGTATAATGTTCTAGGGTTAATCTCTGATTTTTGGCTAATATTTTCCTACAGGTACTCAGACCGCGATACAACCCCGCCACTCGGGGGGGGGGGGTTGACTGTTCACGGCCGTGTTTAAAGGGTTAAACACCAACTTGTCACAGTCACTGAGGTCCACACCAAGCTCCTGAGTTAGTATAAAGTGGAGGCGAACAGCAAGTGGCCGACGCACTCCCTGCATAAGGTGGTGGTATTGACGCAGGGGGGTACGGGCCACATTGCCGATAGCACTTTTCCTCGATGTTCATAAGCCATACCATAAGGCCAGGTGGTCACAGCGAATACGGAGGGGAGGCACATTCGCCTCCACTTCCATACGAGCTACACGGGTACACCAGACAGCTGCAAGACACATTCGCAAACACATCCAATCCTTTCAGCGTGGCATCGGATGCTGAGCCATACACCCGTGCGCCATTGTCTAGCTTCGATCGAATAAGGGACTTATAGACCACTAATAAAGATTTTCTGTCGGCACCCCATGTGGTACCCGCTAGGTACTTGAGTACATTTACTGGTTTATCACAACGAGCAATCAAATTATTAACATGAGTTTTGAAGTTCAAACGACAATCAAAATGTATTCCCAAAAACATTACAGAATTTTGAAAATGTACTGGCTGAATATACAAAATTAAGCACAAATTAGGTACGTTACGAGTCGTAAAAACTACAGCGGCACACCTAAGGATGGAAAACTTAAATCCCCACTGCAAGGACCATTGGTGGACGGAATCAAGGGCTGCTTGAATCCGCCCAGCCGAAAATTGTGTATTTCGGGAAGAATGCCCTATTGCACAATTGTCAACATGGAGTGAGTATTTAAGATTCCTCGGGATGGGAGCTGACGACAGAATATCATTGATCCTAATACTAAATAAAGTGAAACTTAGCACACTTCGCTGCGGCACCCTGTTTTCCTGGATAAATATATCCGATGTTACGTTACGGGGCAGTCTGACAGAAAAAGTCCTGTCCCTTAAAAAATTGTAATAAAAATTGGCAAATTTCCTCTTAAACTATAAGCATAGAGCTTCATTAGTATACCGTGTTGCCATGTCATGTCATAGGCCTTATGGATGTCCAAGAACACCCCTGTCATGAATTCTTTATTGGCAAATGCCTCTGCAATACAATGCATCATATTCATTAAATGATCTAGTGAACGTCTGTATTTACAGAAGCCACACTGTTGATCATTTAACAAAATCTTCAACTCTAAAACAAAAAGAAGCCTATTATTACCCATTCATTCCATGACCTTACATAGACAAGAAGTCAACACAATAGGACGAACTGAAGTGGGATTCATAAGACGACCAGCCTCTTTGGGTATCGGTATGATGTGCGCAAAGTGCCATGAGTTTGGGAACGTTCGAGACGCCCAAATCTCATTGTACAGTGCTAACATCTTAATCAGGTTGTCCTGATTAAGATGCTGGATCATACCGTACGTGATGGTGTCTGGTCCAGGGCTGGTGTCTTTACAGGATTTAAGGGCAAGGAGCAGTTCATCTAGTGTAAACTCTTGGTTGTACGGGGAGTTTACGTCTTCTGTGGCAAAGTCTAATATCTGTAGCTGAGCCGTGCGTTTATGATGTTGGAAACGTGGGTCATAAGTGGCTGAGCTACTTACATGAGAAAAACTCCTGGCGAGGATGTTAGCAACGTCCACGGGCTCGTCATAGATGTTATTATTTACTTGCAAGGTGGTGACTGGGAAATATGGGCCTTTATTATTTAATATTCTTATAGTGGACCAGACTTTACTTAATGGTGTTGTACAAGTCACCTTGGACACAAAGGACTGCCAGGAGTCACGTTTGGCCCTTCTTATTATTCCCCTTGCCTCAGCCCGTGCCTGTTTGTATGCAATAAAATTTTTCTCAGTGGGCTGACTATCAAATATCCTGTATCTCCTATTGCGTTCCTTAATTCTTGTCGGTAATCCAGCGTCCACCAATGTGCTCTATGCTTCGCATGAATTGTAGATGTCTTGGGAATAGCAGCCTCAGCTGCGTGTAATATGGATTGGGTTAAATTTTTGACCTTAACATCTATGGTCTCCCCAGATATATCTAAATTGGCGATCCTAGAGGAGGATCCCCAATCTGCTTTCTTATTGTTAAATTTTGGAGGTGGAGGGTCCAAAACAATGTCGCATGTATAAGATAGACAGATGGGTAAATGATCACTTCCCAAGGAGCCGTCGTAAGGGTCCCATGAGAAATCTTGATGTATACCAGGGGAGGCCAAAGATAAGTCAATGGCCGAAAAGTTACCAGTACGATCATCTACACGAGTCGCTCTACCATCGTTCAGAAGACAGAGGTTGGACTGTAGTATTAGGTCGGCTACTTGCTCCCCATGACCATCAATCCTCAAGCTACCCCATTGATAGTGATTGGCGTTAAAATCGCCCAGAACTAACTTATTTCCAGGAAGATATTCAAATAGTGAATTTAAATCATCACTATCAATGAGGCCATGTGGATGACAGTACAGAGAGCAAATAGACAGATATGTGATATTAAATTTTACTCTGCACCCAACAGCTTCCAGAGTAGAATTTAGAATCACTTCCGTTTGTGGGTGTGATTTGTGTGTGTAAATGGCAACTCCGTGACCTTCATATTTTCTATACGAGTGGTAGTGTTTGAACTGTGGAGGATCAGGGTAATCCTCCAGGCGTGTCTCCTGTAAACAAACAACGTCTGGCCTGTGTATAGAAAGCAAGATTCTATATTGTGTAATTTATTTCTAAGACCCCTACAATTCCACTGTAACACAGTGAATGTGGTGGTTTAAGATTTACGTTGGGGGCCAGTGTGCTTAGGCTTTTTTTGCCGCCCGCCAGCAGGCGAGCGACTACCGGCAGACCTATCCCGGTGCTTGGTGACGGAAACCTCCATGTTTTCGTCAATAACTAGGGTCCCAGATTCCACCGAGGAAGAGCTACATTTTCTCTCCCTCGCTGGGCCAGGAGCAGGAAGAACATGAGGTTGTGACTTGGTAAGGGTGGTAAAATTACTTTTACTAGAGTTGTCAGCCTTCTATTTAGGCTTGACTGACTGAGAGGCAGCAGCAGCCTGAGAGTAGGAAGGTGCAACAGGGGTGGCTTTGCTAACATAAAGAATCCATTGTTTTGGTTGATATTGCATACATTTGCAGTAAAAGCGGACTTATAGGATCTACGTTTCATGGTGTTGTCTACATATTTAATAATTTTAGAATTTGTCAAGTTGGCATTATGGCCTGTGTCAAAACTATGTTTCACAATGGCATTATGCTTATTAAAACACTTCATGTCATATTTGTGTTCCATTACTCGTTTTTCTAAACCTCGAAATGTTATATTCACTATTTGAACATCTGCCTGGGAATAAGCTAGTGTTGGGCGATTTTAATGCCCGTCACTATCAATGGGGTAGCTTGAGGATTGATGGTCGTGGGGAGCAAGTAGCCGACCTAATACTACAGTCCAACCTCTGTCTTCTGAACGATGGTAGAGCGACTCATGTAGATGATCGTACTGGTAACTTTTCGGCCATTGACTTATCTTTGGCCTCCCCTGGTATACATCAAGATTTCTCATGGGACCCTTACAACGACTCCTTGGGAAGTGATCATTTACCCATCTGTCTTTCTTATACACGCACCATCATTTTGGACCATCCACCTCTAAAATTTAATTGTAAGAAAGCAGATTGGGGATCCTTCTCAAGGATCACCAATTTAAATATATCTGGGGAGACCATAGATGTTAAGGTCGAAAATATAACCCAATCCATATTACACGCAGCTGAGGCTGCTATTCCCAAGACTTCTACAGTTCATGCGAAGCATAGAGCACATTGGTGGACGCCGGATTGCCAACAAGCATTAAGAAAACGCAATAGGAGATACAGGATTTTTGATAGTCAGCCCACTGAGGGAAATTTTATTGCATACAAACAGGCACAGGCTGAGGCAAGGAGATTAAGAAGGGACAAAAGTGACTCCTGGCAGAATTTTGTGTCCACGGTGATGTCACAAAGAGGTCTTTGTATTTACTTGTAGAGAAGTTTTGTGGTTTAGTTCTCACTCTCGATTTCTTGTAGTAGGAATTAAAGATGAATACAAGGAGTTGATCTTCATTTATTATCTTCAGAGAAATCTAAGTTGAGCAGGGTATGTCTTACAGAGACAATATAATAAGTAAGTCTAGTTGAACCCCTCTTTCTTGTTCACTCTCTCCACTACCTGTCAGTTCAATCGCTAGCCTCCTTCTGAGCTCTCTTTCCTAAATTCTGGTGAAACAGGGGTCGTGTCACATGTGTTACACTGTGGTTGGAAAGTTCCAGAAACCTGTGTGTGAGTATGTGTGTATGTCACTAGGCTGTGTTCCTCTGCTATCTCGCTGACACACTACCTTCATCATCTCCTGACATTGCTACTTCCTAATCTGTCGTCAGCATTTCCTCAGTTAACTTGCAAGATCATTTCCCTTTCCCAGGCTCGCATGGAGCTGTCTATCTATCTATTTATCTATCTGTCTATTATGATTTGTAATTATAATATGGACTCATAACAGTGACTCGTACTATGCCATTAAGTAAAGTCTGGTCAACTATTAGAATATTAAATAATAAAGGCCCAAAAATCCCTGTGACCACCCTGCAGGTAAATAATAACATCTATGATGAGCCCCTGGACATTGCTAACATCCTCGCCAGGAGTTTTTCTCATGTAAGTAGCTCAGCCAATTATGATCCGCGTTTTCAACATCATAAATGCACGGCTGAGCTACAGATCATAGACTTTGCCACAGACAATGTAGACTCCCCATACAACCAAGAGTTTACCCTAGATGAACTGCTCCTTCCCCTTAAATCCTGTAAAGACACCAGCCCTGGACCAGACACCATCACGTACGGTATGATCCAGCATCTTAATCAGGCCAACCTGATTGAGATGTTAGCATTGTACAATGAGATTTGGGTGTCTCGAACGTTCCCAAACTCATGGCACTTTGTGCACATCATACCGATACCCAAAAAGGCTGGTCGTCTTATGAATCCCACTTCATTTCGTCCTATTGTGTTGACTTCTTGTCTATGTAAGGTCATGGAACGAATGGTACACAATAGGCTTCTTTTTGTTTTAGAGTCGAAGAATTTGTTAAATGATCAACAATGTGGCTTCCGTAAATACAGAAGTTCACTAGATCATTTAATGAATTTGGAGCATTATATTGCAGAGGCATTTGCCAATAAAGAATTCATGATAGGGGTGTTCTTGGACACCCATAAAGACTATGACATGATATGGCAACACGGTATACTAAAGAAGCTCTATGCTAATGGTTTAACAGGAAATTTGCCTATTTTTATTTCAAATTTCTTAAGGGACAGGACTTTCTCTGTCAAATTGCTCCTTAACATAACATCGGATATATTTATCCAGAAAAACGGATTGCCACAGGGAAGTGTGCTTAGTCCTACTTTATTTAGATAGTGTTTGGAAACTCCCTGTACTGTTGTTTGCAGATGATACTGTATTGTTTAGTGAAGACGAAGGGGAGCTGCAAGGCTTGGTGGATGAGTTTGGGAGAGTGTGTAAGAAACGGAATCTAAAGGTGAATGTAGGGAAGAGCAAAGTGATGGTCTTTGAGAGAGGTGAAGTTAGTGAATGTACAACGAGGTTGGATGGTGAGGAATTGGAAAATGTGAGTACGTTTAAGTACTTGGGTAGTGTAATGAGTAAGGATGGAGGTTTGGAGGGTGAAGTGCTTGAAAGGGTACAGCAGGGAAGAAATGTTGCTGGTTCTTTGAAAGCACTGATAAGAAACAGGGAAGTGAGCATGGAAGTGAAAAAGTTACTACATGACAATATTGTGATACCATCTCTAACGTACGGAAGTGAAGCTTGGACGTTGTTGGAAGGACACAAGTCAAGAGTGAGAGCAGTGGAAATGAGTTATTTAAGAGGAGCCTGTGGAGTCGCATGGAGAGACAGGCTGACGAATGAGGATATAAAGGAGCATTGTGGTGTTGATGTGGATGTGATAGGAAGCGTTATGAGGAACACACCGAGGTGGTTTGGGCATGTGGAGAGGATGGAGGGTGAAAGACTGACGAAGAGAGTGTATGTGAGTGAGGTGGATGGGGGAAGAGGGAGGGGGAGGCCGAGGATGAGATGGAGGGATGGGGTGGAGAGGTATATGAGAGAGGGGGGTGTGAGTTGGGAGCAGGGCAGTGAAATAGCGGGGGACAGGGCGACTTGGAGGCGATTTGTTTGTGGCCACCCCAAACGGGATTGAGGCGTCTGGCAATAGATAGATAGATAGATCAATGATATTCTCTCATCAGCTCCCATCCCCAGGAATCTTAAATACTCACTCTATGCTGATGATTGAGCAATATGGCACTCCTCCCGTAATGCACAATTTTCGGCTGGACGGATTCAAGCTGCCCTTGACTCTGTCTACCAACGGGCCTTGCAGTGGGGATTTAAGTTTTCCGTCCGTAAGTTTGCCGCTGTTGTTTTTATGAATCATAACGTACCTAATTTGTGCTTAACTTTGGATAATCAGGCGGTACCTCTTCAAAATTCTGTACAATTTTGGGGAGTACATTTTGATCATCGTTTGAACTTCAGAATTCATGTTAATAATTTGATTGCTCGTTGTGACAAACCAGTAAATGTCCTCAAGTACCTGGCGGGTACTACATGGGGTGCCGACAGAAAATCTTTATTAGTGGTGTATAAGTCCCTTATTCGATCAAAGCTAGACTATGGCGCACAGGTGTATGGCTCGGCATCCAATGCCACGCTGAAAGGATTGGATGTGTTGCAGAATAAATGTTTGCAAATGTGTCTTGGAGCCATCCTGTGTACCCGCATAGCTCGTATGGAAGTGGAGGCAATATGCCTCTCCTCCGTATTCGCCGTGACCACCTGGCCTTTTCGTATGGCCTACGAACATCAAGGAAAAGTAATATCGGCAATGTGGCTTGTAACCCCCTGCGTCAATACCACCACTTTATGCATGGGGTGCCGTTCGCCTCCACTTACTAACTCAGGAGCTTGGTGTGGACCTCAGTGACTGTGACAAGTTGGTGTTTAAAAATATAGCACCTTGGGAGCCACCCAGCTTTACAGTGGATGTATCATGGCTCCCAGCACCAAAGGCAAAGGCGCCGGAGGCGGAGGTCCACCACTTGTTTCGTAACATCATTGTTCGTCAATTGGGGTCCCATCAGTTGTACACTGACGGCTCCAAGTCGAGTGAATGTGTGGGTGAAAGTGTGGGGTTGACTGAATGTGCACTTAGGTATCGGTTGCCGACTCATACATCTGTGTTTACCTCCGAGCTTTTTGCTATTGACAACGCCATAGACTATGCTCTCAATTCTAGGCATGACTCATTTGTCATTTTTTCGGATTCAAAATCAGCCCTTCAGGCAATTGCATCTTATACTACGGAATCTCACAAGATCCAGGGCCGCATCATTAATAAGTGGCATTCATGCAACAAGTCATTCACGCTGATCTGGGTGCCTGGTCATTGTCGTATCTACGGCAATGAGCAGGATGACTTACTTGCAAAGTTGACTGTAGAGCTCGAGGACACTTGGGACGTTCCTCGTGATCTACGGTCGAGTCTCTCGGAAAGAAATCAATAAATCTTCTGAGGCAAGGTCAGTGGACCAGACTAAATATTCCAACTTGTAAGCCGCACGTGGGCGACTAGGACACAACCAACCGACCCATTCGCCTTGAAGAAAAAGTACTGGCGAGAATACGACTCAATGCCACCGTTCTAACTCACATGAAACCATATATGGAAAGACGCTTCCCACCGCACTGTGACATCTGTAATACGGTGTTATCTATCAGTCATATCATCCTGCGCTGTCGGTGATTTATTCGTGAACGTGCTTCTCTTATAAATTACTGCGGCGCAGTAGACGTTCCCTTCACCCTTTCCACCATCCTGGGTGATGGGGACATTGTTATGACTGATTTATTGATGGCTTTCTTGAGAGAGACTGGACTGATCAGAGCGATGTGACTTTTTTACAGTATGGTTATGGTTTATATCAACTGTAAATATGTACATATTGTACTATTAATTAGGGTTGACAGTTGACGTATTTGAAGTAGTTCCTCTTCCCACTAACCTATTTCTAATATTGAAGTCCCCTACATTAAACCCCGTTCCTCGACTGACAGTCACCAGCTGATGAGTGCAAGTGTGCAATATAGAAAGGTATTGGGCACTTTCAGTCAATGGTGGTCTGTTGGGCAATGGTCTTCAAATTTTGTATATATTATGTAAATACATTATACCATGTTCCTAAAGTTACTAATTAGGGCCGACAGCTGACGTATATGTAAATGTTTCTGACTTGTCTGGTTCTCTTTCATACATTGATGTCCCTTACATTAGGTTGTGCCTCGACTGACAGTCACCAAGTGATGAGTGCAGGTGTTTAATGTAGAGAGGCAATACATATCTGCAGTCGATGGTGTTCTCTTGGTCTAGGTCTTTCTACCATTAGTGTAGGTTTAGTTATTTGTCTCTTTAGGTTTTAGTATAGGTTAGTGATTTGTCAGTTAGGTGATTAGTTTCAGGTTCTTTAGAGTAGGCATTTTTGTTTATAATGTAAGGTCAAAAAATTAAAAAAAAAAAAAGAATAATATATATATATATATATATATATATATATATATATATATATATATATATGTATGTGTCATAAAAGACTTTGTGGTTGCTTTGTGGTTGAGATATATATATATATATATTAGACTTGTGGACGACCGGTTTTTATATCTTGGAGTAGCTTGTAGTAGATAATCTTCTTTCCCATTTGTCATGTAGTGACAGGAGAGGTAAAGAATAGTATGGGACTATTTTTATTTGTCTTGGAAATATTAACAAGTCTCTCACAAGATAAAAAAATATTCCTTGTCCTAAAATTCCGGACAATACGTAATTCATAAGACGCTGGAATGTGCCTGGGGCTGTCCTCAGTCCCATTGGCATTCTTGTATATTGATAATGGCCTCTGTTTGTTGAAAAGGCAGTGTATTTACGTGACTCCTTAGATATCGGAATCTGATAGTAGCCGTTTAGGAGATCGATGGTCGAGAATATATTATTCTCAGGACCAATATTCTGTAGAACATCGCTTAGCAATGGCCTGGGAAATCTGTCTGGGATTGTGTGATTATTTAGTTTATGGTAATCTACTACCGCACGCATTTCTCCATTTCGTTTGGGCACGAAGAATAGGGGGGCATTCCACGGGGAGACTGAAGGCTCAATAATTCCAAGTTTTAACATTTCATCGACATACTGATTTGCAAGTGTACGTTGGGAGTGTGGTATGCGGTAAGCTGGTACGAAAATTGGTGGTGTTTCTGGGTGCACATTAATCATGTGATTAATCAAGTTAGTACACCCTAATTGTTCTCCGGGCAATGCTACGGTGTCCCTGTGTGTTTCCAGCAGGGTTAACAAATCATTTTCTTCATCAAATTCATCTGAGTGAATTAAATTCTCTTTTATTCTTTCTCTATCCGTAGATTTTATTTCACTTGTTACCCCAGCTATAACTATTTCCTTCACAGGGGCGGGACATTTTTCAATATTAACTATGCAAGTTCCCTTTTTCAACTGAACTTCCCCATTCATGTGATTAATTATGAATATCTGAGTTTGCCCTTCGTCGTTCGTATGACATAATGCGTTTTCTACTGACAATCCCTTTATTTACATAATTCTTCTAAGACAAGAACAGTACTATTCCGTAATTTGCTCTTTATGGTAACCTTCATGTATGAATTAGGTGGTATAACTAAATCATTAGTGAGATGGGCTGGAAAAATTGATAAATCAGTACTGTTATCTGGGTCACTAATTCTGGAGGATGGGGTTGGTGGTGGGAGTGGATCTATACACTCATCTGTTTGTGTATGTTTGTTTAAACCTTTAATATTACCAATTCTTTTTGGCTCTCTTCTACCAATCGGTGAGGGCTCTGAAGTTATTTCCTCTATGAATTCATTATCAAAGTCTATTCCATTCATTTATGAGAGTATAGTTATGTTCTCAGCTCTCATGGATCTTAAGCCCAGTAACATATGAGCTTTAATTGCTAAGTTTTCAACGATATAGAAAAATGCAGAGAATGGTCTTGTAGTTTCTGTGAAACTGAGATTTAATCTTATCATACCCTTCACTGTAATCTCTTGTCCATCTACTGTGTATAAATCTAAATCAGCTTCATCCTCCAGAAAAGTTACTTTCTTTTTATTTTTAAGAATTCTATTTAGTTCTTCATGTGTTATTAAGTTCACTGGAGAACCTGTATCTAAAAATAAGGAAACGTTTTGATCCTCACATACAGCTGGTATCAAGATACACTCTGATGCCTACAGTAAGGACCAAATCCTTGTGTCTTTTGTCTGTCCTCTTTTGCCTTGATAAAGCATTCATACCTTGTGTGTCCTGGTTTTGCACAATAATGACATAGAATGGACCTATCCCTTGACTGTGACCTACGAGGTGATTTATGGCGCGAGACCTGCTCGGGCTGCGCGAAAACTTATGAAACTGCCTGTAGGAAGGCGTCTGGGAATGAGGCCTAGGCGTTTATGTTTGTTTGGCCTGCCTGATTTCTGGTCGCGATCGATTTTGTCCTCTGTTTGGGGTCGGTGTAGATGTTTTCACAGCTGATACTGTCTCAGGTACCCTGATTCTACCAGAATGTGCATGTGTGTCGACCACACCTGCTTTACTGCACTGCATCTCTACCTCGTTCATTAAGTCTAGCAAGCACATTCCTGGGATGTACGCGATCGTCTTGGCGATCTTAAAGGTCCTATCAGGTAATTTACACAAGGCAGCTACATAACCAATGATGCCCACGATGAGGTCTGGGGACATCTTTCCATCATCTGTTATCCAATTAGAATTCTCCAATGTAGCTAATAAAGTTCTCTTGATTGTGGAGACATCAGCAGTTATTTCACTGAGCACATGGTTTGTAGTGTGCTCCCTTACAAGATCTACAATTTTATGTAATTCTGGAATTATACCTGGCAAGAAGTTCATACCTCCAGAAAATTTCTTCAGAAATTCAGTTTTAAATTCATCATATGTCCTAGCACGATGGAGCTTATCTGAGCACAATAAATTGCTTGCTGGACATCTTTCCTGGCTTATGGAAGATGAAAAAATAGCAATTTTCTCTTGTTCATCTAGTACGTGGCGCTTGATGAACATTTGTTCGCACTGACTGACTACTGAAATGACATCAATGCGATCTTTGTCTGTGCCAGAGAATTCTGGGGCAGTTTTATCCTTGTGATAAACAACACGTGAGGTGTGGTTGTTAGATCAGCGGTATTTGTTTCTTGATCCATTTTTACTGTTTGCCCTGTTAATTCAACTTGGACGTGTTTATCGTTGTGTGAGGGAATTGTGGAATATGTACAACCGGACCGGTGAACCCTGTTAAGTATATTGGCATACGTGTGCAAGGCAGCGGCAAAGTCCACACTCTCTATGTCAGAGGGGGTTTCCCACTCATCATCTGAAACTCCCATATTTGTTTCTTTATCTTTAGTGTGTGGTGAGGTTTGTACAAGGGGTGGGCTGCCTTGAGGCTCTCTTAATTGTGAGTCTGATGTTGTGGCAATTTGTGTGTCACCTGGTGTGTTGCCTTGGGGCTCTCTTAATTGTGAGTCTGATGTTGTGGCAATTTGTGTGTCATCTGGTGTGTTGCCTTGGGGCTCTCTTAATTGTGAGTCTGTTGTTGTGGCAAATTGTGTGTCATCTGGTATAAACGTGGGTGGTGGCGAAAATATTCCTGTCATTAAGATATGGTGTTATGAAATACGCCTCTTGTTTATTTATGTCCTAGCAAAATAGATGTGTAAATAAGCTGAATATAGCTAATTTTAGCACTGAGAAGAAATGAGTAAGTATAATTTTACCCACTTGATACAGATCGTAGAGGTGTGTCGATACAAAAGTCGATCTCGGAAGAAAAATACAGGTTTGATTGAAGATCTCTTGATAATTCTAGTGGTGTGTTGATGGACGATATTACTCAGGAAATTCC
The DNA here is from genome assembly GCF_032717465.1 of Coenobita brevimanus. NCBI lineage: Eukaryota > Metazoa > Arthropoda > Malacostraca > Decapoda > Coenobitidae > Coenobita > Coenobita brevimanus. Next base: position 48,513,278 of record NC_136993.1, on the reverse strand, counting down.
ATGGCCTGGTGCTTGTGGTGGTTAACAGTTGTCCCAGGCAAACCTCAGCATAGAACGTCGAATTTCCAACTTAACTGTGAAAATAAATGAGTATGAGTAGGGGCTATGTGAATAATGAGTGATGAGTAGTGGGTGAGAAGTGCCTGGTGTCAGTCACACGTTGCTTGGCATGGCAGACTCGCGTTGTGATGTCATCTCAGCACATGGTGATGTCGGCTTCCCACACTGGTAGCTGTGGTGAGTGAATGAGTAGCGATGAGTAACTTGAGTGAAGACGGGTAAGTAAGATGAGTTGTGAATATGGACTTGGTGTTTTGCTGCGTGTCTTGACCTCTGCGTCAGCGATAGCGGGAGAGAGTGGTGGTGGCTTGTGTGCTTGTTGCTTTGGTCTTTCCTCTTCTTTACTTGCTTTGTTTTATATTCTTCTTGTTGCTGCTTGAAGTTACGTGAAGATTATAGAGTTGTTTTGTAGACTTGTAGGCTATTTGCATTGTAGGCTGTATTTTGTAGGGATTCACTGTAGAACTGAAGCTAATCTTGTAGTCTCGCCTGCTTTGTAGAAATTTGCTTTTGATTCGGAGACGATGTCCGTAGATTCGCTGCTACCAAATGTCATAAAAGACTTTGTGGTTGCTTTGTGGTTGAGATATATATATATTAGACTTGTGGACGAGCGGTTTTTATATCTTGGAGTAGCTTGTAGTAGATAATCTTCTTTCCCATTTGTCATGTAGAGACAGGAGAGGTAAAGAATAGTATGGGACTATTTTTATTTGTCTTGGAAATATTAACAAGTCTCTCACACAGAGCGGAGTATAGAGTCCAGTCCTGCTAGCTATCTGTCTGTCTCGCTCTCTCTGTCTCTCTCTCAAAGTTCCCAAGCCCTTCTCCCTGCGACCTGCCTCTTGTATGGATTGTCTCCTTCTGAGCTCTCTTTCCTAAATTCTGGTGAAACAGGAGACGTATCACGTGTGTTCCTTGTGGATGGAAAGTTTAAGAAGCCTGTGTGTGAGTATGTGTGTATGTGTGTGTATGGTCACCAGGGCTTTGTTCACGGGTGGACTGCTGACAACTAACTGAATCATCTCCTTACTGGCCACTGTCGTCAGCTTTCCTCAGTGTAATTTGCAAGCTCATTTCCTTTTCCCAGGCTCGCATAGGGCTGTCTATCTATCTATTTATCTATCTATCTATTATGATTTGTAACTACAATACATATGTATATATGGGTATCTGTATATACATATATATATCTGGCCTTAATGACCAGGGGCTTTGACCCAATGGTTGATAGGCCAAAAAAAAAAAAAAAAAAAAAACGGGTGTTATTCCTGAAGAAGCCCTGGTGGGCGAAACGTTGAAAATAAACTGGATCCTATTTTCTACTCTCATACTAGGTGGAGTAGTATATATATATATATATATATATATATATATATATATATATATATATATATATATATATATTTTCACAGATCAGTTCCCTAACATGAACGGTCACGGGATGAAGATAGTGACTGCTGGCTACTTCCCCTACGCGGACTATACCCCGGACACTGATGAACCATACACCACTGCCACCCTCAAAGACTCCATTGATGCCAGACTCATCAAGGAATTCTCAGAGAAGTTGAATTTCACGTAACTAACTCTTTTGTGTATTCGGCAAGAATGTTGACCATGCTGGTTGTCTACCTGTCCTTTCTCTGTGGAGGTTACTATTCTGTCTCATACCGCACGTGCATTGCTAAATGGTGATTGGATTGTACTGAAGTGAAGTCCTTTTCCTTAAATTGCTTACTTACATATACACTGTCTGTTCCTGTTGGCAACACTCTGGCCTGGAGTTTCATAAAGGATAAAAGATCTCAGATGGAGAAGGCACAGGTCTTCGTAAATTATCCAGATGTTACATCAACATCTGCACTACCTGTCCATTGCTTTTTAGTACAGTTTTTTATTAAAATTCCTCTACTCTTGACCAATGTAGGTAGCTATTCCACAGTTAAACCCCCTTCTTTTCTACTGAATTACGTGTTTCAGTCTTCCTCATATAGAAGCTAGATAGAAATGTTAAAAACGAATATTCATTCCCAGTGTTAAAAGAAGTTATGCACTGACTTCTCATTCTTTCCTGTTGATCATGTGCCAGTCAAGCAGATCATGTGTCAACCAACCAAGAGCTTGAGGATATTCATATTTCCAGGCAAGTTTACATTCCTGCTGGGTCTTCGAGGCATCAGGGAAAAACCGGTGCTAGGTAAATGCTGTCTCCGGAATTAAATTTCGCATCTTTACTCTGCCTAGGATCAAGAAAGCAGGCCAACATTTTAATATATCTATGTCTATTGCCAGACGCCTCAATCTCGTAAAATGCTGCCACAAACAAATCGTCTCCATCTCGTCCTTGGTCTCCCCCTCCCTCTCTGTCCTCCACCTCACGCACATACATTCTCCTCGTCAGTCTCTGTCTCTCCATCCTCTCCATATGGTCAATCTACCTCAGTGTGTGTCTCCCAACGCTTCGTATCACATCAACGTCCACACCACAACGCTCCTTCACATCCTCATCTGTCTCTCCATGTGACACCATATGATCATCCCAGATAGCTAATTTCCATTGCTCTCACTCTTGACGTCTGTCCCTCCAACAAGGTCCAAGTTTCACTTCCATACGTTAGAGCTGGTAACACAATATTGTCATGTAGTAACTTTTTCACTTCCATGCTCACTTCCCTGTTTCTTATCACTGCTTTCAAGGAACCAGCAACATTTCTTCCTTGTTGTACTCTTTCAGTCACTTCACCCTCCAAACCTTCATCCTTACTCATCACACTCCCCAAGTACTTAAACGCACTCACATTCCATTTCCTCCTCATCCAACCTCATTGTTCATTTACTGACTTCACTTCTCTCGAAGACCATAACTTTACTCTTCCCTAGATTCATCTTGTAACATATGTGTAAAAGAATTTTTTTTAATGCGAGCAAGAAGGAACCAAAGGCCAGGAGCCCGCAAATCTTTCCTTCCAAGAATAAAAAAAAAAACAGTACAACAAAGAGCCAAATTAAAGATCCGTTCATTGCGAGATGCCTGGACACACTGCGTTTGAAAGACTGGAGATCATAATAAGCAGGAAAAACAGACAGAAGGAGATAGATCGAGAGTTGGTCTGTTGCATAAATGAAGGACTGGGAGTAACTGTTAGCTCTTGCATTAGAGAGTTGGACAGAAAAGGGGTGAGAGTTTGTTGCTAGACAGTTGTTACACGCCTGTCGTGGAGGTGAAGGGATGCAAGCACAGTTCAGAGGAGCAGTGACCAGTAACAAAGAAAAAACGTCTGACGTTTCGACTTAGACTTTAATTCCATAATGCAAACTGGAGTGCGATCCAATGATATTCCAGTGTGTGATTTATTTTTAATGCCGGAAAATAATTTATGAGTTGACCTATACCTTTGCGTATCTGGTATTAATATTACGGGACTTAGAGTGGGGTATGTGGAGAGGGAATTGACCCAAGCGAACTGCCGATTATTTCTTATAAGCTAGTGTGGTACGGATGATTTGTCTTAAAAAAAAAAAAACAGAGCCCTTTTGCCATATGTTATAAACTCGTAATATATTCCTGAAAAATAACAATACCAGGATCTTGATCGTAACTGAAGAGGACTGAACTTTGTCCACGATTATTGTATGTCTCGAATTATGTAAGATATTTATTTACTGACAAAGAGAAACAGACAAGCAATGCGGAAAACACTTCTAACCCGCTGTAGCATATTTCATTTCACACATTTGGCTCAGTGTTGTTAGTTTTCACCAAAGCAGAAACAATAACCCCTTCAGCATCTCCAGATACCACTTTTCACTGGTCTATAAATTTTTAAAAGTTGTCTGCTTTGGAGAAAAAATTTGCTGTTTCTAATGGATTTTCAATGCACAAAAATAAAATATGATAAAAAAGCAGCTGATTTGCCAGTGTTTCGAAAATAAGTTTAATATATTACATTTATGTATATTAATCAAATATGATAAAAAAACAGCTGATTTGCCAGTGTTTCGAAAATAAGTTTAATATATTACATTTATGTATATAACGCCGACAATACACTGTTGCTCATAAATTTCAAACCAACCTATTCCCATCTGTTTGTGATGCTACATGAATATATTTGACACACCACGTATATAAAACTCTTATTTGTCCGTACATAGTTCAACCATTACTCAGCTTCTGAACTGCTCATATGGGCTTGTCTCATGTGTTCATGGAATGGAGCATCCCTGGCAATAGCCGGCAAGCGTAAGTGGGTCCGATTTGCTCTGATACCGTTTTCTCATTGCTGCACTGTCCTGGTGAAATCACTCGCCATGCTCGTCGCACACTGCTCAGCAGTGTTTTGGAAAGAAATCTAAATGAGATTGCAAATAAATGTGATTTGAGTGACTTGTTGCAGCCAAGCTTATTGTATGTTATAAGGAGGTTTTCCACCAACCCTCTGTAGTTGTCTGCCTTCCTGTTTCCAGGAAATATTGTTACTAGCTTGAAGGCTTGACAGTCATCCATTGCCACACAGTGCGCTGTCAAATCATTTCGAAGAGGTTAAGGAATCTGAGGACCAACAAATACACATTTAATAATTTTTGTTTGACTTAGCCCTGGGAATTTCACACAGAGATACTTGAAGACTTCTTTGATTTTGTCCATGGCTTTGACAAAGAGGTGAATGCTGAACATTCTTCCTCCCTGCCTCCACTGACTATCGAATGAGTAACCAGTCTCCCTTGGTGTAGCGAGACCGTCTTGCACGACTATCCTCTTCGCAGAGAAAACAGCAATACTCTGTATATCCATTCTGCAGACCAAGTAATATGGCAATAACCTTCAGGTCACCACAAAACTGCCACTGATGTCGGTCGTCGTTTATGCAGCTCAAAAGTTGTTTCATGTTGTCATAACTCGCCTTTACATGGACTGCATGACAAACTGGAATGGATTGCAAAACATTATCATTTGCAGCAAAACTGCATTATGACCCGTCTTTGCTGAATTGGCGATGAGTCACCACTCAGCTGGATTATGGACGATGTTGTGTTGCCATCAGACCATCGATGTTGTTGCAGGCTACAAGATCATCCTTCATGAAGAAATACTGGACAAGATTCTTTTGACGGTTAGGAACATGGAAATCCTAATGCCATCTGCCAGGAGTTTCCATTGCTGTAGTCTGTAGCCCAGCAACTCTGTTTTGCTCTTGTGTATTTCCGAATAACCTCACAAGATCATTCAGTTCAACTTCTGTTATGAGGTGTGATTCGTGGAAGAGGGTGGGGCAAAATCTGAGTCAAGTGACGTTGTTGATTCAGAGGAAGATGTTTTGAGGTTCCCCTCCTCCTCGTCTAATCCAAATAAGAAGGATTCTGGTGCTTCAGGAACAGGCACCAATCCTCGTGGGGTACTGGGCGAATAGCTGCCAGAATGTTCGAATATTTTAAAGTCCACTTTATCTGCTCTGACAGAACGTTCCAGAACAGGGGATACCATACTGAAATAGCAGTTACTTTAATGATGTGTTGGTTCTCAACAAATCATTGGTACAGCAAAAGACACATATTTCCTTTTCTTAATTAACCACTGGCGAAGATTTGTTGCACAAGTGTTGCAACATATAGCTGGAGCCCGGCTCTTGTCTTGATCTCCAGTTTTACAGCCACATTACAGGTGGTAGTTTTTCTTAACCACAGCGGTAATACTGTGCTTTTGACTCAAATGTCATTTCGCCACAAATATAGCAGAAATTACCAGACTTCTTAAATCAAGTTCGAGGCATCACTGCTCACTTTGTCTAAACAGAAATATATCCCTTTGCAAAATCAAAGAGTAATATACAAAGAGGGCATCGACTGTACCACCAGTCGAACAAGGCAGTAGTCAGAGTGTGGACGGAAGGCCAATGATAGGGAGAGCTAGAGCACCCATTTCATCAGCCCACTGAACTAACTTCTGACCATTCATTGATTTTTTTTTCCTCAGTGTTTCTGGAGCACAGATAATAGACCAGCATAATCTCTTATACAATTTCCTCTAACTGTCAACACCAAACTAAAAAAATTGAATCTCAACATCCAGCCTTTAGTCCCCAGGAGGGGGGAGAGGGCATAAATTATCCCACCATCCTCGCCTCTCCCAGTGACGGCCAAGAGAATTGTTTGGAACCACTGTCTGACCCACTTCTTCATTTTCTTTTACATTCACTGCCTCTCCTTTAATTTCTTATCTGTTGAACACCACCTCTCTTCCTCTAAACCTCACCTCCTCTTCCTTACTGAGACCCAGCTGTCTGAGGCAACTGACAGCAAACCCTGCTCTATATCCTCCTGCTTTCTCTATCTCTGTCTATATACCCAGACTGCTTCCCCTCCAAAAAGGGGGGGGGGGAGACAGGACGATACACTCCCAATTTACTCACACACACACACACACACACACACGGGTCGCCGACAGAGACGGACCTCTTCCAGGATCGTGGGGAAATAATCGCTGAATCACGGACGAAAGGAAGCTGAGCCTAATTGTGACTGTGTTAATGAGTGCGTGAGTGGTGGTCCCGTCGGACAGTAATAAAAAAATACCGCGGTTTTGGTCATAAAAGGGACAAGATAAAGTGAAAACAGAAAGTCTCCATATGGTTGAATCATGGAGGAAACAGACGGTGCATTGTTTACGATCAGTGAGAAAGAATTTGAGGGCTTTTGTGAAGAGGATGTGGGAAAAGGAAGTATTAAGTTGAACCAGACAAGAATAGCAGGTGTAGAGGAAACAGCGGAGAGGAATGACCAGGAGATAAAAAAGGTATGGGGAGTGATTAAAGAGTTACAGGAACGGATCATAGAGCAGGAAAACGAGATCAAAAGTTTAAGGAACACACTGGAAAAAATCTGTACACGTAGTGATGAACAAGAAAGGGAATTTACTGAATTAAAAGTGAACAATTAATCAGCCTCGAATGAAATAAAACAGCTTAAGAGGGAGAATAAGAGGTTGGAAGAGGAAAGGGACATGATGAAAAGCAAACTAGATGAGTATGAATCCAAATGAAGAATACAGGAAGAGCACATTAAAGAAATCAAGGAGCAACATGAGGAGTGGAAGAAAATTCAGGAAGAGGGAAATGTAAATTTGAGAGAGATTATAGACCAACAAAGTAAGGAAAAAGTGGTGAGGGAAGTGGTTAGGGTGTTGAGAAGTAGAGAATCTTTAGTTAGAGATGTAGCAGATAAGAAAAAATGTATAATAATTTCAGAAGTTAAAGAAAAACATATTACAATAAGATCAGACAGAGAAAAAGAAAAACTGAATAAGGTTAAAGAAATAATATCAATAGTCATGGAGGAAAACAACGAAGCTCAAGAAGAGATTGAAGAGGTGTTTAAGTTGGGAAAGTACGAGGAAGGAGGGGCAAGGCCATTGAAGGTTAAGTTTAAGTCTCAAGCAACAGCTAACGAAATTATCAGTAGAACATGGAAGAAAAAAAAAACAAACAAACAAACTATCGGATAAGGAAGGGTTTAAAAATGTTTGGATAAGGAGAGATGCAAATGAGGAAGAAAGAGCTAAAATAAAGGACTTAGTAAAGGAAGCAAAGGTAAAAAACGAACAGAGAACGGAGAAAGAGAAGACAGTGTTTTACTGGAGAGTCATGGATCAGAAGTTAAGGAAGTGGTACCGGCGGAGAGAAGGAGAAAAGAGGGTATAGAAAACATCAAAAATCATTGACAGGTGGCATATACTAATGTTGATGGTTTACTATCGGCAAGGTTAGAAATCAACGATCTTTTGAGGATACATGAACCTGACGTTATGTGCTTTGTAGAGACCAAGTTAAGAGAAGATATTGATGTTCATATGGGAGATGGTAAATACAAACTGTGGAGAGGAGACAGAAAAATTAATAAAAAACAGGAGGAGGAGTGATGATAGCAGTGAAGAACAACATAAATGTAGATACCGTGGAAATGGGAGAAGGCAGGGTCGAAGTGATAATTATGAAATAAGCAACTGGAGAGAATAACAAGCGAGCTATGGCAGTAGTGTATGTTCCCCCTAAGACAAGAGCGTGGAGTGATGATGAATACCAAGAAATGCTGCCAGACATGGCATGTTATTTACAGAAACTGATTGAGAAAAGCAACAATATAATTTTAATGGGTGACTTCAATTGTAAAGAGGTGGTCTGGGAGGAAGTGGACTCAGGAGGTGGCGAGGATTCGTGGGGCACTATATTATTAATTATAGCAATGAACAATGTGATGATGCAATGGGTCAAAGAAGAGACAAGGTTCCGAGGCGAGGACACACCGGCAAGACTGGACTTACTGTTTACCAAAGAACCCGATGTAATAGAATCCTTGAAATATCAGTGTCCTATTGGAAAAAGTGATTATGTGGTCTCTGAGTTCCAGATGATAACAGGGAACGTGGAGCCGAGAGACGAGCTTTATAGGCAGGGAAGGTACAACTTTGGGAAAGCAAACTTTACAGGGTTGAGAACATTTTTTTAAAATGCAGATTGGAGAAAATTCAGAGAAACAACAGAGATACAGAGGAAGTTGGATATTTTTCTAGACCTGTATAACTCGGGAGTGGAAAAATTTGTGCCAAGAGTAAAGGGGAAAGAAAATAGGAAAAAAGAGTGGTTTAATAAAAGGTGTATTATAGCAAAAAAAGAGAGAGACACGGCGTGGAACAATTGGAGAAAGAAAGGTAACAACAGAACAAAGGAAGAATATAAAAGAACTAGAAATGAATACTCAAGAATACGCAGAGAAGAAGAAAGGAATTTTGAAAAAGGTGTAATAGACAAATGTAAGGATGAACCCAAGCTGTTTTATAGATTTGTTAATGGCAAACTGAAACAAAAGGAAGGAATCACCAAACTGAAAGTAGAAGGAGAGGTCTATAAGGATGCGGCAATGCAAGCAGAAATAATGAACAAACGTTTCCAGTCAGTTTTCACTAATGAAAAGGAGTTTGTGGAAGCGGAGGTAGTGACTAGAAATGTTGTGATAAAAGATATAAAAGTGGAGGTACAGGAAGTGTATAAACTACTGGAAACTCAAGATGTAAGGAAAGCCCCAGGACCAGATGGAATCTCTAATTGGGTATTGTAGGAATGCAGAGAACAACTGGCTGATAAGATTCACAGTTTGATTGTGTGCTCTCTGGAAGAGGGGAAAGTGCCTCAAGAATGGAAGATGGCAAATGTGGTACCAATTTATAAGGGAGGAAACAAGGAAGAACCCCTGAATTATAGACCAGTGTCCCTAACCAGCATGGTCGCAAAATTGTGTGAAAGAATTCTGAAAGATAGATAGATAAAATATCTGGAAGAGATGAATATTTTGGCTGATAGTCAGTTTGGATTTAGAAGTGGAAGGTCATGTGTTTCCAACTTGTTGAGTTTTTACTCAAGAGCGATTGACGTGCTTCAAGAAAGAGAAGGTTCGGTGGATTGCGTGTATTTAGATTTGGAGAAGGCCTTTGACTAGGTACCCCATAAGAGACTAATGTGGAAACTAGAGCATATAGGAGGACTGAAGGGGAACCTCCTAGAATGGATGAGAGACTTTTTGAGAGACAGACAAATGAGGACAGTAATAAAGGATAAGATGTCTGGATGGAGGGAAGTAACAAGTGGAGTCCCACAGGGCTCGGTGTTGGCGCCAGTAATGTTCCTGATATATGTAAATGATATGGTAGCTGGAGTGAGCAGTTATGCAAGTCTGTTTGCTGATGATGCAAAGATCATGAGGAAGGTTGAGGTTGAGGAGGATTGCAAAATGCTGCAGGAGGATCTGGATAGGATACACGAATGGAGCCGGATGTGGGAAATGAAATTCAATGCAAAGAAATGTAAAATATTGGAAATGGGTAAAAGTACCAAGAGGCCATCATTGAATTACTTGATGGGTAAAGAACCAATCACAAAAGCGAGAGAAGAGAAAGATTTGGGAGTGCTGGTCCAGGACAGTTTGTCACCCGAAAAACACATTAACAAGACAGTTAGAGAGACGTATAAACTCCTGACTAATATAAGAGTAGCTTTCCATTATATGGATGAGGAGATGATGAAAAAATTGATAGTGGCCATGATTCACCCCAGGTTGGAATATGCAGCAGTAGTGTGGTCCCCACACAAAAAGAAAGATATAAACAAGATTGAGAGAATACAAAGAACAGCAACCAAGATGGTCCCCAGTCTGGCAGATCTGTCGTACAGAGAGAGGCTGGAAAAGCTGGATTTGCCTTCCTTAGAAGAAAGGAGAAAGAGAGGCGACATGATTGCAGTGTTCATGACCATGATAGGAGTAGATAAAATCGACAAAGAAGATCTGTTTTTATGGGATAAGAGAGTAACAAGAGGACACGGGATGAAACTGAGGAAGCCAAGCTGCTTGAAGGATATCAAGAAATATAGTTTTCCTTATAGATGTATAGACCTGTGGAATAACCTGGACAAAGAGATCGTCCAGTCTAAAAACTTAAACGAGTTTAAAGCTAAATTTGACTTACTGAGAAATAGAGACGGGACCCCACGAGCGTAGCTCATTTCCTGTATATCACAATTAGGTAAATACACACACACACACATTTAATCCTATCTTAGTCCCAAGGGCAGAAGGGACAGATTCTCACTGCACCACACTGCATGAGGGTCAACTGCGCAGTGCAATCAGCTACATCCGCTGCAGGGTCCAACAGCAGAGCTGGTTTATCTCCACCACATCATAATGGACCCATCCCCTTAACAGCTCCTTACCTGATCAGCTGATCAGACCAAATGTGGGAGATTATCTCCTCGAGGCCGCATCACCATTTATTAATTCACAATTAATCTCCAGTCATCCCTAGCATGTGCACTCACTCTTCCTTTCCTTACAAACATCACACTCGCATCTGATGCTTTCTTCACACTGTCTATCCATCCTATTCGTGGTCTTCCTCTCTGTCTTACACCTCACACATCAGACCCCGTTATCTTTTTCACGAATTGCTCTTCATCCATTCTCTCCTAATGCCCAAACCATCGCAACAATATCTGTTCAACTCGTTCTCTATACTCATTTCAATGCCAAAAGTGGCTGTTGTGCATATGTACATGACAACATATCTTGCTCTCATGTTCCTGAACTTGAATCTTCTGATTTCTCTCCCCTCTGACCTCAGCCATTCTGTAATTCTCTGACTAATATGTCTGTGCCGTTTACTTCTCTGCTAATTCTGTTGACAATGTAAAATCCTTTGATTACGTTACTTCAAAGATGGAACACATCCTTACAATTTCCCCTTTCTCTGAAATCTTTATTTTAGGTGATTTCAATGTTCACCATCACCTTTGACTCTTCTTTCACTGGTTCACCTCCTGAACAAATCTACATCTTCTTTGTCCTTAACCCCTTAACCGCTGGGCATCACCTTCATGACACTCGGGAGCAAGGGATCATACTGTGGGGCATCACTTCTGTGATTCTTTGTTATTTTGAATTTGTCTGGGCTTTCAAGTGGTGGCGTGTATCATCTATCAGTACTACCAGTGTCCATCTATACTCAGTTCTGCTAATGTCACCTGTACTCCCATCCCCTGTTGACAATTTAACCATTTTTCTCCTGTCCTTGACACCCCCCCTCCTTACCTCCCCTCCATAACCCTCTCCTCCCGCCTGACCAGCTGCACTGCGCTACCCAAATCCTGGATGGATTTTTCTACTCATTTTATCCATTGAAATGTGCCCTTTGCCCTATTCTTATACAAAATAATATATAAAAGAAAGAGAAAAGGTAAATGATACATCTGGAATGGGCTAATTATCACCTGGCAACACCTCACATGCACTCGTTTGCTAATTTTCCCTGTTTATTTCCCCTTGAAATATGCCAAATGACCTATTATCATAATAAAAATATATATAAGAAAGGAAGGGAGAAGCCTAAGTGATATTTAGATTCACCTGGAACTACCTAATTTATTATGTATTGTCTAGATTTCCTGCTAATCATTTCATAGCGTAAATATTAGCAGCTGTCACCACACTGACATTGTCAAACCTTCACTGCCCCTGGGCCACAGCATTCAGTTTACTGTCGTCTTCCAAGGTGAAACTACGTCAGATTCGCACCTGTCCAGTTCCGCCGCTTTTTAACCCGATGCAAAGGGCCCTGTGACCTCTACCATTACTAAACCTCGTGAGTAGGGGTAAAGGGCTAAGTGACTCTGCTGTGGAACGTGAACTGGCTAATGTATCAATGATAATGATGGACAGTGAATACGATCTTTCTGGTGACTCTAAAACAGTGCAAGTGGAAATGTAAATAATGTGTAAATAATGTGTAAACAGCAAGTGAAAGCAATGAATGTAAATATAACTGAACAGTGGAAAATAGTTTTATAAGTTACTGCAAGTGACAGTGCATAAGTGTAAATAAAATAGAAATGTAAATAATGTAAATCAAATAGAGAATGTAAATAGAAATAGAAATAAGTAGTAATATAAGAATACGAGTATATACTGTATACTAGGAGTAATGAAAGTGAAAGTTTCGCTCTAGCATGTATGAATACTGGGAGTAATGAAAGTGAAAGTGACAGCTTTGCTCTCTATACTAGTATACAGAACAAGAAAGTGAATGCCTGGAGAAAAAATAAACTAATAGTACTGAAAGAAACTTATAGATAAATATTGTATATATAAATAAGTGTAATAAAGTAATAGGAATATAAAGTATAAGTGTGTTTATAAATAATAAATGACAGCTCTGCCTCAGAATACCATCGGGGAACCAGCACGGGAGGAAAGATCGTATGTGCTCGTAATTTACATTGCTTTCACAGTGATATATTTTTTTAAATTATGGATTCCAAACTACTTGAAATTCATAGAATAGTGTTTATAGTTATAATATCAGATAGTGGTAACCATATTACGGGGTATCGGGAAGTGTAAATAGGAGACTTCGTTACCCAACTTCAGAAGTCTCTACAAGTTCTACGGTTGTCGACGAAGGCTCAACAAACATCCCAGGGGAAAGCTGAAGGTATGAGCCATAGGTATATGTAATTTTAATATTCTAGGACTAATAACTGATTTTTGGCATATATTTTTAAAAAGTCAGTCGGAGCGTGAATATCCTCGCGGGACGCACAAGGAGCGCAAAAACATCCCCGCGGTGTAGGGGTTAATGAGCTAAAGCAGCTTGCTCAATATCCTATCTGTATCCCTGACTGCCTGGGAAAGAGCTCCAACATACCCGACCTTTTCCTTACAACTAATCCATCTTGTTATGCTGTAAATATTATCACTGTTAGGCCCCTCCAACCATTACCTCATCATCTTAACCTGTACTATCACTCCAGTAACGCCTGTGGACCCTCCCAAGGAACGGTAGCTTTGGCACTGTAGAGCTGCTGATTGGGAGGCCCTCAGACAGTTCTTCTTTGATTTTCCCTGAAATTGTTATCGCTTCTATGGCCGTGATCCATCTCGGTATGACTTTCACATTATGGGAGTTATTCTCCCGGGAATGGAAGCATACATTCCTCTCTTATCCTGTGTCTATTGAAAAAAAAAAAATCACACTTGTTATACTGCTGTTTACAACAAAGAGAGAGCCTTCAAATGTTCAAATGTTACTGGAGCCAGTCCTCCCCTGAATTTCATGTCCTTTATAATTCTGTCCAGAATCATGCCAAGTCTGTCCTTTGCTCTGCAAAAAATAAATTCATTCATACTAATTGCTCTGAAGTCTCCATCTCAAATTCTTCCCGCTCCTTCCGGCATCTTATCAATATCCTTTCTAACATCTTTACTTCATTATCCTTCTCTCCTATTTTTCGCTAGGATGACTCTGTAGCTGATCCTTCTACTGATAAAACAGAACTCTTTCTCAGACTTTGCTTTGCAATTACACTTTATTTGATTCTGGTGCTGTTCCTGCATCACTTCCCTTCCTGTGACTTCCTCATGGCTGACATTTAAATTTCTTTAAGTATGTGTTTTCTGCCTTAAGTTGCCGCAATGCTATCAAGGCATATGGGTCTGAAGGTGTCCCTCCAATTGTCCTCCAGAGCTGTGCTTCTGTGCTACTCCCTGCCTGGGTAAACTCTTTCGCCTCTGTCTGTCATCTTGTACCTTTCCTTCTTGCTGGACGTTTGCTCTCATTCATCTGTCCCAAAGAAGGGTGTCCATTTCCAACCCTCTAACTATCGTCCAACAGCTATAGCATCTTGTATTTCTAAAGTTGTTGAAGCTATTCGTTACAAAATTAGTTTAAGGCACGTTTCCAATCAAAATCTTTACGATTGCCAGTATGGGTTCTGCCAGGGATGCTCTGCTGGTGATCTTCTCACTTTTCTTTCAGACTCCTAGTCATCTTCCTTTTGGGACTTTGGCGCAAGCTTTGCCATTGCACGTGACATCTCAAAGGCTTTCGATTGAGTCTGATGTAAATCATTAATATCCAAACTGCCCTTTTATGGTTTCTGTCCTTCTGTCTGAGCCTTCGTCTCTTGCTTCCTTTCTTGTCGTTGTATAGCTGCTGTTCTAGACAGCCACTGTTCTCCTAGAGTTATCAATAGCAGTGTTCCTCAGGGTTCAGTACTATCACCAACTCTCTTCTTTCTATTTATCAGTGACCTTCTAGGCTGAATATCTAACCTTAACCACTCATATGCTGATGACTCCACCCTTCACCTTTCCATCCGCTTCCCACAGAGTCCATCTCTGCAGTTACTTCAACAGACAAGGGATGAGGAGATCGTAAATTTGATGTTTGGCTTGGATCTGATTGGGGTATAATTAATCTCGTTATTTTTAATGCATCAGAAACGTAGTTCTTACTCGATCGACTCGTCAAATCTGCTGCAGAAATATCCAGAAATTGAATAATGGCCAACTCAACTTCCGTCGTCTTTGATCATGCTTGGGATTTCATTCCTTGGAATTTATCTTGGAGAGATCATATTATCTCATTTGTAAAATTATCTTGGAGAGATCACTTCTCATTTGTAAAATCTGCTTCCAAGAGATTAGGTATGCCAACCCAAATCAATGCCTACTTTACCCCTTCTTAGTAAAACTCTCGTGTGAGGTAGATCCCCACTTGTAGTAATTCACAATAAGGTTGGGTCAAAGACTTTTCGTCTTATTAGCTCTGCTCCTCTTATTGGCTCCCTTCAACCTGCATCTCTTTGTTGTACTGTTGCATCTTTATCTCTCTTCAGTCGCTTATTCAATGGTCACTACTTTGAACCGTCTGGTTGCATTCCTTCACCACTATGACGCATGCATAACACCCATCTAGCAGTAAACTGTCATCCTTCTTCTGTCCAACTCTCTAATGAAGGAGTTAACCATTACTCCCGGTCCTTCATGTATGCAACAGTTCAACTCTGGAACTATCTTTCTATGTCTATATTTGCTACTATCTATCGCTTGACTTTCAGTCAAGGCATCTCGGATCTTGAATATTGCTCTCTGTTCTCTTGTTTTTACGTTTTTTCTAGGAAGGAACAGTTTGTGGACTTGTGGCGTTTGGTTTCATTTTCCTTGCATATATATAAAAAAATCTGAATGTCACCATTTGATCTGCAGAGTTTGTATAGGACAAAATATTCTGTGATGTAACCTGAATAATGATTGTATCATTAGTGACGTATCAGAATGATATGATGCAATTCATGACACAATAACAATTTCAGGTGGCATCACGCATTATTTTGGCAAAACAGCCAGAGCTGTCCAAGCTCAGTAAAATGTTTATTTATGCATTCAATCAAATTCTTGCCCGTGTTTGGATCATTTCTTGTTTGAAATAAGAACCAAGTCCAATTATTACTGAAGTATGTTGTGCTATTCTAAAGTCAATGATCGCAGATAATGAGCAAGTGGAATATCTAAAAAAGTAGAGCCCATCAGACATTTTAAGCATGACTTTCGTTCTCAGTGATCTCAGTTAGTAAATTTGACTGTTTTTGTCTCGGAAACATTTTCCATTTTGAATAAAAACTCATTTCCACCCTGTTCCCACTATCTCCAAACCACCTTCCTTAGCTCAGAAGAGACTTTTCGAAGTCAAGGGAGAGATTAGATATGGACGAGTAGTACTTTCTTACTGGAGTGATGAAAATGGCATAAATACCTGTGGTAACAATCTAAAAATTATTAAATTTTTAGACTGTTACCACAGGTTGTGATGCCATACTCATCACACCAGTAGTGAAAGTATGCTGGTCCATCTCTAATCCCTCCCTTGACTTCGAAAAGTCTCTTCTAAGCTAAGGAAGGTGGTTTGGAGATTGCGAGAACAAAGAAGACACGAATTTTTATTCAAAATTAAGAAAATAATTATCAGGTTTCTTCAACCCCTTTATTTCTGTTGTACGTTAAATAATTAATAACGGACGTTTCTTGGTAAACGGTGTTAAATCAGTATCTTGTTTTAGCTATGTTGTTCGTGAGGAAATTGACCGCTTGTGGGGTAACCTGAAAAATGGGGTGTATGATGGAATGATGGGCCGACTCCAGAGACACGAGGTAGATTTCTGCACCGTTGTGTCCCCTTTACGAGAGCGCCTGACCATGATGGATTTCCTGAGGACTTACCCATCTGACCTCATGACTGTGGTGTCAATGAAGCCATCTCTTCTACCACAACACCTCGCCCTTGTCAGACCATTCACAGGTAACTATTACTAAAGCTCTAACTGTCCTTTGCCCATCATTAATAAGTTTGTCTAATTGTCTCTGTTTCGCCATGCTAGTTTTCATGTGCAGCTACCTGACTTTATAACCACACTCTCACTTATTCCAACTCATCTTCCACAGCACTTGAGCATTTATCTTCCACAGCATGTGAACATTTATATGACCAAACGTGGAGTTCTGGGTGTGGTGGAGTGAAGTGTAATGAGTGTGTGTGTTAGGGTGGATGGGTGAGTGGGAGGGGCGACAGGTGCAACAGGGAAAGGGAGGCAGAGGCAGTGATAGAAGAAGGGACAAAACAATGTTTTAATATGGAAACAGGTGAATGGAGAGACTTTCTGCTTGTCAAAAAAGTACATCAGCCAACTGTGCGTATACGAGGTTACAAAGGTATTTTACCTTCTTTTAACACCAGGTAGTGATGTTCGCCTATGTATAAAGTCCACAATTATGGCATTTTTTAAAAATTCTGCAGGGATAAGATAATTTTGAAGAAGCTCGAATTTATCATCAGAGGCAAAATGAAATATGGAATAGAGAGATAAAACACAAATTATAATTTTCTACACTGAATAATGTAAATGCCGTTGCAAGAAATTCTTGCGCTTAATTATTCTAGACCTGACTGTGTCTCTACATTGTGTTAATTGAGAAAAAAGAATTTACCCAACGTTTTGCACAAAGATCGTTTTTTTTTTTTCAGCAATACAATAGCTGGCAACCTTATTCGTCAGCATAATTTATGACCAATTCGCATCTTCCTTTCGTGAATAATTTTATTATACCACCTTGTAATTGCAATTCTTGTTATTTTATGCCATTAGCCGACTACTGTCGTGCACAATTTGCAAAATTACGTTGTTAGTAACTTATACGATGTATTTGAAAGTGTTGTATCAAAATCTAACAATGATTATGAACGAGCGAGCAAAGTGAGCGAATGATGTTTACTCTCAGTTAAATTTGGAAATGAGTGGCCTGGCCCAACCCAACAGTCATGCTAAGCATAAGCTAATAACTTTACTCCTATGTGAAGTAGAGTTTAAATTTTTTTTGCATGATACATTCAGTCAATAAATTTTATCACCTTAAAAACTCACCCATAAAGGCGTAGGAACCTCTTGGAATCCCAAGGTCTCCAAGGGAGTGTTCGGCTCTAAATGTGAATGAATCAGTTACGAAATCAGTTTAAAAAGATTTTCAATCATAACACTTTTTTTTTGGCATCAGCTCTAGCAATTAAATCTCAGAGATTCCGACTATAATTTTATATCTGAGGGAAATTGTGATATAATGGCACTCATTCGCTCGTCACGCGCTCACAAAGCGCACTTTACTGGTATAGTGTATAATAACCATTCCAATATGGACAGCTATTCGAGTCTCTTCTTTTGCAAGGAGTGTTGGTTCTAGCGTTGCCACGTTTACCCGCTCCTGCAACTACGCTTGTTCAGAAATTTTGGATTTCCATTGTGTATATTTATGTTATCGGTATTTCGTTTTTGTTGCTCCATCAGCCTCAGAAACCCAACATTTGAGGACAGAAATCTTGATAATATTGATATTTTATTATAATTATAATTATTATTATTATTATTATTATTATTATTATTATAATCATCATCATCATCATCCATCTTTGAGCATAGAAAAATACCTAAAACTACTTGATACAACTTACCATGTGGAAATATTGTAACCAGATTGACCACCCTGCAGTTAGCAGAAGGCATAGGAGTTATTTGCAAGAATTTGCGTAAGGAGAGGGGCAGATATACGTAGTGATCATCAACTTGTGTCAAAGATTAAAATAAAACGTACGAGAAACGTTAATGGTAACTGTACAGGAGGTAATAAATATAATTTTGATGAGCTAAGAAATGATGAGAACACGAAGGAAAAGTTTCGGTGGGAATGTAGGAACAGATTTCTAGTCCTGCAGACATTGATGGAATCTGAAGACTGATATTAATCAAATGTGGACACAGGTAAAAGAGGTTTTGCATGAATGTTAAGGTTACTACTAAGAAAAAGGGAAAAGCGAGAAGGAAAAAGTGCATGTCAGGTGAAACATGGAATGCAATTTAGAAAAGGAAAGAGGCGAAGCTAAGAAGTGAAGAACAACATGTTGATGGCCAGGTAGTTGAAGTACTTAGAGCAAAGTACTGGAGTTTACATTCTGAAGTAAAAAGGCTTGTTAGACGTGATAAGAGGAGGCTATATGATGAAAAGGCAACAGAGACAGAATTTAATTATGTAAAAATGACGGTCAACGCACAAGAGCAGCGTATCAGGCCATAAATGAGTTAACTGGGACTGAAAAGAGAAGGAAGGAAATACCTGAACGAGATAAAAATGGTAACTTGGTGACTAAAGATTTGGATATAAAAGGAAGGTGGAAAGAGTATTTTGAATCTGTTCTAAATAGACCAATCCCAGCAGAAGACGACATTTTGCCAGCCGAGAGAGATTTGCAGATAGAGACAGGGGATATAACCTTGGAAGAGGTAGCAATATCTATTAAGGAGTTAAAGAATTTTAAGGCCCCAGGAGAGGATGGAATATTTCCTGAAATGCTTAAGGTGGAAAATGATGAGTTCATGAATGCACTTTTGAAACTTTTTAATGTGGCTTGGGATAATGGTGGAATTCCAGAAGAGTGGAAAAATGGAGTGATTATAAAAATACTTTGACATCTGTAGTTGCAAAAGTCTTTTCCAAAATCTTGTTGAACAAAATAGGGCCAGTAACTGATAATATTTTAAGAGAAGAACAAGCGGGATATAGAAAGGGACGAGGTTGTAATGATCCGATTTTTGTTGTAAGGCATCTAATGCAACAAGCTAATAATATGAAAGTGCCACTTACTTGTGTGTTTTGTGGAGTTTGAAAATGCGTTTGATAGTGTTTCATGTCCAGCTATGTTGAAAATTATGAGATTCTATGGTATACCAGAAAAGTTGGTAAATATTATTAGAAGCCTCCACGAAGGTACTTTTTGTAAGGTAATGGTGGGTGGTCCTTTGAGTGATCCATTTGAAGTTAGGTCATGAGCGATTCAAGGAGAAGTTCTTTCACCTTTGCTGTTTGTTTTGGTTATGGATTATGTTATCAGCAAGGTTGAAAGGAGAACAGGTGCAGGAATTAACTGGAGAGAAAATAAGCTGATGGATTTGGACTATGATGATGATATTGCACTGATCTGCGGAAGTAATTGCGAGATGCAGAAGGTGCTTCATTGTCTGGTGGTGGAAGGAGAAAAAGTGGGATTGGTAATAAATTGTGGAAAGAATGAAATTATTAACATGAACGTAGAGAACCAAATCAATTGTGTCATTGGGAATGATGTGGTGAAGAATGTAGAAAATTTTATATATATGGGAACGATTGTATCATCAAATGGATCATTAAACAATGAAACTGAGGAGAGGATTAGACTGGCTTGGCGAGCTGTTGGAATGTTAAAATCTGTTTGGAATAATAATAAGCTTTCGGTACATACTAAAGTAAAAATTTACAAGTCCATGGTCAGACCAATTTTAATTTATGGACATGAGTCATGGGACTGTACAAATGCAACAGATCAGAAAGCATTAGGATTTGAGAATAAAATACTGAGAAGGATTCCTGGGGTAAAGTGGCAAGACAGAGTTACAACTGAAAGAGTACTGGATATTACGAGAGTGGAACCAGTTGATGAATATGTGAGACTGTCTCGCTGGAAGTTGCTGGGGCACATATATAGAAAAGAAGGCAGTTTAATACAGGATTTGCCAGAGTGGACTGCTAGAGGAAGAAGAGGCAGAGGTAGGCCGAAGGAAACCTGGTTGAGGACAATGAAAAGAGATGCAGGAGAGGAGTGTTGGTGGGACCTGAAGGAGATGGCAAGAGACAAATACAGTAATCACTCCAATATCCGACGTAATAGAGCCATTGGTAGGTCCGGTTATTGGTTTTGTCCGGATATTGGGACCCAGCTTATGGACTTGTACTTATGGACCCTAACTCAGAGAAACACCTATACAACTCCCTCTGGACATGCATAGCACTTATTTAACACCCAAATCACATCAATAAGGCACATAAATGACTGAAATAAATGCAAAAGAAACATAAAATGAGGGTTTAGAAGTATGTTCATACATTAATAAACATTCTGGTACTTATGGACCCTAACCTAGCCTAACTCAGAAAAACACAATCCTACTGCACATGCATGAGGTAAGTATAGTATGGAAAAAAGTACAGTATGAAACATTCTGGTAAGTATAGTATGGAAAAAAGTACAGTATGAAACATTCTGGCTACTTACAGCAAGTCCCTGACCACCTCGATGAATAACCGCCTCCTCTCGGACTCTGACAGTAAGAACGATTTCCTGAAGCAAGTCGAGAGGAGTCCGCATCATCGTCGCCTTCGTCGTCGGAATCTTCAAGTTCGGTACTGACACCAGCAACCGAAGATGCGATCTCGATATCAGACAATGTCTGATACCCAGGATTGCCCTCATCGTCGTCCAACCACTCACGAACATCGTCCACATCAACATCGTCGCCGTGCGTACGTAGCCGTGCATGGAAGTCATCCACGTCAAACCCTAGAAAATCGTACTCCACATCCGTTCCGAGAAGCAGACGAGACCAACCATTTTCAAGAGTTTTCACAGGGACTTCCTTCCATGCACTAGCCCAGTCGTACAGCGCAGACTTGATGTTGTAGCGGCGAAGGTTTTCCAAAGTCCGCTTGCCTCGTGTGTCACGTCCTTCCTTGCGCTCGTCCTCGTCCTCGAGAACAACAATCACCTCGTCCAGGAACTTCCTACGGTACAGGCGCTTTGTTGCCACGATCACTCCTTGGTCCATGGGTTGAATGAGAGCAGTCGTATTAGGTGGCAGAAACATGCACCTAATACGGCCATTCTCAGCAACCAAGTCCTTGTCGCACGGGTGGGCAGGTGCATTGTCGAGCAGAAGGAGAGCCTTTACCTGGTTGCGAGGGATTCCTAGTGTCTTCGTCTGGTAATGGGTGACCTCCTTGACGAAGTGACGGTGAAACCAGTCTTTGAAAATCACAGCTGTGAACCATGCTTTCAAAGAATGGTACCAGACGACAGGAAGGACATCCATCACCCCACGAAGGCACCGAGGCTGCTTTGCACGGCCAACAACAACGGGCTTAAGCCGGTGCATGTCGTTAGCACTGGCACAACACAAAGCAGATATCTGTTCCTTGGAAAGCTTGCGGCCAGGTACACGCTTCTCCGTCTCCTTGGCTAGAGTGTTCGTTGGCAGCGAGCGATAGAATAGGCCAGTTTCGTCAGCATTGTAGGCTTGACCGAGAGTTAGGCCCTCCCTGTCGATCAAGCCTTTCACCTTGTGCCGAAACTCGTCAACTCCATCCTCGTTAGCGTCCAATGCTTCGCCATGTGCTTTACAGTTAGTAAGGCCATGTCGCAACTTGAACGCGAAGAGCCAACCCTCGGATGCCTTGAAGTCTAGGGCGTCGTGAAGCCTTGCGAACTTCTCAGCAGCAGCCTTCAGCTCCGTTCCACGTACCATCACACCAGCTGCACGTTGCTGTCGGTACCAAATCAACGTGGATCGGTCGATTTCTGCAAACTTGGGGGTAAACATAACCTTCCTTTCCACGTTGCATTTGCTTCGCGACGAGAAGTCCGCCATGTACTGCATGAGTTTGTCTCAGGAACATTTGATATCGAACAAAGTCGACCGGGCCAGGTTGTACTCGCGGAGAATGCGGGAAGAAGACCAACCCGCATCAACTTTCTCCAATATCTCCCTCTTCTTTTCCAGAGTCAACACCACTCTCTTCCTTTTCTCAGGTGGCACGGCCATCATCACACACACTAAGAGGAGGCCCGAGAGCAGCAGGAGGCCCTGCAGCAGGTACGGCACCACCACAAAAGCGAGCACGTGGGCAGCCATTGCGAAGAGCGTAGGTCCAGTCACGGTGAGAGACAGGCGGGAAGTGGGGAGGATGCAGCGGCACTCTATCGGACGTTGGAGGAATGACGCACCAAAACAATGCTCTCCCGCAGCGCGCGCGGCAAGTTCAAATTACGGACAGGAAAAAATTGTTTTTTTGGGGGAGGGGGTTTCGGACCCTTTTTGGAATGTTGGATCCCAGGACGATAAGGTCCGGGTAGTGGGGATGTTCGGTTATTGGACGTCCGGATATTAGAGTGATTACTGTATTGGTGGAGAGAGTTCATCGAGGCCCTATGCATTCCGTGGAGTGCGACAGGAAACGAATGATTGATCATCATCATCATCATTATAATTATTATTATTATTATTATTATTATAACTGTTGTTATGAGATGGAGGGATGAGGTGGAGAGGTATATGAGAGAGGGGGGTGTGAGTTGGGGGCAGGGCAGTGAAATGGCGGGGGACAGGGCGACTTGGAGGCGATTTGTTTGTGGCCACCCCAAACGGGATTGAGGCGTCTGGCAATAGATAGATAGATAACTGTTGTTGTTATTATTATGCAAGAAAATCTCCAAAACTGTCAGCCATGGTGTGGATGGGCATCCTGGTGAGTCTGCTGGTGTGGGCAGTGGTGTTATGGATGCTGCAGAGGCAGTGGGTGCAGGTGGCAGGAGGTAAGACTGTACAGTTCATCATCACATTCCTATACGGCTGGGCCATCCTCTTGGAAGAACCGCCTAAGGATCCATCCGTTAACGTCTCTGGACAGGTAATCACTTAAAAGTATTGAAAAATGCATAGTATATCATCATCAGCTGCCGTTGGACATTTCTGACACTTCGAGTATAATATATTTTGATTTAGTGATCTTTTACAGTAGTTGAACAATATGGAGCTTGTTTCCATGCCCTTCAATACAAAAGGCTTTCCCCTAATGTTAAACAGTTTTGAGGAAATATTTTAAAGTTAATCTTATTTCATCATACTGAACGGATGAACAAGTGGTCTACAGTATTTTATAAATTATGCTTAATACAGTTGCAAAGCAGTATGTACACAGATTTGTTATAATGACTGATTTATAATTGAGTATGTTGTAGATGTTGGTTGGCTGGTGGCTGGTGTTCTGCCTCATCATATCAACGGGGTACAAGTCTGCCCTGATCGCTCACCTCACCGTCCAGGACAAGGATAAGCCGGTGGAGACATTTCAAGATATGCTAAATAATCCAGGCTGGAAATGGGGTATTGAAACGTGGATGATGTCGGGGGCTCCTCGCCACTACTTTTTAACGCACACTGACCCTACTGTCAAAGCCGTATATGAAGGATTTGAGGCAAGTGAACCAAATCTGATTCAAGCATACAGGCTATTATAGACTATAAATAAAGTTATGAATATCAATGCATTCTCTCCAATAAGAAACGAGGTAGTGTACAGTTCTTTTAAAACTCAACGATGCCATCTTAAACGCCCAGCAAACTTTGAATATTAGTGAAAAGTGTCGGTATTATCCATAATTACACAAGTAATAAACCTCTTCAGACAGAGGACGTAGGAGTTTTATTTTACAAATCTCCAAACTGTTTTCATCATCTTAACACATTCAGGTAAAGTCATTCTTATCCATTGTATTCTTGTATTAGTAAAGTTAGATGTTACCCCATGGCATTACACTCCATCGCATACTGATCCCATTGAGGAAGCAGTATCTGAAACATTTCAGGTCAGTGAACCGAACTTATCAAAAACTTACAGACCAAACTGATTAGGAAACTGCCATTGAAGATATTGAGTTAAAAAGATACTGAAATTAGTTTTTGACAGAAAAAATGGGTATTGTTTAAGTGTTTTTGGTTTTGCAGTGCCGTTGATTAACAGTAAGTATTAAACACATACATTTTAATTGTGGTATGATACAGTTCCGTTTGAAATCTCTTTGTCAAACAGAGGTATTTTATTATTATTGTTATTGTTATTATTATTTTTATTATTATTATTTTTCTTATTACTATTATTATTATAATTATTATTATTATTATTATCTGTTATTATTATTATAATTATGTTTATTATTATTGTTATTATTCTATCTATATATCTATTGTCAGACGCCTCAATCCCGTTTGGGGTGGCCACAAACAAATCGCCTCCAAGTCACCCTGTCCCCCGCCATTTCACTGCCCTGCTCCCAACTCACATCCCCCTCTCTCATATACCTCTCCACCCCATCCCTCCATCTCATCCTCGGCCTCCCCCTCCCTCTTCCCCCCTCCACCTCACTCACATACACTCTCTTCGTCAGTCTTTCACCCTCCATCCTCTCCACATGGCCAAACCACTTCAGTGTGTTCCTCATAACGCTTCCTATCACATCCACATCCACACCACAACGCTCCTTTATATCCTCATTCGTCAGCCTGTCTCTCCATGTGACTCCACAGGCTCCTCTTAAATAACTCATTTCCACTGCTCTCGCTCTTGGCTTGTGTCCTTCCAACAACGTCCAAGCTTCACATCCGTACGTTAGAGTTGGTATCACAATACTGTCATGTAGTAACTTTGTCACTTCCATGCTCACTTCCCTGTTTGTTTTCATTGCTTTCAAGGAACCAGCAACCTTTCTTCCCTGGTGTACCCTTTCAAGCACTTCACCCTCCAATATTATTATTAATGATAACAAAAACACAAACCAGGTGAAAATATAAAACAGTCAACACCAAATCTTTACACCTTTCTTCAGCCAATGGTCGTCCATCAGTGCCACAATCGTACGCAGGTGTAGCCTAAGTTGCATGGAGTATAATCAAAGAAGCAGTCAACACCCTCGCAGCACTCCGATCATAGCAGGGTGCAGTCACCGCCCCTGCTAGACTTTTAACTGAATTATAGTATATATATATATATATATATATATATATATATATATATATATATATATATATATATATATATATATATATATATATTGCTATGTCCCCACCCAGTACTACCACCGGCTCCAGCAGCAGTAGTACAGTACAGGAAGGACGTTGCCCAATGAGTTGTTCTTCCTATGGTCAGCCTTTAGGTGCACAATACACAGGATCACCTCAGGCGTCGTAAATAAACACTGGCTTCCTAAGTTCACTGTCTTTGTATTCTAAATAATTACACTGAATGCTTTCAATCTTCACTTCACTATTCTCACAAGCACTGGAGCTATACAGACTTTACTAACTGGAATCATACTTAATGCTTAACAACACTTCACTCTTTTTTCACAATTACCGAAAATATACACACATCACTGACACTGCACTACACTGAAAGTGAACTGAAAACCGACTGACTTTGCCTTAGTCTCCTCCCCATCCTTTTATAAGCTTGCATTGTTCTACAGTAGAAAATTCCAGCACACACTTGACGGGGCAACAGTTAAAACAGTTACCAAGTAGGAGACATGAAAACGTGCCAGAGCTCTCCCACCCTGCACAACACTCTAAATTATTTAAAATACAAACTTAAATTAAATAACATAATTTAACAAACAATCATAATAATAAAACATTATTGAGAAAAAGAGCACAAAAATTAATCCATAACTTACAAAACAACGCTTACAAACAGCAGGCTAACTGGCAACTCTTACTCGTACTGGAGCTAACTACCATAAACATGAAGAAAATTCTCGACCACCCAACTGGCAAGGCTCGCTTCTTAATACTACCCCATCCCTACTGTTTTGTCGTCCTGACAAAACTGCATAATATATACAAACATAAACCTTAAACCTAATGAAACATCTAACTATACACAAAATAATCCCTCAACTTATCAGGTCTTCTTCTATGCCGCTTCCGACGATGTCCTTGTTCCTCCACAAGGTCCAATACTCCTGGAAAGTCATGGTCCTCTTCCTGATTCACTTATTCCCTCGGGAAACCGTCACCATCCTTTTGCACTTCAACTCCGTGGTCCTCCTCAGCATCCGCGGCTGCGGGAAAGAGTGATTCTTTGGAGACGTCCCAGCTGTATTCTCCTGGCCCACAGTACTGCCACAGACGACTCACTTGTACCACCTTTGGGCGAGAATTGCTGCCACCACGAATCAGATACGTTATGTCTGATAGGCGATCCAACAGAGTGTAAGGCTCATCCTACAGTCTCTGCAGCTTTGGTGACTGTCTTTTGTTTTGCTGAGCATTGTATAACCAAGTTTGGTCACCATCCTTGAAGCTCACCTCACTTGCCTTGGCATCGTACTTGCATTTCATCACTTCTCCTGAAATTTGAGGGCTCCTCGCACTTGATGATGTACACCCACGCACCAAAGTTTCTGTACCCCCCTCGGTGGAAGGAAGTGGAAGTCGGAGTTAGAAGAAGGACAGGCGAACGGACAATCGTGAGTGGTAGTTTGGTACTGAGCTACCAGGCGGATGGTGAGAAACTTAATGAAACTGGATTCGAAACGTTTCCACACTATTCACCTGCAAAATATTGTATATTCGTAACATACACAGCATATGTTATAACATACAGTAGACTACTATTTTATCATGGAATCCTGTGAAACTGGTCCAGACACGACACATTCGTTTCGGATCCTCATTAAATAAAACACCAAGCCCGTTGTGTATAAGCTGCTACTGGTCATTATCACTAGTGAAAATTTTTGTGAAGATGTTATTCCTGGATTGTCTATAGCTATAATATAGAACGATTGTGGACTTAATACTAAATCCCGCAGTACAGTAGCTATGCAGATCGTTATAAATATTAACATTATTTATGTGGACGAATAAACCACATTGTGATGGGCAGTGGAGAGCATTCACCAATAATTAACTATAACCAGATGAAATTAGAAACAAGCAGCAGAAAATATTATGAGACAAGGAAGATAGAGATGTGGTATCCTGCTCCGCCTCGTTACCCAGGCCTTAACTGTTGCTTCACCTCATACATGCATTATTTTCCTTCAGTCTCTGCCACTTCTATTACACTTACTTCCCTGTATCTTACTGCGAGCCGTTGTATTCTTTAGGGGGTTTCTAGTCGTCCCACCCTATAACCCCTACTATATTACATTATTCGTCACTTCATCACTCCGACACAAACAAGGTTAGCACAAGACTTCTGAATCTGTAATTACCATTATTGGCACTGCCACTACTAACCCCCTTTTTCCCACTGACTGTGTCTAATTTCGCTCACAGCATTACTACTGCTACTCCTACTACTAATACTCTTTAAATCTGTATAATAATACATATGATTGTCTATGTCCGTGTGTATCTGCTAACCACATTGTCCCTGTCCCATTTTCCAAGTCGTCCAAGATTTTGACCATATCTTGATACCCTGAAGGTTTCATGTTGATAGCTCAAGCCATTCATAAGATATAGAGGTGCTAAAAGCGGGCGATAAGAACTAGTTGACCGTTTACAGCCTTTTTGATGACCTTGACCTGTCCTCCGAGTTCCCATCGAACTCGTCCAAGATTTTGACTATATCTAGATACTCTGAAGGTTTCAAGTTGATAGCTCAAGCCGTTCATGAGATATAATGGGAAAATACACACACACACACACACACACACACACACAGATGCAAGCAAAAACATTATCGCTCTGCCTTCTAATATGGGACGAAAATGAAGAGAGAAACCTGTTTTGTACAAGGAAAAATCATCCGATATATTACCAATATGCCGGGAATCGAACCCAGGATTCTCAAGTGAGAGCCAGGCAGCATACCACTACACCACAACCAGGTAAAATCTCACAGTGTCACAATCTTGTAACCAATGTCCCTCTGCCCCCAACTGTGGGCCTGAAGAGGATGAGATAACCCCCTGGCACTCGGGCAAGTAGATGTCCCAAGCACTTACGGCAAGTTAGAATGAAGAGAGAAACCTGTTTTGTACACAGGAAAAAATCATCCATTATTACCAATATCCTGGGTTCGATCCCCGGCATAGGCCTATTGGTAATATATTGGATGATTTTTCCTCTGAACAAAACAGGTTTCTCCCTTCATTCTAAGTTGCCGTAAGTGCTTGAGATAGATTAAAAGCATCTACTTGCCCGAGTGCCAGAAGGTTATCTCATCCTCTTCAGGTCCACAGTTGGGGGTGGAGGGCCATTGGTTACAAGACTGTGACAGTGTGAGATTACTTTTGCTTGGTCGTGTTGTAGTGTTATGCTGCCTGGCACTCACCTGAGAGTCCCGGGTTCGATTCCCGGCATAGCTATTGGTAATATATTGGATGGGGTGATAATAATAATTATATGAATAACAACAACTTAGCTGTGTAGTGTTCCTTACATTACATAAAAAAAACTGCAGACCGTGACGTGCCTATATTACGGAGCACTGATATATGAACCACAGTACTGGCCACAGACCGTTCTTACCAGTACCACTGGACTTTCCTAATAGCACTTCTCCATGGTAATACTTGTACTCCTTTGTGGGAGCACTGCAGCTCTTTGGGGAAAATAACATACTATACGACATGCCTACAACCAACTAAAATACAAATGTGATGTTTCACTGACATCCTTATAACCTAGGTGAAATTAATGGACAAACAAACAAACGACTTGACATAAACAAAGGCCGAATGTCTCGCATCGGTTTATGACGACCTGACAAAACTGTTACCATCATGTTCTGCAGGTGTTATCATTGTTATAATAATAATAATAATAATAATAATAATAATATTAATAATAGTAGTAGTAGTAGTAGTAGTAGGCACTATACAGAGGACAAACACCATAATCTCACTGATAAAACACGTGAACACGGCTTTGACATATGAAACCAAAAAGTGCCATAATGAGCTATAATAGTATGTGTACCCATACTATGTACACCTAAAACCTATGTATATATGTATATGTAACCAGTACCATTGATGAAATCAGCACACTTCTCTAAACTGCTGACTTAAGCTAAGGTTCCCACGCCCGCTGCTCGCTGTGAGTCAGTATGGGGCTAGACATCTAACAGAGCACAGGTATAGAAGTTCTCTCTGGAATAAACCCCCATTATACGTCACCTCAGATCTTTGGAATAAACCTGAGTGGGGAGTACGGGGCTATTGAAACAATTTGTTAGCAGCGGTGTATCGGACCTCATTTCGCCTTTACTGTGATTTAGTGCCACGACGGGAGTGATTCCTACACCTGCTTGTGCATTCTCCACACCTGCCGCACGTCTGCCTTTTGCGTGCCTTGTGTTTGGGACACCTACGTCTTCCGTAGTGAACGCTTCCTGCAACTTCCCTGACGTGTCGTCACCGACGTGCTGGCCACACTGCTTTTCAACAGCTGCTATTCTACTGAAACTCAGTAAGGAACTATCAGGTGTCAGCCCTTCCGTCCTCATTGTCTTCACAATTTTATGATTACTATCCCGGCTCACCCCACCACACCCCAACCGCCCCCTCTCACCCACACCTTCCGCATTGCTGACCAAGCAAAACCTGCCCTAGCAGCCCCACCCGCACCGCCTGGCAACTGCGGCCACCGGCATCTTGCCCAGGGCACGTGTCTCCACGTCATCGGTGGCTCTCTTCAATCACCGTCTCGCTGGTCATCATCTGACCCTCAGCTGGCCTCCCATTCGTCGCCTGAACTTGTGACGTCATCGCCACCCCACCCCCCCCGCCACCTTTGCCACCGGGGAGAGGTCCTTCATTCAAGTACCGTCTCAACTTCCCTTCCTCCAAACAAGACTTCCCTTCATTCTTACTGCTTCGGTATTCCTTATATGTACTTGTATAGTTTATGCTAATCAGTTCAAGCCCTGTCTTTCTATAGAGATTACTCTCCGGATTTTCTCTACAGATTGTACCTCATAATACCATTCATCTGTCTTTTATTCACTATCGTGCATCGCTTATATTTACCTTCATTCTCCGCACCACCACCCACCACGCTCACCTCTCACCTCATTTCTTTTCATCTGATTTCCCTTGTTCATTTCGCCCCCATTGTAAATATTTACTCCTATTACTATTGTACATATTTCATATGCCCTCATTCTCACATTGTATATAAAACTTTTCATTCTCATTATCATTTAACATTTTTTTTTCTCTCCTTCACTACATGTCATACTTTGAAAAAACTGAGCTCTCTCCCGTTGACCAGCGACAAGCAACTGAAAGTGAGCCGGTAACTTCCGATAATGACGATTCAGTGACTCTTCTTCGTAGCGGTCGATCGTACCAAAAATATTCTTCATCCACCCAGACAACTCCTAAAACTGAACATTCTCATACTACTCTCACCACCATCGCCCCTACTACTACTACCACCACTACCACTACTACTACTTCTTCTGCTCTAGAGGACCCAGATATCTTTCCCCCAGATAAATTAAATCCAGATACACCTTCATCTTTAAATGACTCTCTAGAACTTCCTTCACCTCCTACTACTTCCACTTCCCAAGTTGTCTCTGATACAACACTTCAGCTCCCAACTCAGCCACACATAACTACCATTACTTTCACTACCTCTCAACCTACTACTTCAGTTACTTCCACACGTATCCAATCTCACCCTCTTCCAACCATGGCAAACACCCCACCCCCTCCACAGTCAATCTATTTGGATGATGCTAACCGCCCTAAATTTACCGGCGAAGATAACTCGGTGTCCATTTACGACTTCCTCAGAGAGGTAGAAACGGACATTCGAAACAGACAAATCACACATGAACACCTCAAAGTCTCCTACCTTATGGGGAGGCTCCACCAAGGTAGGTCCCCAATAGGAGCTGCGATTTGTTCAGGCCATTTTGAGGACTGTCAAACATTTGATGCCTTGCGTCGTGAATTAATTCAGCTTTGTTGTTAACATTCAAATGCCGCCTCTCTCATAGGTTTTACCAATTTATTATCCCAAATGGAGGAGGATATGAAGGTCCCTCCTAAAGATGCAAAATTGTATGAGGCAGCAGCGGCAATGAAAGCCACTAGTTCTAAAATGCGCCAGTTGTTGCGTGGCACCCAGTGGGTCAAAGACGTTCAGGGAACATATATGATTTCCCTTGATAACTTTGGGGATTTGCTGGGTTATCTGAGATTTATGAATTGGCTTGACCCCACCCAGAAAGAATTAGCATTACAGATAGGATTCAACCCAGGAGACAAAATTCAAAATGTCTCCAAGGCCATTAGGGAATGAACGGGATCCAACCTCACTTGTCAGGCCACTAATCGCCCTTCCTTTTCCCAAGTTCTCCACACCTCCGTTGCTTCGTCGGATCGCTCACATTCGCGACCAATTGCGAGAGGACAACTTAACACTGACCGACCTAACACTAACCGTTCCCTTTCACGTTGTAGGTCACCAACTGGCGGTCGTGATCAGTCAAATGTGCGCCGGGGTAGACAAGCCTCGATCGTGTGCTGGCACTGTGGTCATCATGGACATCGAGAATCCAGTTGCGACCGTAAATCCAGAAGTTCTTACTCCCAAACCAGACAGCGTACGCCTTCCTGCTCCTGTTGTCCACAATGCAAATACCACAAATCCAGCACATCTCACACCACTGAGGAATGTCGTTACCTCAACCGCCACCAGTCGTGGGAAACGCAGCGCACCTGTATCAGCCCAATATCACGTAGAACCAGAAAACCAACTCCCCATCCGCCATGATTGTCCCATAACATCCTCGGGTTTAGTCATTCTCGGATGCAGTCATGACATACCAACGTCATTCTTCTTGGACATAGGATCTATAGTAAATCTGATCTCCGACAATTCCTTACATATTATTCAACGACATCACAACCACGTCAGTTTCCTAGAACCACCAGACATTCGCCTATGTGGTGTCGAAGGCTCAGAGTTTAAGGTTAAGGGAAGAGTCACCCTAGAAGTCAAACTACACAAAGATTTGCCCCCTATCCCAATTGACGTTCATGTCACTAATGACTTGCAGTATCCCACAGATGCCCTTATTGGTTTCTCCACCATGGCACAACACTCCATTGCATTATTACCTGCCTGTGGTAGTATAGACATTTCTGGATTCCCAGTATACAGTATGGAATGTCCCCGTCCTGTTCTTACAATCAAATCAGTCCTTCAGTTACCTCTGTCCCTACCACTACCAAAAAGTCCAGACCAGCCCAAACCACCACCATCATCATCTGAGAATACAGAGATCATTCCTTTACTGACTGCAAAAAAGGACATAAATTCCTCAGTGTCTACCGATACATCCTCTCAGCCTTCGGAAATGGCTCTTACCTCCTCTCCCGACAACACTATCGCTGACTCAGACATGTCTCAGTTACCTACCTCACACGGTGTGAATGATCTTCTCCAACACGCAGAGACGAAACGTGCAGTCTCTGTTTGTGTTGCTGGTGCGAAAGAAGGAGTGGATGTACTAACACTACCTGAGACGTGTTGTGTGAATGGCTTGACTTATGAGTCAGCGTGGTGTACAGTCTTAGAGGACAGTTTATGCTACCTGTACTTGCTCAATGTCACAAATGCTCCACTAAAACTTAAAAGTGGTGTAAAGATTGGAGACTTCCTAGTATACCCAGCGGCCGTAAAGGTGTGCCAGGATTCCTCAATTCCTACTGTTCAGACAGATGATAGTACACCAATCGGTGTATATACTATTAACTCGACGGAATCTGTGCCGACATATTCACCCGATATGCTCTCACATCTCACTTGCACGGATTTCCCAGAAAATATGCCTCAACTCCTCGACCTTCTGACCTCGTACAGAAACGTGGTTACTTTACCTGGTGAACCGATGGGCAGAACAGATCTTGTCAATCATACGTTTGAACTACTACCAGGAACTCAGCCGATTTACATACCAGTATATCGATTTCCTCACAGCCAGAGAAAGCAAACAGATCAAATGGTACAGAACATGTTAGACCAGGACATTACTGAACCCTCCGTCAGTCCATGGAATAGCCCACTTTTCTTAGTACCAAAGAAGGACGGCAACTTTAGACCAGTAGTCGACTATCGTAAGGTCAATTCTGTCACCGTTCCATACCGTTTCCCGTTACCCATCCTCATTGATTTGCTAGAATCCCTTGGTGAAAATAAGGTAGTCTTTTCATCTTCAAACCTCCTCAGCGGTTACTGGCAGGTCGAAATGGAAGAGTCCTCTCTCCCAGTTACAGCCTTCACCACCCCTTCCGGACATTTTCAGTTTAAGAGACTCCCTTTTGGTATGAGAAATGCTCCTTCCGTGTTCATGCGACTTATCCATTCAGTCTTCAGCGGTATGATGGGACACTCTCTTTTTGCTTACCTAGATGATATCATTGTTGTGAGTAAATCCATCCCTGACCATTTTACCAAGCTCCAGCAAGTCTTTGAACGCCTCCAGCTCGCAGGCCTGAAAATCAATCTCAGTAAATGTGACTTCCTGCGAAAGAAAATCAAATTCCTATGCCATGTCGTAGATTCACAATGCATTCATATTAATGAAGATAAAACTAAAGCTATTATTAACTTCCCAGAACCTACCACTTCCGAAGCTGTACTAAGTTTCCTGGGCCTCAGTGACTATTATCGTAGATTCATACAAGATTATGCAAAGATCGCCGCTCCTCAACCCACTTCCTCAAGCAGAATGTGCCCTTTGTTTGGACTAACGACCAGTCACAGGCTTTCCAAAAGCTAAAGACAGCTCTTGTAAATGCCCCTGTTCTAGCAATCCCTGATTATACAAAACTCTTCCTTCTCTGCACAGACGCCTCAGGCACTGGACTTTGTGTCGTTTTGATGCAACTCAATGAAGCATCAAGGAAGCGCATAATAGCGTATGCTAGTCGCACCCTTACAACCGCTGACTGTAACTACAGTGTCACAGATCTCAAAGAGCTAGCGGTAGCCTGGTCTTTGAAACATTTCAGAGATATAGTCTATGGTTATCCAGTGCATATCCAAACAGACCACCTTCCACTATGTGAATTGTTCAAGAACCGCAACCTAACAGGTAGGCTAGCTAGATGGTCCGTCATCATCCAGGACTTCAATCTCACTTTTCAATATGTACCAGGTAAGTTGAATGTGGTCGCGGACGCACTTTCACACAATGTGGCAGCGGCTGTCACATCAGTGCGGCCAAACAACACTGATAACACCCCGCTAACACCAGAAGTCATTCAACATCATCAGCGCAAGGACCCTGTCTGGTCCAAAATGATTTATTTCCTGGAATCGGGAGATAATTCTACCTTACCTACTCTGCCAGTACCAACTGATGAGTTCATTCTAAAAGATAATATCTTAAACAGGAAAACATTTCTAACAGGGAAGGAATTGCCCAATAGGGAAGTCCACCAACTTGTTGTCCCTACTGATCTAATATCTGCGGTACTTCAAATAGTTCATAACACACCTCATGCATCCCATCCAAGTAAAGATCGATGCTTGCAACAGGCACGTCTTGCATACTATTGGCCAACTATGCGTCGAGATATCAATGTACACTGTGACTCTTGTATTTCGTGCCACTGTCACAAAGGATCAACCGGATTACCTGCACCGCTCTTACAGTACCCAATTCCATCACATCCGTGGGAAACTGTTTCTATTGACCTTCTAAAACTTCCGCTTACGGAATCAGGCGCTCAGTATTTATTTGTAGCTGTTGATCATTTCTCTCGCTACTGTGTCCTAGTTCCACCTGCAGATAAGACCACGAAAAGCGTAGCGCGTGCCTTCATCGACCACGTAATTTGCTCATTTAC
Organism: Coenobita brevimanus; assembly: GCF_032717465.1. Taxonomy (NCBI): domain Eukaryota; kingdom Metazoa; phylum Arthropoda; class Malacostraca; order Decapoda; family Coenobitidae; genus Coenobita; species Coenobita brevimanus. The sequence continues at coordinate 48,477,823 of NC_136993.1, read as the reverse complement.
TACACCCAACACAATAATTACAGATAATGGAACTGAGTTTAACAACAGTCTTCTGGAGGAAATTTGTAAATAGTACAATATCAACAAATGCAATGTTGTCCCTAACCATCCAGCTTCCAATGGCCTCGTAGAGCGACACAACCGAAAGGTTTTGGAGTGTCTCAGACATTTAGGGTTAAATAGTGCCTCCTGGGCTGAATGGATACCCCAAGTAGCAGCTTCTATAAATAGTTCCATCAATTCATCCATTGCTGAATCTCCCTTTTTTTTCTTATTTGGGTTCGATAAAGACCTTCCCTATTCCATCCTATCTTCAAAGCTTGATCCCATCTATAATGTGGATGATTACATGAAAGTGAAAATCACGAACTTCCAGAAAATCCATCAGTATGTCACAGAAAATCTGGCCGCATCTCAGGAGGACATGCTGCAACGCCAACATAAGTCTGCCTCACCTATCAGTATCAACATTGGAGATCTAGTCTTTGCTCGTTCCTATACTCGCACCTCCAAATTAGATGACAAATTTACAGGCCCCCACTGCGTCATAAATAAACAACAAATTTCAAGTACAAGAATTGTCAACTAAAGATACCAAGTGGGTACATGCAGATGGTCTAAAACGTGCACCACGAGGCCTGGTGTTGGAAGAGTCCCTTGCAGAACCTACCACTACTTCTCCTTCTCCACCTGTTCCTCAGTCTGAACCTTCTTCACCCAATCATTATCGGTCAAAGCTGCGCCCCGCACATAAACATCTTCATGATCTCTCTCATTAATTCAAAATAATTTTCTAGGTAAGATGTTAGCGGTCTACCTGATGGCAGTGCTGACCCTAATAGGGTCTGGGTTGAGTGAGGACGATGGTGGAGTACGTCCCGGGGCTTTAGTCGGCTCAGGAGGCGATGTAATGGTGATCAAGAACGTAGTCTCTTTGCACTACGATTTAGAGCCCCTGGCCGACGTAGCCATCGCCCTTCCTCACTTCGCATGGCAATTGGACGAGATCAGGGCCCAACTGTCAACCGTCGTGGGGAAACAATCCTAATCAACCTTGGTACCCATTGTATCTCCCACTTTCTTAGCAATTGACTTACATCTATGATAGGTTCTCTCAACTAAATAACACGTTCTCCAGTCAGACACCAGTAGGTCGTTCACGTGTAAAACGAGGTCTCTTTGACTTGGGAGGTGAAATTCTTTCTTGGCTTATTTGGCTTAGCTACAGCTCGTGACCTTTCAGACTTCAAATCCGACCTAACTCACTTGGCCACGGCCCTAGAATCTCAGAGTAGAGTCAGTAAAGTCCAACACACTTTGTTGCAAAAAATTACAGCCCACCTCAGTGAAGTCACTTACACTCTGAACAACTTCACAGACATTCTCGGGCAACAGATTTCTAAGATTAATATTGTTTCTCAGCTCGTCTATCTAAAACTTCACCTCGACAATCTCCAGATCTCTATTGACTCTCTCCTCTCTCAAGTTTCAACCTTGGTTCGTATTCTAGTCGATGCTGTTGATGGACGTGTCACTGTGGACTTAGTACCTATTTCTGCTCTTCGCTTGGTATTGAAATGGGCTCACTCTACCTTCAACTTGTCTCCACTACTTTCTTTTTCCTCTCTAGAATTCTACTATCCAGCTCTTGAGGCAACCCTTCTTGCAAACTATGTCATGGTTCATATTCCTCTTCGCTCTGCCATCACCTTTAACCTCTTCCAACTTATTCCCTTTCTTTTCAGGTTTAATAACTCCCTAGTACAAGCATCTGTTCTCTCGGAATATTTCCTCCTATCCCATGATCACTTTTCCATTGCCTTTATCTCCTCAACAGATCTCACCAAATGTTCTTTCCTTACCCCTACGTCACGCCTTTGTGCTGCTTACCTTCTAACTATTTTCCCTAGTAGTGCCGCGCCCTGTGAGTCTGCCTTAGTTCTCAACCATTCTGTACACTCTGCCTGTTCCTTTGCACCGGCTCCAGAACTTCCAGTCCATCAGGCTCATCTCAGCCACGTCCAGTACTTCTATTTCACGGTTCATGTCTCTGTTACCATCATGTGTCGTGGTTCTTCTATTCATTCAATGCTTGTTAATGGTCTCTATAAGACATCTGACTATTGTACAGTCAAATCTGAATCTGTAATCAATTATGCCACTCGTTACCACCAAGCTGTCCGCAATCACACCTATGACATCTTTCAACCACTCAACGTGACTTCCACTCTACCATTTGATAATATCTCTATCACCTCTGCAAACTTGCGCATGCTAACGTTCCTAAATGAAAGTAACTTCATTATGGACTAGATTTCTATGGCCTTCAGCCGTTCATGGGTACATCCAACAATTGTGTTTCCCCCAGTGGGCATCTCTTTGATAGGTTTCATTCTTATGATCTGTGCAATGCACTGTTGTGTAAGGAAAACGGAACGCCGCCTTCAAGAAATCAGAATCGCAACAGGAGTTTTACAGCCTCCCCGGGCTGTAGAAGAAGGCAGTGTTTAATGTCCATCCATGGTAACTAAAAGTGCAGAAGCATCCAAATACAAGAAAATCAGAAAATAAATATAATATGTAAGAAATTTGAACAGAAACGCCTTACATTATATTGAAAAGGTGTAACCAAATAGAAAACGAACAGTTCATGAGTAACAGAAAAATGTAGTGGCAGCCAAAATACTGTCCATATTTTCTACTAGTAGCATAACCATACAGAATATATGTGGAACAGTAAATCTAGTGTGAAATTACTGAACCAAATATGGATTCATACGACAAAGACAATAGTAGTGTGCATCATATAGTCGGATGGGATCCTTATAAATATAGTGACCTCTACACATATGTGCTCCACAAATGATGTAGTACCCTTCAGTCTATTCTTTTATTATTGTACCTACGTACTGTGCATTTACATCATATGTCTATACACCCATTGTTATATTATTCCTATGTATTTACATATTTTTTTTCTTCTTCTTCTTTCACATGGCCATGTATTGTATATACTATATTCCTGTGCCTTGCTACAATTCCTATGGATTGTTTTTATCAACCAATAATAATTAACCCATTTACTTATATACCTACTAAACACCCCCCACACTTTTTTTTTCACAATTGTTGAATTTCCACTGCATTCCTACATTCACTGTGTCAGGAGACACCAATTCCATTTTTACCGGGTTAGTATTGTACCCATACTATGTACACCTAAAACCTATGTATATATGTATATGTAACCAGTACCATTGATGAAATCAGCACCCTTTTCTAAACTGCTGACTTAAGCTAAGGTTCCCACGCCCGCTGCTCGCTGTGAGTCAGTATGGGGCTAGACATCTAACAGAGCACAGGTATAGAAGTTCTCTCTGGAATAAACCTCCATTATACGTCACCTCAGAGCTTTGGAATAAACCTGAGTGGGGAGTACAGGGCTATTGAAACATATGGTTATGGTAATACTAAATTAATATTTCACAGGAACCCAACCTTCCGTCATGGCAAACAGATACTGCACTGTGTCAACAAATGCTGTTTCAGCATTTGTACTCCTCTGTATCGGGCCTAATAACGTGTCTATTCTATCTGTCTCTTGCCAGACTCCTTAATCCCGTAGACTGGTCACAAAGGAATGGCCTCCACGTCGCCCTGCCCCCGTTATTTCACTGCCCTGCTCCCGGCTCACATCCCTCTCTTTCATATACCTCTCCACTCCATCCCTTCATCTCATCCTTGGCATCCCCTTCCCTCTCCGCCCTTCCACCTCACTCACAAACACTCTCCTCGTCAGTTTCTCGCTCTCCATCCTCTCCACATGGCCAAACCACCTCAATGTGTTTCTCCTACCGCTTTCTATCACATCCACACCAAAACGCTCCTTCACTTCCTCATTTGTCCGTCTCTCTCCATGTGACTTCACATGCTCCTCTCAGATAATTCATGTGATTTTTATTATCATTATAATTATTATTGTTATTTTTATTATTATTATTATTATTATTATTATTAATATTATTGTTATTTATTATATTATTACTATAACGATGATGACACCTGCAGAGCAGGATGTTAACGGTTTTGTCAGGTCGTCATATACCGATGCGAAACATTCCGCATCTGTCTGTTTATTTGTTTTTTGTCCACTAACTCCTCCTAGACTGATGGATGTCATTGAAGCGTCACATGTGTATTTTACTGGGTTGTAGGCATGTCGTGCAGTATGTTATTTTTCCCAAAGATCCCTAGTGATCCCACAGTGGACTACAGTGGGTTATATTACCAAGGTGAAGGGCTACAGCGAAGGTTCAGTGGTAATGATTAGAACTGTCTGCGGTCGATTCTGTGGTTAACATATCAGTGCTCCGTAATGTACGCACGTTTGGGTCTGCAGTTTTTATATGTAATGTTAGGAACACACTGCACAACTATGTTGTTGTGGTTATTATTATAATCATAATTATTAATGCATACCACGCATATTCACGGTAAAAAGGTGGACAACAGGCCTGGTGGCCCAGGGATGGGATGAGGGGTATCGGAGTGGGCGAGGAGTAGGGTCGATGGTGGGTGGGAGAGAGAGGTGCAGCGGAGGTAGGGGTGGGGGGTAAATGACAAGTTGTCGAAGGTGGGACAGGGACAATGTGGTTAGCAGATACACACGGACATAGACAATCATATGTATTATTATACAGATTTAAAGTGTATTAGTAGTAGGAGTAGCAGTAGTAATGCTGTGAGCGAAATTAGACACAGTCAGTGGGAAAAAGGGGGTTAGTAGTGGCAGTGCCAATAATGGTAATTACAGATTCAGAAGTCTTGTGCTAACCTTGTTTGTGTCGGAGTGATGAAGTGACGAATAATGTAATATAGTAGGGGTTATAGGGTGGGACGACTAGAAACCCCCTAAAGAATACAACGGCTCGCAGTAAGATACAGGGAAGTAAGTGTAATAGAAGTGGCAGAGACTGAAGGAAAATAATGCATGTATGAGGTGAAGCAACAGTTAAGGCCTGGGTAACGAGGCGGAGCAGGATACCACATCTCTATCTTCCTTGTCTCATAATATTTTCTGCTGCTTGTTTCTAATTTCATCTGGTTATAGTTAATTATTGGTGAATGCTCTCCACTGCCCATCACAATGTGGTTTATTCGTCCACATAAATAATGTTAATATTTATAACGATCTGCATAGCTACTGTACTGCGGGATTCAGTATTAAGTCCACAATCGTTCTATATTATAGCTATAGACAATCCAGGAATAACATATTCACAGAAATTGTCACTGTTGTAATAATGACCAGTAGCAGCTTATACACAATGGGCTTGGTGTTTTATTTGTTTGATGAGGATCCGAAACAGATAGGTCGTGTCTTGACCAGTTTCACAGGACTCCATGATAATATACGTGTTATAATATATGCTGTGTATGTTACGAATGCATAATGTTTTGCAGGTGAATAGCGTAGAAATGTTTCGAATTGATTGTCATTTGGTTTCTCGCTATTCGCCTCGTAGGTTAGTACCAAACTACCACTCACGATTGTCCGTTCGCCTGCCCTCTCTCTAACCCTGACTTCCACTTCCTTCCACCGAGGAGGGTACAGAAACTTTGGTGCGTGGGTGTACACCAGTCAGCCTTTCGTGAAGGTGCTTCACATAGCCGGTGGTGTCTGTAGGGAGCTCTTCACCAGGTGGTCTTCCCACTAACAAGTCAATGGGTAAGTGTAACTCGTGGCCCAACATCAGTTTTGCAGAAGTGTAGCTGGTAGACTCATGGGATGCAGACCGATATGCCATCAGCAACGCAGGTAATTTCTGGTCCCATTCTGTTTGTCCCTCATACGGTACTTGGCCAGTTCTTGTCCAATGGTCCAGCTGCATTTTGCCACCATCCCATCTGACTGTGGCCTTAATGGGGTCGTCCTGGTCTTCCTGATCCCAAGTAACTTGCAGCGCTCATGGAACACAGCAGACTCGAAATTTCTACACTGGCCTGAATGCGGCTCTTGTTACATCCTAAAATACCAGAAAAAATGGCCAACCCACACCTGAGCAACAGTCACAGCCTCATGATTAGGGATGGCATAGGCTTCTGGCCACTTTGTGAAGTAGTCCATGATGACACATATATAGCGGTTTCCTCTGTCAGTGAGTGGCAGAGGTTCAGCAATGTCCTTCGTGACTCTTTCCATCAGTGCACCCACCTGGTACAGCTGAAGAGGGGCACAACCACATTTCTTGGGTCTTTTCTTGGCACAACACACATCACAGGCACGACATCACTCTTCAACATCCCGACGCATGCCAATCCAGTAGAACCTCTGTCGCAGCCGACATAGAGTTTTCTTCATTCCCAGGTGCCCACTAGTGATCTGGTTATGGGACTCATCCAAGATCTCGGACCTCTTCTTCTTTGGAACCACCAGTTGCCAATACTTGCTGAGGCCATCGGCTGTCTCCCACTGACGCTCCAGTAGTCTGTTGTTCAACCAAAGAAGGTCCCACTGACTCCAGTAGCTCTTGGTAACAGGGCTTAACCTGGAAACTTCTTTCCATGATGGTCGCACTGTACTCTGCTGCAGCCACTCTTGCACCGGTTATAAATCTGCATCCTCTTCAGATTTTCTTCGTATGACGCTGGCCGTGTCAGTACAGTAAGGCAACATTTCTTACCCGGACCCCATTCCTGCTACACTGCTTGCTGTCTGTTCTTCCATCTTCTCGCACACTATTCATCAAGGTTCTCCTGCATTTCTTCAGTGGTGGGGCTTCTTGGGAGAAACTGGCTGGTTGTTACCTCTCATCACCAACCTTCACTAATTTACCCTCACCCTTTTCAGTTGGACACTCATAACTGAAGTGTCTCACCTCACCACATGTCCAACACTGATTTGTTGCAACTGAGATTTCCTTGCACTGTTCCGTTCTTGCTCCTTCTTCCATTTGTAACAATTCACCTTCTTGTGTCACAGCTTCCTACAGGACCAACAACCTCCTCTGATCCCCTGTTCTCTCTTCTACTTCTTGCAATCCACTTTCCGATCTCCTGGCTTTTCACAGTACCAGCACCTTCCTTCAGAATTTTCCACTTCTTGTACCTTTCTTGCCTTGAATCCTGCACTATGACCTGCCTGAAAGGTGAATGTACCGGACCTGACATAGGACTCAAATTCAAGAGCCCTGGCTAGAGCTTCTTGCATGCTTCTTGGTTGTGCCTGCTTCACTTGCACTTTCAACTCTGCACTATCAGAGCATCAATGAACTGGTCCCTCAGAAGAATAGCCAACAGGTTAGATGCAGCTCCAGGGTATGCCATATATGCCATACTCTCCACGTCAGGAGGAAGCTTCTGTAGGGATTCTCCTCGAACCTGTACATTGCTCTGGAATCTTGCTCTGTAAACCTCAGTCTCGTACATGGTTCCATATCTGCACTCCAGCACTTCTACTATGGAGTGATAACTGTTCCTCTCCATCACTGACATCTGGCCCAGAATTTCCACTGTGGCACCCTTAACGCTAGTATCAAGTTGCACTGCCCTCTGCCTACCATCCCAACCATTCCGATCCGTAAGTAGCCGAACTGTGCACAGTAAGCTTCCCAAGATACGCTACCATCAAATTCCTGAGGTTTCTTTTTAATTGGACCCCCATTATACCGATGGACCCTACTGGTTTGGGGCCAAAAAACTGGGGCTTCATAATTAAGACCAGGAATTAAAACTTCCACATTCTGATTATTCAACCCTGTAATGCTACTTTTAGATGCATGGGATTTGTCAGGATTCACCATACACTGTCCTTTCCTTTCATATGCCCCCTGTACACTAACCTGAGTCTCAGCAGTGCAATACTTCTCTACAGCCTCAATTTTCTCACTAATTAGCTGAACATGGTCAACTACATGCTTCAACAAGTTATCTACATGCTGCCAGCATTTCATCACGGTTCCCTCACTAATTGTCTTCAACTGGTCATATACATGCTGTTTGTACTGTCAAAGTTTCCTCACTAACTGACTTCAGCTGGTCATCTACATGTTGTTTACACTCCATCAAATTATTGTTTACCTCATACTTCTGCTGCTCAAGCTTGGCACTACTTCCTCCTTAAACTGTTGCTGTTCTTCCTTCGTTTCTCCCATGAAAGCATGAAGCTGTCTTTGCATTCTCAGCTGTAATTCACTCTGTTGTTCCTGTAAAGCCTCCTGAAGCTGTTCATAATGTTCTTTCTGTTCTTCATTCTGTGGCTGCAATATTCTTTGATTTAATGCCTGAGCTCTTTCTGTTCCTCATTTTTGACCTGTAATTGTTTTTGGAGTCCTTCATTTTGTACCTAATGTCTTTCATTCTGTGCTTGTCATCTTATATTCTGTGCTTGTAATTGGACACTTTGTGCTTGTAATTGTTCTTTAATTTCTTTCTTTCAAGCAAGTAATGGCTTCATAATTGCAGCCAGGGTCACCTCCTCCTCCTGCTCAGCTCGGGATCTTGTCTGCACACCACCTTACTCCATGTCAAAGATTAGACTCACTGCAGTACCTAAATTATCCACACTCCTGACACCAGTATTACGTCCCCACCCCACACTGCCACAGGCTCCAACAGAAGTAGTACAGTACAGGAAAAATGTTGCCCAGTAAGTTGTTCTTCCTATGGTCTGCCTTCAGGCGTACAGTACACAGGTCAGCTCAGACATCGCAAATAAACACTGACTTCCTAAGTTCACTATCTTTATTTTCCAAATGATTACACTGAATGCTTTCCAACTTCACTTCACTATTCTCACAAACACTGGTGCTATAGAAACTTTACTAACTGCAATCATACTTAATGCCTAACAACACTTCACTGTTCTTTTTCACAAGTACCAATGATGTACAAACTTCATTAACATTTCACTGTTAGCCTCTGTTTTCACAAGTACCAAAAATATATACAGTACACATCACTGATATTGCACTACACTGAAAACCGACTGATTTTGCTCTAGACTCTTCCCAATCCTTATGTAAACTTGCATTGTTCTAGAAAATTCCAGCTCACACTCGACGGGGGAACAGTTAAAACAGTTACCAGGTAGGAGACATCAAAACGTGCCAGACATCAAAACGTGCCAGAGCTCTCCCACCCTGCACAACACTAAATTATTTAGAATACAAACTTAAATTAAATTACATGATTTAACAATCAATCACATAAAACACCATTGAGAAAAAGAGCACAAAAATTAATGCATAACTTACGAAACAACAACGCTCACAAACAGCAGGCTAATTGGCAACTCTAACTCGTACCGGAGCTGGCTACTGTAAACACTGGGAAACTTCACCACTCAACAGGCAAATCTCGCTTCTTGACAATATAATACTTGTATAATGCGTTTTTCATTGTGTGTGTGTGTGTGTGTGTGTGTGTGTGTGTGTGTGTGTGTGTGTGTGTGTTCAGACAGACTGTGAAATCAATAAATTAGTGAAACACCTAGTACGTTCTTGAAATGAGTGTAAATTGAGTTGGGATAATTTAGGCTAGGTTAATTTAGGCTGCAGTTAGGTTAGACTAAGATAATGTAGGTTAAGTTTAGGTAAGGTTAGGTTAAGTTAATTTAGATGAACGCCAACCCAATACTTACCTACCTGACATAACTTGCCATTCATTATAATTAACCCAACCTAACCTAACGTACTGGGACATCTGTGGTACGGTGTTATCTACTGGCCATAACATCCTGTGCTGTCGGCGATTTATTTGTGAACGTGCTTCCCTTAAATACTGCAGCGCAGCAGACGTCCCTTCACCCTTCCCACCATCTTGGGTGATGGGGATCTCATTATGATTAATTAATTGATGGCTTTCGTGAGGGAGACTGGTTTGGTCATAGTATTTTTTTTTTTTTATGTGTCCGACTCTGGGCATAGGCTTCACAGCCTGCTCTCAAGGCCCAGCAGTCCTCCTACATACCAACACCTCTACATGTCACCACTTCGGCGCTAGCACTCACCGTCCATATTGAATACATGCTAGGGGTGTCTCATACAAGACTGGTGTATTGGTATTAGCGGGGGTATTTTTACGACATGTCGGCGGGTCTTCTGGTAGATCAGTAAAGCCTGATTCAATGAAATTCAAATCCTTAAACTGTTCCCTGCCCCAGCCAGGATTCAAACCTGGGTCCGTTAAGACTGCAGGCCACCTCTCTACCGATTGAGCCACCGCCTGTGTTAATTCCTTTTCCAAGTGAACATTTGTATATTTTGTATGATTTAATTAGGGTTGACGATTTATTTGGAATAGTTCCTGCTTATGACGGTTTTATTTCTTATACTGATGTCCTCAATATTTAACCATGTGCCTCGCCTGACAGATTCCCGTTGATGAGTGCAAATGTGTAATACAAAGAGGTACTGGTTACATACAGTTGAATGGGTTCAATTGGGTGATGTAATTCTATTTTTGTACTGTACATATCTTAATGTTTTGTATCCGTTTTTATTTATTTTTTAGTTTTCTTAATTGTTGATGTATATGAAACAGCTCTTGACTTGCTTGGTTCTCCTTCAAATATTGCTGTTCCGTATAGTAATGCCTGTGCCTCGCCTGAGAGTCAGCAGGTGATGAGAAGGAGCGTAATGTAGAGAGACATTACATATTTGCAGTCGCTTGTGTTCTGTCGGTCGAGGTATTTTACCTATTAATGTAAGCACATTGACTATTTAGTTTGATTTAGCTATTTGCATTTTTAGACCTTTCTATAGGGTGGCGATTAGTCTGGTAGGTTTATTGGTGTTATGATTTTTGGTTAGGTGTTTTTCTGTATGAATTGGTGATTAACCTTCTCTCAATATATGGCAGTATATTGGTAATGGACGTGCAGCTTATCCTTAACCACATCAAATATCTTTCCTGAACGCGACTGGAACGATGTGCAGTAACACAGTCATTGGAATATTCAGTCTAGTCCACTGACTTTGCCCCCAAAGATTTAATGATTGCTTTCTGAGGAAGAGACTCAACCGTAGATCATGAGGAACGTTCCAAGTCTCCGCGAGTTCCACAACTGACTTTGTGAGTAAGTCAGCCTGCTATGTCGTAAACATGACAATAACCAGTCACCCAGATCAGTGTGAAGGACTTGATGCATGAATGCAGTTTATTAATCATGCGGCCCTGCATCTCATGAGAATCAGTAGAGCAAGAGGTATGTCCCCAAATGTTTGAGGTAGAGATTGAATAAATGACAAATGAGTCATAACGAAAATATAGAGCGCATTCTATGGTTTTGCTAGTGGCAAACAGTTCAAAGGTAACCACAGATGTATAACACGGCAACTAAAACTTGAGGACATATTCATTCATTCACAAATTAGCAACCACACATTCACTCGACCTGAAGTCATCGGTGCACAATTGGTGGGACCCCAGATGACACCTGATGATGTTATCATTCAAGTAATGGGCCTCCAACTCCGGAGCCTTGGTCTTCGATGCTGGGAGCCATGAAAAATCAACACTGAAGTTGGGTGGCTTCCAAGGCAGTATATTTTTAAACAACCACAGTCATTCATGTTCACACCAAGCTTCTGAGTCAGTAAGCGGAGGTGAGTGGCAAGTGGGAGACGAACACCCCGCATGAGATGGAGGTGTTGATGCACGGGGGTGGAGGCCACATTGCCTATATCAGTATTTGAAAGGGTTCATATGCTGTTTGAGAAAAGAAGAAGATCCTGACGAATATAAAGGAGAGGTGCAGTCAAAGAAACAGTTTTCTTCCCACTTCCATCTGAAGAAATTATACAACTGGCGATATAACAACGCATGTTTCAAATGCTTCGAATTTTCCGCTATGTATTCGTGACACTCTGGGAAGATACCTGTGTCTGTGCCTCTGCATTCACCTTACCTCCACTTCAATTATGATCTACACCTGTACAACTTAAGGCTCCAAGAAACATTTGCAAACACATTGTGTTTCACATCTAACCTCCTCAGTGTGGCATCAGGTACTGACCCATGCACCTGAGAGCCATAGTCCAGCTTAAATAAAATTAGGGACTTATACATCCTTAATCATTTTTATGTCTGCTTCCCATGTAGTAATTGCTAGGTACTTAAGGGCATTTAATGGTTTATCACAACGAAGAAGAAAATCATTAAAACGAAATTTAAAATTCCATCATCAATCAATATGTATCCCCAGAGGTTTTACAGAATTCTGAAAAGGTACTGGCTGATTATCCAAAGTCAAATCCAAGACAGGGACGTTACGGGTGATAAAACAAGAGCATCACACTTAAGAACAGAAAACTTAAGTCCCCGCTGCAAGGCCCACTGGTGGACGGAATCAAGGTCTACTTGAATCTGCCCAGCCAAAAATTGCGCATTACAGGAGGAACGCCACATTGTACAACTGTCAGCATGGTGTAAGTATTTAAGATTCCTCTGGATGGGAGCTGATGACAGTATATCATTAATCGTAATATTGAACAAAGTAGGGCTAAGCACGTTCCCCTTAGGCACTCCGATTTAATGGGTAAAAACATCTACTATTATGTAATGGGGCAGGTTCCTAGAGAAAGTTGCCTCCCTCAATAATCTGGAAAGAAGAATGAGCAAATCAATTTTTAAATCTAAACTGTAGAGCTTCATTCGTGTTCAGTGTAACCACGTCATGTCACAGACTTTATGGATGTCCTAGAACACCTCTGTCATGGATTCTTTATTGACAGATGCTTACAATACACAATGCTCCAAATTTATTAAATGATATAGTGAAATAATTTTATGGAAGCCACATGCCGATCATTTAACGAATTCTTCAAAACTAAAACAAAAAGAGGCCTATTATTAACCATCCTTTCTACGACTTTACATAGACAAAAAGTCAACACAAGAGGAAGAAATGAAGTAGGATTCATAAAACGACCTGCATAAAGTGCCATGCGTTTGGGAACGTTAACGACACCCAAAGCTCACTGTAAAATCCTAGCAGCATAATCAGGGTTCCTGATTAAGATTCTGGATCATACCGTATGTGACTGTACTGTATCTGGTCCGGGAGTGGTGTCTCTATAGGATTTTAGGGCAAAGAGGTTCAGATGCTGGAGTGAAAGTAATGAGAGAGGGCAGTGTTTGGAAACACCCTACACTGTTGTTTGTAGATGATACTGTGTTGTTAAGTGAAGACGAGGGGGAGCTGCAAAGCTTGGTGGATGAGTTTTGGGAGAGTGTGTAAGGAATGGAAGCTAAAGGTGAATGTAGGGAAGAGTAAAGTTGTGGTGTTCGAGAGATGTTAAGTCAGTGAATGTACAGTGAGGATGGATCATGAGGAAATGGAAAATGTGAGTACGTTTAAGTACTTAGGTAGTGTGGTGAGTAAGGATGGAAGTTTGGAGGGTGAAGTGCTTGAGAGGATACAACAAAGAAGAAAGGTTGCTGGTTCCTTGAAAGCAGTGATAAGAAACAGGGAAGTGAGTTTACTACAGGACGGTATTGTGAGACCAACTCTAACGTATGGAAGCGAAGCTTGGACCTTGTTGGAGGGACACAAGTCAAGAGTGAGAGCAGTGGAAATGAGTTATTTGAAAGGAGCATGTGGAATCACATGGAGAGACAGACTGAGAAATAAGGATGTGAAAGAGCATTGTGGTGGGGATGTGGATGTGATAGGAAGTGTTAGGAGAAACACACTGATGTGGTTTGGCCGTGTGGGAAGGATGGAGAGTGAAAGACTGACGAGGAGAGTGTATGTGAGTGAGGTGGAGGGGGAGAGAGGGAGGAAGAGGCCAAGGATGAGATGAAGGGAGGTAGTGGAGAGGCATATGAGAGAGGGGTGTGTGAGTTGGGAGCAGGGCAATGAAATGGCAGGGGACAGGGCGACATGGAGGCGATTTGTCTGTGGCCACCCCGTATGGGATTAAGGCGACTGGCAATAGACAGATAGACAGAGGTTCAGTCATGCTGGGTTGACGCTCTCTGCTGAAGGGACTATATTGATAAGCCGGTGGGACCTAATTATCAAATAGTCTCCTTCCTGGTCTGCATTACCATTTGTCCGAAGGATAGCTCTGTAGTTTACTATGTTGGCATGAACTGATTTCCATTAATCAACTACTCAACTGCAAAACCGGAGAACTCTAGAGTGAACTGTTATGTGAATGTGGTTGTTGTGCTGAGTTGCATACTTGGACTATTGTGCACTTGTAATATTGAATGATATCATTGTTGTGAGAATGAGTATATTGTGTGTTGGTGGCATGTACATTGAGTGAACTTGTTTATTTTTAATATATTTATATTCATAAGCTGAATTTTTGTTCATTTCTTTGATATTGGATGAAATCAGAGAATATCAACTGGCCAGATTGTCACCGTTGCTATGAAATATTCAGTTCTTTGACATCTGTAACCATACACCTCCACATGTCACCACTTCGGCGCTAACACCCATCGTCCATTCTAGGGCTGTCTTATACAGGACTGGTGTATTAGTATTTGTGAGGATGTTCTTTCGGCATGCTTGCAGGTCTCATGGTAGATCAAGGAAGTTTGTTTAACGAAATATTATACTCGTATTCTGTTCCTTGCCCCAACCGGGAATCGAAATTGCGTCCTATGGAACCTGAGACCACTTCTTTACCGACTCGACCACCGGCACCACCGTCTAGTCCTAGTAAACTGGCGATATTCAATTGTCCACCAAGTTCTCTCGTCTGTTCCTCTCTGTCCATCTACAGCAGTGGTTCTTAACCTTTTTACTACCACGTCCCCTCTAGGAGTTGGTCCTTCCCTCCAGGCCTCCCTCACGTCCTCAACCAACTTGATAACATTCCCTCCCAGATTTTAAAAACTGAAAAAAAAAAAATGGGTGTGTTTAGTCTTTGTATTGAGCATGAATTCTGTGTAAACAATATACCCAGCATAATTAATGAGGTTACTTTCTTACATTTTTATTAAGATACTTGACACTGCTTCTTAGCTACCAGTTCTTGAATGCGTGGTCGAATGCCAGAGAGTGCACAACGTAAGTCCCCTTCAACGTTCAACCGGTTTCTGTACTTGGTCTTGATGGCAATGAGGATGGAAGATGCAGCTTCACAAAGATACGTGGATCCAAACATTGTCAGAATCCGAAGTGCTTGATGTGAGATCAGAGGATAAACAGGAAGGTACTTGACCCAGAACGCCTCACGGTCCAGTTCTTTGAAGTCTTCCTTAGCTGAGGAGTTGAATTTTAATTCAAGAAACTCTTCCTGCACTTCATCCGAAACATCAGCTACTTCACACTGAAATGGGTTCCTGATGAATTTCCAGGCTTCACGCTTCTCATCTATATCTGGGAAGTATCTAATTAATTCTGCCTTCAAGTCAGTCAGATGAGTGATTATTTGTTTCTTTAACTCAGAAGCAAGGTAACTGTCAGTGAGAGCAGAATCAAGTTACTAAAACTGGCTGTATTTCCACCCCGAATTTGACATTTCCAGAGTTCGAGTTTGGCAATGAAAGTTGGAATGGTGTCGTGGTGCATGATGATGTTGATGTTTTTCCCTTGTAGTTTAAGGGTGATTTTTTTTTTATGCGTGGAAGAAGGAACCAAAGGCCATGAGCCCGCAATAAGAGTTCCCTCCAAGAGAAAAACAAAATACAAGAGAGAGCCAAATTCATGATCCATTCATTACGAGATGCCTGGACACACTGCGTTTGAAAGACTGGAGATCATACGCAGCAGGAAATACAGACAGAGGGAGACAGTTCCAGACTTGACCTGTTGCATAAATGAAAGACTGGGAGTAACGGTTAACTCTTGCATTAGAGAGTTGGACAGAAAAGGGACGAGAGTTTGCTGCTAGACGGGTGCTACGCGCCCGTCGTAGAGGTGGAGGAATGCATGCAGACAGTTCAGACGAGCAGTGACCATTAAAGTAGCGACAGAAAAGAGATAAAGGTGCAACAGTGCGGCGAAGAGACAGAGGTTGAATGGAGTCAGTAAGAGGAGGAGAGCTAATGAGACGAAAAGCCTTTGATTCCACCCTATTGAGAAGAGCTATATGTGGGGAGCCTCCCCACACATGAGAGTTGCACTCCACACAGGGACAGATAAAACCCCTGTATAGGGTCAACAACTGTGCAGGGGTAAAGAAAGAACGGAGTCGGCTTAGTTCACCCAATCTCTTGGAAGAAGATTTAACAAGAGATGCAATATGATCTTTCCAAGATAAGTCCCGAGTAAATGAAACCCCAAGCATGCTCAAGGATGATGCAGGATTAAGCTGAATATTATTAAACATTAGTGGGTATACCTGTGGAAGATTTTAACGGGTTGATAGGTGTAAGAACCGAGTCTTAAATGCATTAAAAACAACAAGATTATTTTTACCCCAGTCAGAGATACGAGCCAAGTCAGACATTAGGTGACCCATAGCCTCATCCCTTGTTTGTTGAAGGAACTGCTGAGATGGGGGTTGTGGGAACCGAATGGAAAGGTGAAGGGTGGAGTCATCAGCGTATGAGCGGATAGGGTTAGATGAACAGCTCAGGTCATTGATGAATAAAAGGAAGAGAGTTGATGATAGGACAGAGCCCTGAGGAAAAAAAAATGTTGATAGATCTAGGAGAAGAACGATGGCAGTCGACAACAGAGGCTATAGAACGACCAGAAAGGAAGCTAGCAATGAAGGCACAGATAGAAGGATAGAAACCATAAGAGGGCAGTTTGGAAATTAAGGATTTATGCCAGACTCGATTGAAAGCCTTTGAGATGTCAAGTGCAATGACAAAGCATTTGCCAAAGTCCTGAAAGGGGGATGACCAGGAGTCTGAAAGGTAGGTGAGAAGATTGCCAGTGGAGCGTCCTTGACGGAAACCGTACTGACGATCAGAAAGAAGGTTGTGATAGGAAAGATGCCTTAAAATTTTTCTATTTGAGAATTGTCTCGAAAACTTTTGAAATACAGGACGTTAAAGCAATTGGGCGATAGTTGGGGGGTTGGGAGTGGTCACCCTTCTTTGGAACAAGCTGAATGAGAGCAAACTTCCAGCAAGAAGGAAAGGCACAAGTTTGAAGATAAAGGCGAAAGAGTTTGCCTAGGCAGAGTGTAAGCACAGAAGCACAGTTCTTGAGAACAGCAGGAGGGACTCCATCAGGCCCATATGCCTTGTTAGTACTGAGGCCAGTGATGGCAGATAATACATCAGCTGAAGAAATTTTAATGTCAGGCATGAGGAAGTCAGAGGCGGAAGGTGATGGAGGAACAGCACTGGAATCGTCTAAGGTGGAATTGGAGGAGAAAGTCTTTGCAAAGAGATCTACTTTATCAGAAGAAGTAATAGCTACAGAACCATCAGAGTAGAAAAGACGAGGGAAGGATGATGAGATAAAGTTGTTAGAAAGGTTTTTGGCAAGGTTCCAAAAGGAGCGGGAAGAATTCGAGTTGGAGAGTTGAGAACACTTAGTACGGATGAAATTATTTTTAGCACAGCGAAGAACAGACTTAGCACGATTCCGGGCAGAAACGTAAAGATTATGTGATTCAGGGGTGGGTTGGCTCCGGTACCTTTTGTAGGCCCTCTCCTTGTTGCGGACAGCATTAGAACAAGCGTGATTAAACCAAGGCTTTCTTGCATTAGTCAAAGGATATGACAAAGGAATGTATGCTTCCATGCCTTAAAGAATAACCTCCGTAACGCGCAAGGCACACTCAGATTGCTCCCGGCCATGGAAGCAATAATCATTCCAGGGAAAATCAAAGTACTGCCTGAGGGCCTCTCAATCCGCGGCTCCAAAATGCCACAGGCGACGTTTCCGTGGAGGGTCCACAGGCCGTACCGGAGTGATAGGACAGGTTAAGGTGATAAGGTTGTGATCAGAGGAGCCCAATGGAGAGAAAAGATTAACAGTGTAAGCAGAAGGATTAGTTGTAAGGAAGAGGTCAAGTATGTTGGAGCTCTCTCCAAGGTGGTCTGGGATATGGGTAGGGTGCTGTTCAAGCTGCTCTAGGTCATTTAGGATAGATAAGATGTAGGCTTGTTCACCAGGTCGATCAGTGAAAGGAGAGGAGAGCCAAAGGTGGTGGTGAATATTGAAATCTAGAAGGGAGATTTCAGAGAAAGGAGAAATGGATAGAATGTGTTCCATCGTAGAAGTAAGATAGTTGAAGAATTTTTGGTAGTCAGTAGAATTAGGGAATAAGTAAACAGCACAGATATATTTAGTCAGAGAATGACAGGAAAGCCAAAGCCAGAGTGTAGAGAATTCAGAAGAATCGAGTTCAGGAACACGAGAGCAAGATAAGTCGTTGTGTATGTATATAAACAACAGCCACCTTTGGCTTTGAAATGAGTATAGAGAAAGTTGGAGGATACAGAAAAGGGTTTGCTGTCAGTTGCCTCAGACAGCTGAGTCTCAGTTAGAAAAAGAAGGTTAGGTTTAGAGGAGGAGAGGTGATGCTCAACAGAGCGAAAGTTAGAAGAAAGGCAGCGAATGTTGCAGAAATGAAGAAGAGGAGAATCAGACAGTGGTTCCAGGCACCTCAAGTCGTCACCGGGAGAGGGGCAGAAGGTATTCAGTGCTTTGAAGATGTCCACCAGGTAAGCTAGAGACAGCAGAAAGTCTTTAGACTGGAATTTGTCATGGAGATCTGCCTTCTGCTGCGATTCTAGAAATGTTGCCACTTCTTATCGTAGTTCATAAAGCCATCCAACCATGTTTCCCTTTGAAAGCCACTGTACGTTTGTGTGAAAAAGCAAGGCTTGATGTTCAGATTCCATATCCTTACACAGCAGTTTGAAGAGACGACTGTTTACTCCAGTTTTGATAAAGTTGACTACCTTGATAGCCACGTTCAGGACATCCCTCATTTCAATAGGTAGAGTTCTGGATGGTAAGACTTCACGATGAAGTATGCAGTGTGTACCAACAACAGATGGACTTCTTTCTATCACCCTTGTTATGAATCCAGACTGCAGATCAAGCATGGCTGGAGCTCCATCATACACACCCCTACCAGCGAGTCCCAGGAGAGTTGATTTTTCTGAAAGAAGTTTGATACCACATGAGAAATAACTGCTGCTGTTGTACAACTTTCCATGGGGTGGCAGAGGAGCATTTCCTCTTTTACACTGTTGCCTGACACGAAACGAGCATACATCAGTAGCTGACAACGCTGAGCAATGTCAGTCGTTTCGTTACACTGGATGGCAAATACAGGAGAAGCTCTTACTTGGTCAAGAATTTGATCTTTGATGTCTTGAGACATTTCATCGATCCTTGCCTTGACGATATCGTTTGATAGAGAAATTTGGGAAAGGTTGTTTGCACAATCTTTCCCCAGAATAAGTTCTGCCGCACGCAGTAGGCTTGGTTTTATGAGAGTTTGTCCGATGTTATGGATCTTCTTTCACTTTGCAATCAGCAAGGCGATCTCATAGAAAGCCTCAACAACCTTTGAAGTTTGTTGCAGACATGCCCCACACCCGTCCATCTTAGCTTTCTTCAAAGATTGTCATTATGTTTCAGAGAATGCCTTGGGCTTGTCAGCTAGAGCAGGATGTGTTGTCCTCAAGTGGCGTTCCAAGGGTGAGGGTCGCATTCCTTCATTGCTCAGAGTCTTGTAACATATCACACCTCCGTGTCACCCTTTGGGAGGGAAACGAATCCAAATCGAATATATCCATCAAGATATATTCCGCTTCTTTGCACTCATTGGGAATTATCTGATTTGCATTGGACAACACAAATATGTAAGCAAAACATAAGGCACGTGTAATCTAAGATAAACATCTCCGTATGATCATAAACGTCACAACATGATCATTAAGAAACACAACATGATCATAAACACCACAACATGATGATAATCACAACCATATAATCAACAGCAAACACAACATGATCAGAAACACTACATGGTCATAAACACCACCACATGATTATTAACAAACATCACGCGATCATAAACAACCCCTGATTATTAACAAACATCACAACATGGTCATAAGCACCACTACATGATCATATCGCCACCACATGATATAAAAGATTTCACAACATGGTCATAAGCACCACTACATGATCATAAACACCACCACATGATTACTAACAAACACCACATCATTGACAAAAACACAACATGATTATTAAGAAACAAATCAGCATGATCATAAACACAACATTACCATAACCACCATATGATTTTAAGCGCTACCAGCTTCTTATAAAATACAACTGGAATTCAAAACTTACAAAGAAAAGAGCAGCACATATGTGTTCACATTCACCAATATACTTTAGCCTTTAGGGCCGCTTAAACCATTTTTAGGTAAATGTAACAACTGAGATAAAACATACCTCAACAGGCTCAACTCTAGAAATATGTGAAAGAAGAGGAGTAATTATTACGGGTGTGTGTGGGAGACAGGCTGACAAATGAGGATGTAAAAGAGCGTTGCGGTGTGGATGTGTATGTGATAGGAAGCGTTAGGAGAAATACACTGAGGTGGTTTGGCCATGTGGAGAGGATGGAGAGTGAGAGACTGACGAGAAGAATGTATGTGAGTGAGGTGGAGGGGGAGAGAGTGAGGGGGGAGGCCAAGGATGAGATGGAGGGATGGAGTGGAGAGGTATATGAGAGAGGGGGGTGTGAACTGGAAGCAGGGCAGTAAAATGGCGGGGGACATTGCGACGTGGAGGCGATTTGTTTGTGGCCACCCTGTATGGGATAAAGGTGTCTGGCAATAGATATAAATAGATAGATAGTGTGTGGGAGGCGACTGACACTGAAGGCCCGGTTCGTTCATTCGTTAACAGATTTCCTTCACATATAGTGCATGCTGGGCCATATATTAGCCTGGTCAGTGGGCTGATTAAAAAATAGTAAAGGGGAAGACAGGGCCTGGGGATTGCCCAGCACACACGCCCTGTGTCCTGGCTGGCATTGTGGTGTAACGCATAAGGACATTTAAACTTAATAAGTACAGAAAATGGTAAGCCTAGAAGCGTATAGAAAACTAAAATTAGTGATGGAGGTACTTTTGTATTTTTTTTCATAATCATGTCAATATTAGCCACACTCTTGTTAAGAGAATTAAAAATAAAATTAGAGAAATACCTACTTTTTCCCCCGGGCTCGTGCCCCCCCTGGAAATTACTCACTCCCCCATAGGGGATGCACACCCAGCTTAACAACCTCTGATCTACAGGTTTTCATCTCTAACCTTCCATTTGATTTCTTCTGCTTAAAAAATAAAAATAAAAAAATAAATAAAAGTTCACGTCAGTTTCAGCCCTATAATTCTGATTATTGTTCGCCATCTTTGTTAGTTCAACTGCATGTAAGACACATCGATTAGAAGTAAAATACTTGCAAATTTACCTACACATGTGTTTAATGGCATTATGTACCAATAGTGTGTTTTTTTACTAAAACACGAACAAATGGTGATCTGATATACTCACAATGATTTTGTTATCAACAATTTCATTATCGTGACTATAACTTTCATATATCACAGATAGTAGTAGTTTTCATATGCTTTTTATATCTGACATCACCTTGCTGGATATTCGCCCTTCTCTTCATTACCGCAGAAATACTGCAAAAGTATTTACACAGAGATGATGTGACTCTTTGGTCTTGTAATATGTATATCTTGAGATTTGGTTAGAGTTATTGAGCTAGATGAAGGCAGAAGTTTAAGATGAATACAGGGAGTTGATCTTGATTTATTATCTTCAAGGAAAGTCTAAGTTAAGCAGTGTATGTATTACACAGGAACGTAATTTACTCAGTCTCGTCGGACCCCTCTTCTTATTTCCTCTCGCCATGACGTTTTGCTTCTATGGGTAGCCCCTTTCTGATCTCTAATCCCAACATTCTTATTTAGCAGGGATCGCGTCACGTAGGCTGCACTGTCGTTGGAAGATTCTAGAACCCTGTATGTCTGTGTGTATGTAGTGCTTCTGGTGCCCACTGGCATACTGTTGATTAAGTCCTGCTGAACTCATTTCCTTTGGTCGATTCTCGCTGACATATTTCCTATTCTCACACCTTGGTTGGTTCTATCTATCTTTCTATATATATCTCTATATATATATATATATATATATATATATATATATATATATATATATATATGAGTTGTATTATTATAATATGGAGCCCTGACATCGCTCGGTCACGCCAGCTGACGGTCCTCCGACAGCAATCATCATTGACATATTCCTATTAATACATAACACTGATTATAATATTGCATACTGTAGATATAATATTCATGTTAATATTGCAATGATCCAGTAATATTACATTTTAAACAAGTTGAATACATAACTGAACAAATGCAATATGGTTAAATTGGTTATAGAATATTGTGTGACATAAAGATGTGTATGTATAACAGTCATATGCATATATGCAAAAAAAAAATAGTTCAAAGTTAAGATTAGAGTAAGAGCTATTTATATTTTATGTAGAGATGATGATACTGGTATACTTCTATATCATGTGTCATTCCAATTTTTTCTATTTTTTTCTTAAAAACATAAAATAAAATTAATACTGTATACAAAATATGTACACTTCATTCAGGGGGGTTTACTTGAATTCGTACTCTACCCCCTCTAAATACTGAATCCAAGTTTGCAATTCTTGCATGCATTCTGTGCATTGCGAACAGCACTACTGCACATACAATACAGGAGATTATAAAGACAGTAGGTGCTGGGCTATACACATATTATGGGTTGAACATACTCAAACTCAAATCATCCCAGGGCTTCATTGTTTCACTGATTAGTTGCATAGTTTCAAATTTAGGTGAAGTCAACTTAATACTTGTGCTCATGTTTAAGTCCATCTTAGGTAGTGGGTGGAAATGTTTGTGTGTATGATTGAGGATGGCATAGTGATTGTTGGTGGATAAAGTGGACATGGATGGTGTAAGTACCGCACAGTAGTCTGGTGCTATGTATAATCCTGACGCTGAAGTACGAGCTGGTGGTATATCTGGGCACACTTTGTAAACTGATGTGTTATAAGTGAAATAAAAAAAACTGTGAGTGTCCGATGCGTTCATGGTGTACAAGCTTATCTGAAGCAAAAGTGAAGTAGCAGTGATGATGAATGTTGAGATTTCTTATGATAGCCAAGTTAGGCTGAAATGTGAAGATGTACGCAGGACAAAGGTGAACAGCATGTAAGGATGTGCGGCACTTTCGTTCAATCGTTCATTCACTGGCGAAAGTGACAGCGTTCCGTCTCTTGGAGACCATGATGAGTTCGGTGTCTGTGTTGATGTTGATGATGACCAAAGTGTTATTATTCTTAGAAGGGAAGGGGTGTATTTGGTATACTGTGAACAGGTCGTCAGTTATGAATGGTACATGAACTACTACTGATGGTGGTGTTAGCGTTGCTTCTAAATATGGATAATATTGCATGAAATCCCTACTTTGGAACAGAGGCTTCCATTTATGTTTATGTATGCCTTGACTAATTATCTGACAGCTCATGAACTGGAAGTAGGGCAATTGTGATGTTGCCATTACCGGCATTCGAAATTCCTTGCAAAAGTGCTCTGTAACGAACTCTAGTGTTGTATAATTGGAGTAGAATTGTGTCAATGTGTTCCGTGATGATGGAGATGTGTTGGAAAAGTGTTCTATTCCCTTTCATGGCATTTATTTTATCTACACTTTGGAGAGCTATGTTTTCTGCCTTTTTTTATTTTTCATGATTGTCTTCATTGCTGAGTTATGTCCGGCAGTGAATTTATCTTGGTATGTTAGTATCAGAGCTATTTTATTAAATTTGTTTTTTATTTCTTTAAGGTCTTCCTCTGTAGCCAATCCAATGATGTTCCCAAGAATTGCACCACCCAGGTCAAACAAACCTCACTTTTGGCGAGTACGTGTAATGTTGTTCGTGTTGCTCAATACCTCTGTTCCATGAGTTGGGAGATCTTGGATCATGATGAGCATAGTTGACTTCGCCTGTTCTATCTTCCATTTCGCTAACTTCACTATGTCATCCACTTCCTTTGTGTTACGTGCTTGTGAAACATAGCCTCCTATCATGAAGTCCAGGGTCATCATGGGTTTGGCGATGTTCTCTGGATAAGAAGGTAATTCGTATAAGTAATCCAAACCGATTTCAATACTCATGACATATTTTACGATTGACGTCGTGGCCGTTGGAGTTATGAGGCATCCTTGCCGTACTATGTGTTGGGGGTCTAAGTGAGCATATCCTCTTGCTATGTAGAGGAGAATCCCTAGTATAAGTCCCTTCATCGTTACCTACTGACAAAAAATCGATTCTTTTTCTAATATGGTCATGCTGTGGTCGATGATAGTGATGATGTGCGTTACGGTTGACTAATGGAGAACAATAATTTGCCTGTTATTTCATTTATAGAAGGAGTTAAACTGATATTAAAATCATGTAAATGATGTACTGTGGATTTTTGTTTTTTTTGGAACAGTTACACCTATGTTTGATTGTTTGCTATGTGACCTTTATTTATTTTCGTAATTATTGTTGTTTTCTTGGTTGGTTTCATGAGTTATGTTCGTTTTTTTGTGGTATCCGAGGCTGTATAATTATTTGAAAGTTCCCTTGAAACTCGTTTTAAATGGTCAATATGAACTTGTTTCTCTCCGCCAATTGACAGTGATCTAATTACAACTTTGTTTGCTTTTATGTTAATTACTCTGTATGGGTCCTCAAATTTCGGGGATAATTTATTGTCTCTCGTATGAATGATACCATAGGCAATGTCTCCTAAGCTGATAGATGAGTCTCTTGCTTTTTTATTACATGCCTCCGCCATTTCTTCCTTGGACATCGTTATTTGTTTTTTTACTCTTTTATGTATGTCCTGGAATTCACTTAAATGGAGTTTAGAGTAATCATCGTAGTTGTATATGGTCAGTTTTTCACCTTCTAGAATATTATATGGTAGTTTTTTATCTGCCACATATATAATGAAATGTGATGTGTCTCTACAGACTTATTTATAGATGCATTAACTGATGCTTCTACTCTGGGAATCCAATCATCCCAGCTTGCATAATTTTCACTGAGAATTTGTTGTAGTACATCTAATACTTTTTTTGTTTTGTCTCTCTACTAACCCATTGGATGCTGGGTGATAGGCTAAAACGTTAACCTTTTTCTTATTGTATTGTTTACATATTTCATGTAAGATATCAATATTAAATTCGCCTCCATTATCGGTAATTAGTACCTTTGGGGTAGTAAAGCGACATATTACATTATTTATTATTGCCTTTGCTACTGTCTCTGCTGTTTTATCCGTAATTGGGGCTAAAATTACATAACGGGAATAATGATCTGTTGCTACGAATAGGTACTGGTTATTATTGCATGATAACGGCATCTTGAGTAAATCAACCGCGACATCATCCCATGGTTGATGTGATACTGGGTAATTACCTGCAGGTACAGGTGCGACTGGGTGTCCTTTGTGTTTTGCACATGATTCTCATTTGTCTATATGATTGTTTATATCTTTTCGTAATGATGGCCAGTTATATAACAGATGGGTTTGTCTGAATCCTCTGTCCTTCCCAGGATGTCCTGCATGTGGGCTATCGTGTATTGTTCATAATATATGGGGTATCATGTCATCAGGTACCACTAATTGTTTATTATTTCTTTGGCATTTTGGTTGTCCTGAGTTGATCATCTATAAGGCATTATTGATTACTGTGAATTGTTCAAGTGGTACATGTAGTTAGGGTAATTGTATGTCATCTCCACTTTCTAACTTGTATATAACTTTAGACCATGTTGGATCAAGTATTTGTGCTTCCGTGATTTCATCGTGGTTTGGGATGTTTCCTTTGAGATATAATGCCACGACCTGAATTGTTTTCGGGTTCCTGGATAATGCATCGGCTACTAGATTCATTTTGCCTTGTATGTAATGAATGTGTACATTGTAGTTTTCGACTGTACATTTCCATCTTGCTCTCCTCCCTGAGAGGAGTTTTTCTTTAAACATACCCATTAGCGGTTTATGGTCGGTGAATAAGTGTATTTCATAATCATATACCAAATCTAGAAACTTTTGTAATGCCATAACCACTGCAAGTGCCTCTAAGTCTGTAGTGCAATAAATTTTCTCTGCAGCTTTTATTTGTCTGCTGGCAAATGCAATTGGTTGATTCTGCCCTCTTCTATCTTCTTGCATCAATACAGCCCCTAATCCTTTAATTGATGCGTCTGTACAAATAATAAATGGTTTTGTGAAATCCGGATATGCCAAACATGGTGCATACGTGTTTTTATTTTTATTTTTTTTTTTGTTAGATGCTTGTTTTTGTTCTTCTCCCCATTGGAATATAGCATCTTTCCTGAGTAGTTGGAACAGAGGAATGGCTATTTGAGAGAACTGTTTAATGACTGACCTATAATACCCTGCTAGACCTAAAAATTGTTTAACTTCGTCTGTCGTAGTGGGTTCTGGGAAGTCTCTCACTGCCTATATTTTGTCATCGGAGGTGTGAATACCTTCAGCATTTAATATGTGGCCTAAGAATTTTATTTCCTTAAAGCAAAATTTGCATTTAGAAAGCTTAATTTTTAAACATCACCAAGCTTTTGTAAGAGTAGGTCTAATTTCTGGAGATGTTCTGTGATATCTTTCGTTGCTACAACTATGTCATCAAGAAAAACAAATATTCCATGTCCTAAAATTCCGGACAACACGTAATTCATAAGATGCTGCAATGTGCCTGGTGCTGTCTTCAATCTCATTGACATTCTCCTGTACTGATAATGCCCTGCATTTGCAGAAAATGCAGTGTATTTACGTGACTCATGATCTAATGGAATTTGATAGTATCCATTGAGTAAATCTATCCTGGATAATACATTATTTTCTGGTCAAAAATTCCGTAGGATGCCAATAAGCAATGGCATGGGAAACCGGTCTGGGATTGTATGATTGTTTAGTTTATGGTAATCTACTACCCCACGCATTTCTCCATTTCGTTTGGCCATGAAGAATAATGGGGCATTCCACGGGGAGACTGATGGCTCAATAATTCCAAGTTTTAACATTTCATCGATATACTTGTTTGCGAGTATACGTTGAGATTGTGGGACTCGATAGGCAGGTACGAAAATCGGTGGTGTGTCTGGGTACACGTTAATCTTGTGATTAATTAGGTTAGTACACCTTAATTGTTCTCCGGGTAATGCTATGGTGTCCCTATGTTTTTCCAACAGGTTTAACAAATCAGTTTTTTCAAAAAATTCACCTTGAGTGAATTAAATTCTCTTTTATGATTTCTCTATCCGTAGATTTTATTTCACTTGTCACTCCATCATGGGGGCGAACTTTTTTCATTATTAACTATACAAGTCCCCTTTTTCAACTGCATTTCCCCATTCATGTGATTAATTAGGAATATCTGAGTTTGTCCATCGTCGTTCATCTGATATAATGCGTTTTCTACTGACAATCCTTTCACCTTACATAATTCTTCCAAGATAAGAACAGCACAATTTTTTAACTTGCACTTTAAGGTAACTTTCATGTAGGCGTTAGGCGGTATAACTGATTGTAGAAAAGATGGTTTTTAGGCGTAGGCCGTTCGTTACTGCCACCAACTATATATGTGACTCTTTGGTCTTGTAATATGAAAATCTAGAGACTTGGTTAAAGTTATTGTGCTAGTTGAAGACAGGAGAGGTTAAAGATGAATACAGGGAGTTGATCTTCATTTATTATCTTCAAGGAAAGTCAAAGTTGAGCAGTGCATGTATTACACAGGAACATAATTTACGAAGTCTCGTCGGATCCCTCTTCTTTTTTCCTCTCTCCACTACCTGTCGGTTCTATGGTTAGCCCCTTTCTGATCTCTAATCCCTACATTCTTGTTTAGGAGGGATAATGTCACGTGGGCTACACCGTCGTTAGAGATTCTAGAATCATGTAGGTCCGTGTGTATGTAGTGCTTCCGGTGCCCACTGGCATACTGTTCATTAAGTCTTGCTGAATTCATTTCCTTAGATCGATTCTCGCTGACACACTTCCTATTCTCACACCTTCGCTGGTGCTATCTATCTATCTATGAGTTGTATTATTATAATATGGAGTCCTGACAATGATAGAATTAATGACAATATCCTTGAAAATATATGTCACATTATGCAACCATTCCGGACTTTGGCGAAAGCTTTGCCATTGCAAATTACATCTTAAAGGCTTTCGATAGAGTCTGGAATAAAACTTTAATATCCATTTGCCCCCTTCAGGTTTCTATCTTTAGATCTGTGACCTCATCTCTAACTTTCTATTAGGTCGTTGCTGTTGTAGTGGGCCAGCATTCTACTCTTAGAGCTGTCAACATGGTGTTCCTCTTGGCTATGTCCTACCACGAACTCATCTCTTCCTTATATTCAACAATGACCTAAACTGTACATCTAACCCTATCCACTCATACAGTGATGATTCCACCCTTCGCCTTTCCATTTGCTTCCCACAGCGTCCATCTCAGCAGCTGCAACAAACAAGGGATGAAGCTATGGCACACCTAATGTCTGACTTGGCACATATCTGTCATTAGGATCAAATTAATCTTGTTTTTAGTGCATCAAAAACTCAGGTCCTACATCTTTCGAAACTTCAAAATCTTGCTGAGGAGTGTCTTCTATTTTTTAACAATGTCCAACTCCACCATGCATCAACACTGAGCACACCTGGGTTTCATTCATTTCGGATTTATCTTAGAAAGATCATACTACTTCTCTTGTAAAATCTGCCTCCAAAATATCAGGTTTGCTAGGCCGACTCCTTCTTTACCGCTGCACAGTTGTTGACTTTATATAGATCTTTTGTTCGCCCCTGTGTAAAATACAACTCTCATGTGTGCGGAAGCTCCCCATATACAGCCGTTCTCATCAAGGTGGAGTCAAAGTCATTTCGTCTCATTAACTATCCTCCTCTTACTTGCTTCCTTCAACCTCTATCTTTTCGCTGTACTGTAGCATCTTTATTACATCCCTGACTCTGCCAGTCCAGTAGTTCCAGGTGTGGATGGTTCGTCAGACCATCTCTGGACGTTTCGGGCTCTGTGCCCATGACATTTGTCATTGGCTAACAGTATCAGCCTAGGGAAAAGGGTAATCCTGCTCAAAGAGAGAAATCAGAAATTCCTCTTCAAGAATTTCAAGAAACATTGCTGCTGTAAAGCGTCCATCAGTGAGAGAGAAATCCACACCATGGAGACACACACATCCCCACAAGTTTCATTTGACATGCTGGCTACGTGCTTCTTCATGAATATTTTGGGCCTTGTATCTGTTACTAGGAAAATAAGACAAATACCATTTGGTGAGCTGTTACACCAGTGGTTTTTATGCAGTGGGGTATGTTCTTGGTTCAGTTGGTTTGTCTGTCTCTCCTCCCGGTTGTGAACATCTTACTGAAAAGAATATCACAGGTAAGGAATATATTGAAGACTAAGCAGAAGCTTACACTATCAATCTTTCCTCTCCGTTGGGCTCCTACGATCACAACCTTATTACCTTAACTTGTCCTATCGTTCAGGTACGCCATGTGGACCCTCCAAAGAAACGTTGACTGTGGCACTTTGGAGCTGCAGATTGGGAGGCCCTCAGGCAGTACTTCTTTGATTTTCCTTGGAATGATTATTGTTTCGATGGCCGGGAGCCATCCGAGTGTGCCTTGCACATTACGGAGGGCATGGAAGCATACATTCCCTTCTCATATCCTTTGACTAATGGAAGACTGCCTTGGTTTAATCACGCTTGTTCCAATGCTGTCCACAACAAGGAGAGTGCCAATAAAAGATACCAGAGCCATCCCACCCCTGAATTGCATCATTTTTATGTTTCTGCCCAGAATCGTGCTAAGTCTGTTCTTCACTCTGCTAAGAATAATTTCATCCGTACTAAATGCTCTCAGCTCTCCAACTCAATTTCTTCCTGCTCCTTCTGGCACCTTGCCAAATACTTTTCTAACAACTTTACCTCATCATCCTTCCCTCCTCTTTTCTACTCTAATGGCTCTGTAGCTATTTCTTCTACTGATAGAGCAGATCTCGTCGCTCAGACTTTCGCCTCCAGTTCCACCTTAGACGATTTTGGTGCTGTTCCTCCATCACTTCCCCCCCCTCTGACTTCTTTATGCCTGACATTAAAATTTCTTCAATTGATGTATTTTCTCCCATCACTAGCCTCAATACTAATGAGGCATATGGGCCTGATGGAGTCCCTCCTGTAGTCCTCAATAACTGTGCTTTTGTGCTTACACCCAACCTAGGTAAACTATTTTGCCTCTATCAACATTTTTTTTTTTTTTAAATAACAGAACGGAGGAAGGAAAAACAAATGGGTAGAAAAAATAATCCATACACCAGATTACTGGTGTCCTCTATTCATAAAAAATCTGTAACAGTTAGACTTGAACAGTTGTCGGTTGAAATTTGGAGGAAAACAACTCTGGGGAAGCGAGTTCCAGAGAGATGCAGTTCGGGGAATGAAAGAATTCTGATACGCAGAAGTTCTGCAATATGGTTGAGTGACATTCCAGTCATGAGCGCTACCAGATGCCCGTGTAGCACGAGGGAAGGTATGGAGAGGTGGCACCATGGACGCAACTTCGTCTGAGCATTTGCCAAAAAAATATCTGTAAAATAATGCAAGGGAGGCAACATTCCTTCTTACTTGCAGGGGAGGTAGTTTATATGTAATGGCAGGGTTGTTAATGATTCTAACAGCTTTATTCTGAATTTTGTCTAGTTGTCTTAATGCAACCTCTCCACAACCATTCCACAAGGGTGAGCAATATTCAAGCTGTGAGCGCACATGACTCTTATAAATTATAGCTAACTGCTCATCGGCGAAGAAGTTACGGACTCTGTACAATAATCCAAGTTTCTTTGAGGCGGTTTTAGCAAGTGATCTGACATGAGAGGTCCAGCTGAGGGCACTGTTAAGTGAGACACCAAGAATTTCAATACTTTTGGAGATGGGAATATTAGTAGCACTGAAGGTAATGTACGAATCTGGCAATATCTGTCTATTAGTAAACTGTATATATTTAGTTTTACTAGCATTAAAAGAGACAAGGTTGTTTTGTCCCCATTCACTGATTGTAGCTAGATCTTGATTTATGGAGATGGCTGTACTGAGTTGAGAGGTAGAGATATTAGACTTTGTAAATGGATGTCTGAGTGTGAATGAACTATGTAGTGTTGAGTCATCTGCATATGAGTGAATGGGATTGTAAGTGACAGTTAAGAGATCATTAATATGAACCAGAAATAGGGTTGGCGCCAGAACTGATCCCTGCAGCACGCCGGCGTTGAGTGGAAATTCGAATATACATCATCTACTTTTACTCTTATTTTCCTGTCACTAAGATAAGAAAAAATCAAAGGAACAAAAGAGGTTAGTCCATAGCAAGGGAGTTTGGACAGCAGGGAACGGTGCCATTCTCTGTCGAAAGCCTTAGAGATATCAAGAGCTACTGCATGAGTTTCTCCAAAAAGATCAATTGATTGATGGATGGTATGAGTTAAGAGATTGAGTATGTCAATGGTGGATCTTTCGTGGCGAAAACCGTATTGTCTATCACTAATTAAGTTGTTGGATTCAAGATGTTTAACAATATGCTTATTAATTAAAGTTTTAAATACCTCATCAAGAGAAGATGTGACAGCTATTGGTCTGTAATTGGAGGGGTCAGACGAACTTCCTTTCTTCTGAACTGGGTGGATATTGGCTTCTTTCCATGAATTTGGGAATAAAGAAGCACATATGCATAGTCTGAATAATTTGGCTAGGACAGAGGCAAGTTCAGGGGAACACTTTTTCAAAACAATTGGCGGAATTCCATCTGGGCCTAGAGCTTTGTTGGTAGGTAAATTGTCTAGGATGGATTTTACGAATCTTGTCTGTATTTTAAGTGGGTCAATTTCGGGAGAATCAAGCTCCAGTACTGAGACATTCTGGCTGGTATCATCTATGGTAGAGTTTCTTGCAAAGGTACTAGCAAAGATATCTGCTTTCCCACGTGGGTCATTTGTAATATTGCAATCTGAAGATTTTAGTGGGGGAATGGAAGATGACTTGTTAAAGTTATTATTGAAAGAATTAAGAGTTGACCAGAATATTCTATTGTCATTAGGGTTGTTAAGTAGTTTTGATGATTGCTTTTGAAGAAAGTTTGATTTAGATAGATTTAATGCAGCTTTTGCATGATTTCTAGCAATTTTAAATTGGGAGACTGATTCAGATGGTTTTGATTTTAAGTAAGAGTTATATGCTAATAACTTTTGGGCTGTTGTTCTGGCACAATTGCCATCAAACCATTTTGGAGAGTTTGATCTTTTAGTGAATTGTTGACTTGGTATGAATAAATCCATACCAGCTAGTATTAAGTCGCAAATGTGGGACTGGGTAGAATTGGGATCACTAGAGAAGAAAGACTGCCATGGAACATCAGCAAGATAATTTCTAAATCCTTTCCTTCTTGCTGGAAGTTTGCTCTCATTCAGCCAGTCCCAACAATGGGTAACCATTCCCAGCCCTCTATGTCTAATTGCTTTAACATACTGTGTCTCAAAAGTTTTCGAGTCCATTCTTAACAGAAAAACTTTAAAGCATCTCTTCTATCACAACCTTCTTTCTGATTGTCAGTGTAGGTTCCGCCAGGGACGTTCCACTGGCAATCTTCTCACCTACCTTGCAGACTCCTGGTCATCCTTGTTTCGGGACTTTGGCAAAAGCTTTGCCATTGCAATTGACATTTCAAAGGCTTTCGATCGAGTCTCGCATATTTCATTTATTTCCAAACTGCCCTCTGACGGTTTCTATCCTTCTATTTGTGCCTTCATCTCTAGCTTCGTTTCTGGTCGTTCTGTAGCTGCTATTGTAGACAACCATTCTTCTTCTCCTAGATCTATCAACAGTGGTGTTCCTCAGGGCTGTGTCCTATCACCAACTCTCTTCCTTTTATTCATGAATGATCGTCTAAGCTGTACATCTAATCCAATCCACTCGTATCCTGATGATTCTACCTTTCACTTTTCCATTCGGTTCCCGCAACGACCATCTCAGTAGTTACTTCAGCAAACAAGGGATGAGGCTATGTAACACTTCATATATATATATATATATATATATATATATATATATATATATATATAT
Organism: Coenobita brevimanus; assembly: GCF_032717465.1. Taxonomy (NCBI): domain Eukaryota; kingdom Metazoa; phylum Arthropoda; class Malacostraca; order Decapoda; family Coenobitidae; genus Coenobita; species Coenobita brevimanus. The sequence continues at coordinate 48,444,614 of NC_136993.1, read as the reverse complement.
ATATATATATATAAAAGAATGAAATCGACTTCACTATAGCAGATAAGAATAACACGATCACAAATATCATAGTTATCAACAAAGAAAATATAGGAAATGATCATAGAATGCTGCGTTGCACAGCCAGATTCAATTTCAGAAGTAAAAGAAAGATGATCAAAGATAAAAAGATATGCCCGATAACAGTAAACGAAAACAAAAGAGCCTTTCAGTTGGAAATAAGGAAAAGATTTCAGGCTCTAAATAATGCTGAATATGACACTGATGAGCTGAATGACAGAGTAACAAAAGTGCTTAGAGAATCAGTGGAGGTAGCAGGAAAACTTAATACAACCAAAAGCCAAGAAATATTCAGAAAAGACACTCGAACTTATGAAAAAAAATGAAAGGAAATGAAAGTAAAAACAAAGAAAGATGAAATACAAAGAGCGGAATTAAATAACATTATCACCAAGAGACAAAGACAGGAAAAAAGAAAGAGAAACATGGATCAAGCAACTCACCATTCAAAACTATATTCATCCCCCTACTATCTACCAACCTCGTACACTTCATCATTTTTCTCTTATTCCCATTTTCTTTCAATGTCCTCCTTTCACACACCCTTCCAAACTCCTCTACCAACTGTCTCAATCTCTCCTCTGAATCAGCCACCAGTGCGGTATCATCTGCAAACAGCAGCTGCTTCAGATTCCACTCTCCACCGTCAACATTCAAATGGAAAAAGTCTGAAACAGGTCCAAAGTAAAATGGCACTAGGAAAGCAACAAATTACACAACTGAAAGACAAAAACGAAGTCATTAAATGAAGAGATAAGATGGTGAAGAGAGTTGAAGAATTTTACAAAGAACTGTATGC